>NW_027142394.1:418780-621280 GCF_026170545.1 Melanerpes formicivorus
GTCAGAGGTAAACTGCAGTATCGTTCTCAATCTGCCTCACCGTTTTAATTCAAGGTGGTTATCAAGAGTTGATGTTTGCAGAACTAAACCACAGTATTCTGTGGCATTACAGAAAAACATTCTGCAAAATCTAGACTGAGAGGTCTTGAGGATGAGGTCCTTGCCTTTCTTTGCCCCCCCCCAAGGCATGTGTTTGCATTTTTACTTGGTGAAACAATAAACTATCGTTATCCTTCCTGACATCCCTTCCTTACCTTACAAGCTGAAATAAGGTAAGTGAAATAAGCACAGGATTGCAAGTGAATATTCTTTTTATTCATCTATCCTTTCCTTCCTTCTACAGCTCCCCCAATAACTATATTTTCCTTATAATTACTTTTGGGGTAAACCCATACTGTACCTGTACTTTGGGCAAGGCTCTTGCACCCTTCCAGTGCTTTCAGTGGCTTTGGAATGAGGAGAGCGGCACGTTCATGCTGTTTGCTGTCCCCATTTCTCCTGCACCACCCTGTCTTTTTCTCTCCTATCAATCCATTTTGAACCACTTTTTCCACATGTCTCCCTAAACTCAAACACCAGCCTCTCCCATCCACCTCATGGATGTGCTTTAGCAGGCTGCAGCCTGCTGCTGCTCGAGCATGTGAAGAAGCCTTCAAGATAACCACATCAAGTGAAACAGCTAAGGTGGCAAGCCAAGCTAATTAAAACACAGTGAATTAGAGTATAGCTACACAAGTAAAAGATACTCAGGAAAAAAAAGCACAGAGCTGCCCACTAATACAGCTAAAAGAGCACCAGAGTCTTGCTTCTTAATTGCACAGGCTACTGGCAGGCAGGTTTTAGCTACAACAGATGACTCCCCTTTAGCGTCCAAGTCCTAGGCAGGCTATTCTAAATCAGACTTTATTCATTATGATGAGCTACTAAAGAATTACTTCAGGATCTACAGTTAGTGTTAAACAATATTTGTTTAAAAAAGATTTGAGGGAAATCTTGTTAAAAATTCTGAATGGTGTTGGAATTTCGAGCGCAGGAGCTTGCCATTCGAAACCATTTGATTAAATTTAACCATAGGAAACTCTTCCAAGACCTAATGAAGCAGCAATTACATCTGAAGAGGGAGCCCAGCCAAGAATTCTACCATTCCAATAGCTCTCCTTTGAACATCATGCTACAATATCTAATCTGCTCAGCTCTGATTTTACACATACAATAAATCTCTCGGCTTTTTGGGCTTGCATAAAACAAACCACACAGACTAAGCGCGGGGCTCGTTCTTTCTCCTTTTTTTTTGTTTTTTAATGTAAGGAGGCCATTGTTAAGGAAGGAAAAAAAAAAATCATAAAAAATGAGGGTTGTAAGATTTCAAATATTCCCCTAAAAGCCCTGTGCATGAAATGGAATCCAGATGAATTTTAAAATTATGCAAGTGTTTTCTGGGGCTGGCTGCAAAGCAGATGCTGCCTCCATGCTCACTCCCCACCTTCCACCCTGCTTTAATCGTGGGGCTTGACAAATAGATACAAAACTGAAAGCAAACAAGAAATGAGATGGAGGCAGAGTGAATGGTCACACATTTAAAACAAAATAACAAAAAAAAAGATGGTCACACATTTAAAACAGAAAAAAACAAATGCTGGACCTCATCCTGATTTCAGTTGCTTTGTCACAAGCATTCGTTCAGACTTCATCATCACAGAATCACAGAATGTCAGGGGCTGGAAGGCACCTCAAAAAAATCATCCAGTCCAACCCCCCCTGCCAGAGCAGGGTCACCTAGAGCAGATCACACAGGAAGGCATCCAGATGGGTCTCGAATATCTCCAGAGAGGGAGACTCCACAACCCCCCCCTGGGCAGCCTGCTCCGGTGTTCTGTCACCCTCACAGGGAAAGAAATCTTTTCTGATGTTTCCATGGAACTTCATCATCACCTCTGTGGTAGGTGCAAGTGGAATAAGGATCTAGCCCAACACTTTCTCCTCTGATTAAAAGGAGGAACTGTTAAAACTGGATAATGGTTTCATTTGTCGTGCCCTCAGCAAATGCAGACTGTTTGGTCTTTTCAGTCCCATCATTGCATGGCACAGAGATGAGCCTTTCCGTGATTTAAGCTGCAGCTAGAGCAATCCAAGCACAGCCAAATCGATGGAGGCAATCTTGCTCTATTTCCACTTTCCCAACATTCCTTTATTACATGTAATAGAACATTTTAGCATAATAACTCCGAGGTCTGGAGCTAGGGAAGACGGAGGAATAATGTTGAAAAGCAATTCTTCACGTTTGGCTTTCGCCACATCAAGTGCAAACGGCCAACTTAACACATGAAAATACAATCTGCTCCGCTGCAACTCTCCATCCTTATCTCTTGCAAAGAACACACATTGATTTCCAGGGCCTCAAGGTAAAGGCTGAGGCATGCATCACAAGAACTCGGCATCTGAAGGATTTGGAAGCAATCTTTTCATAATGTTTCCCGGGAAGGGAAGCAGGTTCACTCAGAATTCAGAGGAATCATTAACTTTGCATCCAGACAGCAGACACGAGGTCACATTATTTCGCATCAACAGCGTTCTCATCTGCTGGGAATCTCTCTGTGGTTCAGGACACCCATTCACTGTGAGGCATCAGCACTCTACTGCACAAACCAAACTTGTGCCCCATCAATGAGCTGAGCAAGCCCATAATACTCACTTTCAGCTCACAAGGACTGTGTTTGCCTGTGTTTTGAACCGTTTGTTGTAGGGATTTAATGGGCAAACAATGTCTTACTTCAACAGATGTGTTCTATATTATCAAGTGAGGTATTTCTGGACAAATGTGTAGGTGTGTTTGGTAGACTCAGAAGCTCCCCAAAGCTCTGCTGTATCAGTGGAGCATGCACTGACAGCAGGGGGCCCAACAACAAGACAAGCTGATCGGCTTCAAGCTTGCCTATTGATGAATCCAACTCTTCATCCAGTCTAAACTAAGCCTGTGGGTTTTGTGTTTTTCTTCTTAGCTTTCTTGGAGGCCTGCAGAAAGTTATGAAATAGATTTTTCTAGTCCTCCCAGGAGCAAGGCCAGGTTCACATCTTGACCTCAGAAACAAAGCAGTCAACAAAAGCTAGTGGTGTCTGCCAAACATAGGGCAATCTACAACCTGCAGCATAAGGCAGTATTAAGAGTAAGAAATGACAAGCAATGTATCAGTATTGGGGAGGAGAAATAATAAGCCCTGGCCAGACTGAACATTTCAGCAACAACAGCACTGAACAACATAATTTTGGCTCTGCTACAGTCTCCATTACCAAAGAGTGCTTAGTTGGAAGGAAGAGCCCAACTGCAAGTCAACAAAAAGGAAATTCTCTCTTGTAGGGCATTATTTATGTTTAGGCATTTCAGGCATCTCACTCTGTAACCATTCCAGTGTATATCTGGGTACTGGAATGTACGACCACATATAGACTCCCACAGCAAGACATACTAATGGAAATGCAAAATAACCCTTGCAGGACTGCATCTCCTCTCAGCAACAGGAATGTAAATCAGCTCAGTCAGCTGGGAGACATTGAGGTGAAACTGGAGTGAGGAAAGAATTGGGCTTTGATGCTTTCAACAAGCTGCCCAAGTATGCTGGAGAAATGTGAAGGCTCTTAAACTGTGGGTTCAGGAGCTTGGAAGACAAGTGAGGTGCAAAAGTGACAACCCCTATTTTTCATAGTGAAGCAGGGTTAAGGAACACCTAAATGCTGAGGTGGAGGTTGCTACCAAACCCATCAACAGTTATTCACACAAGGAATAAACTAGCTTCTTCTCAAAGAGGCCAGGTTTGGGATGGCTGGTTCCCAGCAGCGTGGCTGACAGTGGCCTTTGTGCAAACGCCACCGATGCTGCTGGAAGACGGACACTGAAATCTCCATGACCTTGACATGCACTATTTATGTCTACACCTTTAGCCTCTTGCACGTAATGAGATGCAATCTTTTAGCTTTATGCACTTCACCAGGCATTCAATTAGGAAGAGGAAAAAAAAACCAAACAGTATTTTTTGTGTGTGTGGGGAGGGGGGGTTAGAATGCTCAGCTATTTAGACAGAAGGCAGTGAATCAAAAACTGCAGAACTTCAGCTTTCAAAAATAGCCTGTGTGACCTCTCACAATACTCTGACCACTCCATCACAAGCAGGAGGCAACCCCTGTGAAGAGCGAATTCTGGCAAAGTTCTCTCTTCACAGATGATGCACAGCTTAAGCTATAATGAGTTTTTGGGTTACAAATGCTGAACGCATTAATATTCCTTGATGATAATTATCACAGTATAAGCACCTTTCCCAATGTGAGTAGCATAAAGCAACTGAAGCAGCATTTTTACTACATTTGAAACAAGCTGGAAAATGGGATTTTCTACTCCCCTAACCTGAGGTCAACATACATCAAGCTGTGCATATTAAATACACCCACCCTATACAGCCTATATAGACCTGCCCATAGATTCAGACCCATGCACACCATTAACACCCTCAGGTTTGGAATGCTTAAATATGCCACACATAATGAAGATGCTTTCCCAAGCAGAAGAAATCAAAGGTGTTAAACAGGATCCAAATCATCTGTAAAGAGGCTACACTGCTGTTTCTTTGACAGCCTGTTTTTTTCTGGGGGGTGGGGAACCAATATTTCTTTTTAAAATCAGATATTGGCTGCTGATACAAATTGGAAATTGAAAGGAATTCAAATACATTCAGCCTAAGTGGAAATAAAAAATGGGCAGAAAACCACTGCCTTCTGCAACACTAAGTGTGACTTATAATCATTCCTTTTTTGTCAATACCTGAAAAAACAGGTCTTCAGTGGGCTGAGATTCTTGCACCCAGCTCACAGAGGAAGTCATGAGTAGGAGGCCTGGAGACATCTCCACGAAACTGAGGAGGGGTTGGGGGGGTGCCTCAAGACAGGCAGCTGAGCACCTGCAAAGCTGTTCCTTACCTGTGCCAGCAGCTAGGAGAGTGCAGAGCCACTGTGCTGCTTCTGCACAGGGCAGGAATGAGCTCACCCAGTCAGCAGCAGCACACAGATGCATGTAGCAGCAGACAGCCTCACCCAAACTTTGTAGCCCCGCTTTGTAGCCCCCCTTTAAACACAGACTCGAAGAATTACAGAATTGTTTAATTTTGGAAAAGACCTCTAAGGTCACCAAGTCCAACTGTCAAGCTAAGAGGAGCAGGGGGAAAAAGGGTGCACGCCAGGCACAGCACCTAACATCTGTGAGCCACCCCAAGAAACAGAGCCCCCACTGCATCCCAGATGAAACCCCAATTCTTCCCAAAGATAACAGCAGAGAGAGCTCCTTAAACACTATAAATGGGCTTGGCTGGTTTTTTAAGTGCAAGATATTTAATTATTATACAAGTACTTACTGAGGATTAATTAGCATACAACAAGGATCTGAAACATGCAGACGTTTGTCAAAGCAGACAGGGTTCCTAATGATTTATTGTTGTTTGATTAAGAGCATCATGCAGCAACTATGTTATTAAATATCTGGTTTGCATACTACAGAACCTAAAAGCATTAGCTAGTGATGTACTACTGTAGTCTCAGAAGAGGGTAACAACTTGATCTTTGCTTCCCTCTCACCCCCAGCTCAGAAAATGTGCATTGTTACAAATGAGGTGCTGGGAAGGAGCCTTTACAATGCACCCTGCGAGCTGCAGGGTTTTCACTAAATGCTCTAAGACTGGTTTAATATTCTGTGCAAATAAACTCCATGCAGCTTTCTCCCGACAAAACAGGAGACAGCTTGAACCCTTAATCTGAAAAATGGGAATCTACTCTGGCATTACTGTGGGTGTGGAACCTGTTAAATGTATTTATGTGCCATGTTGTCCTGTGTTGCCTTTAGGAAATGTGCCATGTTACAACCATCTCCAGAATTAAAGGAGGGTTTTTTTTTTCACTTAGCTGCAAAATGCCTCAAATCCCTTTTGAAGGCATGGCAAGGCAAGGATTCGAGGGAACCTTCACTAAATATTTAACAGCACTATTGGCTTATTAAATACTGCAACGTGAAAGCCAAGAAAGGACGATAGAAAGCACATGCCCTTCTTTTTTCTCCCCCCACTTAACACTGGTGCTCAGTTTGACCACTGTGCAAGCTCATTCATCAGAAGAACTGAGGCGTTCTAAGAAGTATTCCTACTTATCAGGGGAAATGTAGCAGTGGCATTTTGCTATTATAAAAATGATTAAATCCCTCCTTGGTTAATTGTGTTCAGATCTTTTCCTCAGCTGTTAGAACCCCCTCTTCACCCTCCCTGCTAAAAGATCTGAAAAGACCAGGTCTGAAAATGAGAAGTGATGTAGTGAAATCGGGCTGGCACATGATATATGGCTCATATGAAAGGCAAACCTAGGGGAAAAAGAGGCAGGTAGAGAGCACGCAGCTTTGGTTTATTCTACACAGAAACTGCATGGCTGACCATTTTAGAGGTAGAAAATTGAATCCCTTTCTCTGCACACCACAATGCATCTGACAACTAGATAATGCAGTGACAGCCACGCTGAAAACACCGGCGTGAGGCTGGGAAGAGTCTGGGATAAAAAAAACACAACCCACCCGCACCAAACAGCCAAATTCAAAGCAAACCGGTTCACGACAGCAGAAGTGTTTCAGCAGGAATCACTGCAAACAAATTTAAATCCACAATGAAATGTATTAATATGAACTGAATGAAAAAAAACAAAACAAAACAAAACAAAACACAAACCAAAACCCAAAGACATTTCTCCTGGCATGGAATTGCCTGCAGAGTGTGCATTTATTCTGTAAACACTGCAACAATGATGATCTGTCCTTCCAGAGCTCAGTGGAGACTCCTTGCTTTGGAAAACGTCTTGTGGTGGCTCGTGAAAATTCAGGCTATTTCAATTAGTATCACTGCACATTAAACATTAATTGCATTAAAGAGAGTGGATTAAGGTTTAAATTTCAATTTTTACAGTGGGTGTTGCTAGAAATGACAGCTGCAAACAAGAAATATTAAATACTCGTAGTCAGCGCTCTCTGGCCCGGAGGCGGAAGGCTGTACGACCAGATCGTGCGGAAGGGGCGTCAAGTTTAGCAGGACTGAGAGTGCAACTCAAGGTGTGTCAGCTCTAACTCCTGGTGAAAATGGGAATGCTGCATGGACACAGGAGCAGGCTAAAGCAGGCAGTTAGAGCTGCCTTCCAGTACATGAAGGGAGCTTACAGGGAGGCTTGAGGGGGACTTTTCATGAGGGTGTCTATTTAGAATTTATTTAGAATAAACCAGGCTGGAAGAGACCTTCAAGATCATCGTGTCCAACACATCAACCAATCCAACCCACCCAAACAGCTAACCCATGGCACCAAGCACCCCATCAAGTCTCCTCCTGAACACCTCCAATGACGGCAACTCCACCACCTCCCTGGGCAGCCCATTCCAGTGGGCAATCACTCTTTCTGTATAGAACTTCTTCCTAACATCCAACCTGAACCTCCCCTGGTGCAGCCTGAGACTGTGTCCTCTTGTTGTGGTACTGGCTGCCTGGGAGAAGAGACCATCATCCACCTGGCTACAACTTTCCTTCAGGTAGTTGTAGAGAGTGATAAGGTCACCCCTGAGTCTCCTCTTCTCCAGGCTGAGCAACCCCAGCTCCCTCAGTCTTTCCTCATAGGGCTGTGTTCCAAACCCCTCACCAACTTTGTTGCCCTTCTCTGGACTCGTTCCAGCAAGTCAACCTCCTTCCTAAACTGAGGGGCCCAGAACTGGACACAGTACTCGAGGTGTGGCCTAACCAGTGCAGTGTACAGGGGCAGAATGACCTCCCTGGTCCTGCTGGCTACACTGTTCCTGATGCAGGCCAAATGAAATGACAGCTGAAAACAAGAAATATTAAATACTCATAGTCAGCGCTCTCCGGCCCGGAGGTGGAAGGCTGTACGACCAGATCGTGAGGAAGGGGCGTCAAGTTCAGCAGGACTGAGAGTGCAACTCAAGGTGTGTCAGCTCTAACTCCTGGTGAAAATGGGAATGCTGCATGGACACAGGAGCAGGCTAAAGCAGGCAGTTAGAGCTGCCTTCCAGTACATGAAGGGAGCTTACAGGGAGGCTTGAGGGGGACTTTTCATGAGGGTGTCTATTTAGAATTTATTTAGAATAAACCAGGTTGGAAGAGACCTTCAAGATCATTGTGTCCAACACATCAACCAATCCAACCCACCCAAACAGCTAACCCATGGCACCAAGCACCCCATCAAGTCTCCTCCTGAAAACTTCCAATGATGGTGACTCTACCACCTCCCTGGGCAGCCCATTCCAATGGGCAATCACTCTTCCTAACATCCAGCCTTAGCCTCCCCTGGCGCAGCGACAGGACAAGGGGGAATGGTTTGAAGCTGAGGGAGAGCAGGGTTAGACTGGAGCTGAGGAAAAAATTCTTCACTGTAAGGGTGATGAGACACTGCCACAGGTTGCTCAGGAAGGTTGTAGAAGCCTTATCCTTGGAGGTTTTGAAGGCCAGGCTGGATGTGGATGTGAGCAACCTGATCAGTTTGAGTGGCTGGAACTAGACAATCCTTGAGGTCCCTTCCAACCCTAACAATTCTATGATTCTATTACCCACCACTGCTAGGAGCACAGCTCTGGGCAGGGGACAACTTTAAGAAGTCTCTGCCCTGAGGAAGGGTTAACTCTTGCTGTGTCCTCCCTTCACAGCTATCTTGTTACCCACCTCTTTCCAGCCCAGGCAAGTACTACAAGCAACCTGATGTAGTGTGAGGTGTCCCTGCCCATGGTAGGGAGCTTGGAGTAGATCACAGGCTCACAGGATGTCAGGGGTTGGAAGGGACCGAAGGAGATCATCCAGTCTACCCCCCCTTGAAAGCAGGACCATACAATCGAGCACAGGTCACACAGGAACACATCCAGACAGGCCTTGAGAGTCTCCAGCGAAGGAGACTCCACAACCTCTCTGGGCAGCCTGCTCCAGGGCTCTGTGACCCTTACAGTAAAGAAGTTCCCCCTGGTGTTGAGGTGGAACCTCCTGTGCTGCAGCTTACATCCTTTGCTCCTTTTTCTATCACAGGGTGCAACTGAGCAGAGCCTGTCCCTTCCTTCAGCACTCAGATAAACATTTATTAAATCCCCTCTAAGTCTTCTCCAGACTAAAAACCCCCAGGTCCCTCATCCTCTCCTCATCAGACAGTGCTCCAGTCCCCTAATCATCCTGCTAGCCCTCCACTGGACCCTCTCCAGCAGATCCCTGACCTTAGATGATGACTAAGGTCACTTCCAACCTGAGCTATTCCATGATTCTAGGATAAAGAAGAAACTGGGGAAAAAAAACCAAACCACAAAAGACAAAATCTGCCTTGCCATGAAAAGAAAAACCAAACCCAAAAACCACTGTGTCATCTTCATAAAGATGGAAAAGAATTCAAATTACAGCTCAAAATTCACATTTGGTATCACTGAGGGAAAAAAAGATGCTGTAATGGGATGATGACTTCATTATGGAAGACAGATCTTCTTTTCCCCTGCATTTAGAAGCTGTCGTTAAAATACCACCCGGAATTGGAATCTAGGCCTCGGTCTGCAACCACTGCTGAACACACACAGCCTTGCTCCTGTGTGAAAGGCAGATGTGGCATCTATCTGCGTGACTAAAACCATCTGCAGTCTTACACCTCTTCAGGAGGAGACCTGTTCATAACAGTTCCTAATATACAGCAGTGCCATGCAAGCCCCTTCAAAATTTCTTGCAGGTATGACAGCCACAGATGCAGGGATGGGCTGCATTCAGAGGAGTGTGTCCACCAGATCCAGGGAGGTTCTACTCCCCCTCTACTCTGCCCTGGTGAGGCCTCACCTGGAATATTGCATCCAGTTTTGGGGCTCCCCAGTTCAGAAGGGTCAGGGATCTGCTGGAGAGAGTCCTAGAGAGGGCTACAAGGATGATGAAGGGACTGCAGCACTGCCTGGTGAGGAGAGGCTGAGGAACCTGGGGCTGGTTAGTCTGGAGAAGAGAAAACTGAGAGGGGATTTAATAAAGGTTCATAAATACCTGCACAGGCTGCCCAGAGAGGTTGTGGAGTCTCCTTCTCTGCAGACTTTCAAGGCTCATCTGGATGTGTTTCTGTGTGACCGGAGCTAGATTGTATGGACCTGCTCTGGCAGGGGGTTGGACTCAATGATCTTTGAAGGTCCCTTCCAACCCCTAACATCCTGTGATCTGTGATCCTGTGACACAGGCGAGCCTGAGGACCTTATGACATCTCTGGTTTGGACACTTCTCTTCATGCAAACAGTCCCAGCAAGGACAGCACTATAGAATACAATCACTAGAGCCCTAAGCTGTCATGTCTGGGAGCACTGATACTGTGCAGGTCATGCACAGTAGTGATAGGCTGAGAGGAAGTGGTCCAAAATTGTGCCCAGGAAGGTGGTGGAATCATTGTTCCTGGAGCTGTTCAAGAAATCTGTGGTGATGACACCTGGGGACATGGTTTAATGGCTGTGGTGGTCTTAGGCTGGTAGTTGGACTCAATGATCTTAGAGGTCTTTTCCAACCAAAACAATTCTATGATTTTATGCAACAGAGCTATAGATTCTACTTCCACTCCTTAGCAGAGCACCAGAGGGGATGCTGAATCCCTCAAGGGGTGACAGGAATGCTGCTATCAAGCAAAACAAAACAGACCAGGCAGCAGGCTACAGTGCTGAGGATATATCGGAATGGATAATAGTTCTTTGTACCTCCACTAGGTAAATCAGCTATTGTCTCCTGTTCTAGAATGCAGGACAACTTCCTGGCCCTCACAGATATGAAATCAGTTATTATCTTCCACTTTACTGACTGACAAATCAGCTAAATCTTGCCTTAGTAGATGAAGGCTGCTTCTTGCACAGCTAAGGCAGAAATCCGCACTCCTACCTTGCTGAAGCTTCTATTTAGACATTGCCATTGTAAATGAAAGAATCACAGAATGGTTTGGGTGGGAAAGGACTTTACAATCATCTAGTTCCACTTCCCCTGCAATGTGCAGGGACACCTCCTACTAGCCCAAGCTTGCTCAAGGCCCCATCCAACCTGGCTTGCAACACTTCCCGCCTTGGAACCTCCACAGCTTCTCTGGGCAACCCGTTCCAGTGCCTCACCAGCCTCATGGGGGAGAATGTCCTCTTAATGTCTAATTTACATCTAAAATAGGAGAGATTTTTGAAAGGAAAATGTCTTTGCTAAAACGTATTTGTGTCTTTACAACCGCAATAATTTTTATTCCTTGGGTGAAACTGAATTTCGCAGCAAGTTCCTCGAGATCATGGCACTGGGTGATAAACTGACACCAGCGCTGTAATTCTTCCTTTGAACGTGAACACGGTGCCAAAAGGAAAGGAAACAGCTCAAGCAAAATCATTTTTGCACTCTTCTGTATTGTAAAACGTATGGGGAATAGCAGGAAGGGAAAAAACGTGTTCCACTTGTTAGAAATCTAGTACTGCTCCTGTCTGCAAACGGTTAGCAAGCAATGCCTGCCACTTCTATCAGCAACAAAGTCATTTTTTTTAAGAGCAAATGCTGAGGAGCACTGCAAGTCTGGTTACCAGACCAAGCTGGCATCACTGAAGCATTACCAAGCCACCCAGGACGGCAGAACCTGGAATGGAACAGTCATCGGTGTGTACCTAAGAGGTAAGTCGATGTCCAAAATGATGTTAAAGATCCCTCCTGTGCCGCGTGGATGGCCAACAGCAAGTTTGGCACCAAGAGAGTAAAGAAGATGGGTTGTAATAACAACAATAAAAAAAATAATCTGGTGCAAATGGACCCCAAGGTGTAGTAGTCATCCTCCGTGCAACAATCACCCTTCACTGCAATTTAGTGATGTTGCTTCATTACGATACAGCATACAAAGGGGGCAATATTAAGGCATACTATTTAAAGCTACAAGATGTGTGGTACCAGCTATAGCTGGTCCTGGAATGGGACTGGAGATGAAAAAGAAGGTAATTTCAGCAGAGAATACTGGAAAAAGGAAAAAAAATAAAAAAGAAAGCAAAAGCAAGCTCTCCTGAAGGTGCACAAGTGAGTCGTTTCTACAAGACTTAGCTGAACGCCACAATAAGCAGGCGAAGCGGCGGGCTGCCGGCGCGCTCGGCGGTGCGAGCACACAGACCTGCCGCGGAGGCGCAGCAATAATCGGCTGCAAATTAACGACGGCCAAGGGAGACAAAGAAGCACAAGCAGTTTTAGGCAAGGGAGAAAAGAAATGTTTTCATAGGACAGCAGGTGAGGTGGGGTGAAATGTGTTCCCCCCTCAACATTAACTTTGCCAGAAAAGCCCAAATGTGTGTGTCCCCCCAACATTATCTTTGCCAGACCAGCCCAGTTGGAAGGAAATAGAAGCTGTATTTACAGGCAAAACTACAATCTACAATGGGATGCAAATTATATGTACAAAATATACAGGATTTACAATATTTACTATCAATAAACAGCATAAGGAACCCTTGGTCAAATACCAGGGGAAGCTACTAGCTTCTCCTTTTCTGTCCCCCCGCCCCACACCCCCCTGTACAAAAGAAGGGAGAAAGGAGCAGAGGACTGTTAATACCAAAACAATGCAGCCAAGGTGAAGCAGAAGCCAGTTAGTATCTCTCCAGAGTGAAGAAGAGAAGAGAAGAGAAGAGAAAGAGAAGAGAAGAGAAGAGAAGAGAAGAGAAGAGAAGAGAAGAGAAGAGAAGAAGAGAAGAGAAGAGAAGAGAAGAGAAGAGAAGAGAAGAGAAGAGAAGAGAAGAGAAGAGAAGAGAGAAGAGAAGAGAGAAGAGAAGAGAAGAGAGAAGAGAAGAGAAGAAAGAGAAGAGAAGAGAAGAGAAGAGAAGAGAAGAGGAAAAGAAAAGAGAGAAGAGAAGAGAAGAGAAGAGATGAGATTGTATTGGTACAAACCAAACTTATAGTTGATATCTCTCCACTGGGATTGTTTAGAATGATCTTAGGTTGTCCTTTTCACACCCAGTAGTGATCCATTTACATTTTACTACTTTTCTGTTCAAGGATCTGTGAAAATTTTTAAAGGCATAGCCTAAAACTACTGCAGCAGGATATACAGACACTGAGAGAGAGATTTGCACAGGGGACAGGACCTGCAGAGCAGGTGGTCCTTGGAGCAGCTTTCAGAGTTCCAGTGACAAAGGACAAATTCTGAAGAGCCAATGCTATCGACTCGTGGAAGCCATCACAATTTCTGTTAACTCTCTTTCGGTTAACTGGTTCTGACTGGAGAAGAAATGAAGGTCAATTTTTGTTGTGTGGAGAAGGTGCTGTCAAGAATAGAAATCAGCTGGAGCACATCTGTGAGAAGTGATGACACAGTAAAGGAGAAGGAACAGTTGTTTTAAATTGGCCTCTGAAACGGACAGGAAAACAGCAAGCAAATTCGGGAGCTCTACGGCAAGCAGCAGAACTCCCTATTAGCCAAGAGATAATAAAAGCCACTAATAATTTAATACCTTGCTATTTTACAGCATTACAGGACCTTTCCTTCTGAACTCATTTGTCGGGATAAATCTCTGTGGGGAAGCCCTGTCTCCATTTCACACTCTCAACAACTTGTTCTAAGCTAGTGAAGAAGTCACTGGGAATGCTGGAACCACCAAACCTGCACTCATTCTGACTCCTGTTTTGACATTCAGAAACAAAAATTTACCTTGCTGCCTATTAAAGCAAAGGAAAGAAAAGTTCCCCCCTCCAAACAGGGAAGGAGAACTAGGGAAAATAAGGAGTTCCCCCTCCAAACAGGGAAGGATAAGTAGGAAAATAAGGAGTTCCCCCCTCCAAACAGGGAAGGAGAACTAGGAAAATAAGGAGTTCCCCCCTCCAAACAGGGAAGGATAACTTGGAAAATAAGGAGTTCCCCCTCCAATCAGGAAAGGAGAACTAGGAAAATAAGGAGTTCCCCCTCCAAACAGGAAAGGGAGAACTAGGAAAATAAGGAGTTCCCCCTCCAAACAGGAAAGGAGAACTAGGAAAATAAGGAGTTCCCCCTCCAAACAGGAAAGGAGAACTAGGAAAATAAGGAGTTCCCCCTCCAAACAAGAAAAGAGAGATCTTCTGTAATGCCCTGAAAAAGTTAACTTCCTTTTGTGGGAGATAATGGTGTAGGATAATTCAAAGAACCTTCCCAGTGTGCTTTTGAATTGAGGATGAATGGGAAGGATACATTCAAGGAAAAAAAAGGGCAGCTAAAGTGTTTGGAGAGTGATTCTCTTCTTGCCAGAGAAGAGACTTCTTCGACTGAAGCTTTAGGTTGAAGGGGACAAAGCAAATCACCAGCCCACAAAGAGGTTGGCCTGGAGGACCAATTGCAAGGCTTGAAAGAGATGCACATGTGGCACGAAAGTGGCAGCTGGTGTAAAATACGGTAATGCAGGTGACATATCATAGACTAATATTAGAGCCCTATTTTCTGTCACCTAATTTATTCCCTTGCACCACCATGAAGGATTTTTCCTGGCAGTACAATTCCAGTCTGCACTTCCAGGCACAACCTCCATCACTGGTGCAAATGCAGCAGCAGGTAAAAGCAGAGATTTTTTTCCATTAGTAAGAGGTATCCCTAAGATTAAGGTTTTCTAGGCTCACTCTCTGCTCAAAGCCTATTTATTTCACTTTCCACTTGTTTAATTTTATTTTCACTTTGCTTTCATTTGAGCCTTTTTAAGCTCAGCCATATTTTAATAATAATAATAATAATGAAAACCAAAAAGGTTAAAACAAAAACCAAAAATCCCATCCCTGTTAAGTCTGACTTGAAGAACAACCTCACACGAGGAGCACCATGGGTTAAAGTTCAGATTTGGCAGGGAAATGTCACTCAGCTGAAGAGTATTTAACTGCTCTGGTGAAAATTGGTTTTGATTTGATCATGTTATGACAGTTTGCAAATCACACTTTGCACTACGCCGTATCTGGCTTAGGCTTTGTAACCCAACTGGAAGCAAAAGGAAGGCTGTGTTGCCTCTGAATGTCTGCCTGAACGAGGCAGTAAACAGCAGCCCCTCCCAAGTTGCTCAGTGAATTTACACAGTGCTCTGCAGGAGCAGAGTCCCTCGCCTGAGGGACTTGGGGGGTGGATTTTTTTTGCACAGTTATCTCATGTCCTGGCACTTGCATAGGTGTGCAATGACGAGCAATAAGCCAGAAGCACAGGTGGGTTCATTGTCGAAGGTTGCTTGTGAAAGGGTTGGGAGAAAGGGTGCCTAGCTAGGCAGCTAGATGTTAAGAATACACTGCTGAGGTCCTGAACTGCAACACTAATAAAGTGCTGTGAGAGAGAGAGAAAAAATAATCAAAATGAATGCTGGGCACTGCAAAAAGCAAACCCAAACAGGATGTTACAGGCATATCTTAACCCTGGCCACTGTACATGTGTTTTATGATTGCTTTTCATTACACAAATACACCATTCCTTTTATCATTCAGTCTAATCCAAACTTGGACCTTTCAGTATAAACAGAGTGAATGAGGCAGTGTTTTGAAATCAGCTTTGTCCACCACACTATGAATAGCATATTCTGTAAAGTCTCTTGGATAAGTACCACGTCTATCGGGTTAGATTCATGTAATAAAAGCAATGTGTTATGTGGCTTTGCACCTTTGAGCAGGTCTCCTTCACTCTGCCCACTGCTTCATTTCCTCTGGGGCTTCTCCTAATGCCCTGAATTGCACAAAGTATTCAAACAGCAGCTTACTTAAGGTAAATAAATCTGCCAAAAGGAATGTTTCTTCTTCCTTTCTCCCTATACATCGAATTTACCTCGCTAATTACATTAGTTTAAGGCCACATGACAGAATGACTCAGTTCTACCCCACTGCTATGTTGGGCCCATGGTTTTTATTTCTGTGTTTCACTAAGAGGGGTTATAAGAATATTAATTTTTCCCCCCCCACAGGCAAGAATCCTGAGATTGAACTTTCAAGGTTTGATGTTATAGAATAGAATAGAATAGAATAGAATAGAATAGAATAGAATAGAATAGAATAGAATAGAATAGACCAGGTTGGAAGAGACCTTCAAGATCATCGTGTCCAACCCATCAACCAATCCAACCCACCTAAACAACTAAACCATGGCAAGTTCCATTCAGCAATATTCACATTTTACATTCACCAGTCAGTTATTTTTAATTTCACAGAGGTTTACATCTGGTTTGGTGGTCCTTACCCCAGCTGCCTCACAAAGCTGAAGGACATGGCAAGCCCTTCCGCTCATATACAGCTGGATACAGCCCTCAACATAAGAAGAGGCTGCCTCTGATCACAAAGCAGTGGAGATTTGAGTAGGCATCACCATTTCACTTCATAATTGATTTTTCCACCGGCTCCACTTTGAGAAAGCAAGCCTAGATGTGAGAAAGGGTGCGCAGGAGCTTCTCCTGAGTGCCCATGGTTTACAGGGCAGGCACAAAATAAGGGTGTTTTTTTTACCCTAAAAGTTAATTCTGAGCTCTCACAAAGGCCGAACCGCAAGTTGCCGCTTACGGAAAGAGCGGTGGAAGCTCGAGCTGCTTATGCTGAGGAGACAGAAGGAGTTACTTTGCTCAGTAAGGATCATTGAGTGTGTCACTGGTTAATTCCTGTTCTATGCTCCTCATTAGCATTACTCTCAAGTTTCTGGTTATCATATCCGAAATATTAAGACATAATAAGTACGAAGGTGCAGATAATTGGATATTAAACCAGAACATACTTGACTGGGCAGGAGGTAGGGCCTTGCTTAAACTAATCCTGAAATGTATTAATCACCAATTAATGAATGGGTTTCAAATTCATTTTCTATTATAGAACACCTCTGAGTATCTAAGCTTTTTCTAATAAAATGAGTTGGAATAACAGGATAGGAAATAGAAAACACTCCAATTTGAGACTGGTTTGAATTAATTCCCTACAGCTTGTTATTAAGCTCACTGAAAACAATAATCGTGGGTATGAGTTACTTTCTTTCTTTCTTTCTTCCTTTCTTTATATATATATATAGTTTTAAAATATATATAGCACTTATAGGCTCTATTTTGCAGGTGCAAACGGTCATACAGAGGCTGAATTCAGAACAGAGCTATTTCACTGGAGCACTGCTACAACACAATCTGTATTTCTTAAAAGCAAATAGAGCCCTTTAGAGCAAGCAGCATAAGGCCCTGCATCAGCTGCAGATGGATGTTGCCAATTAATGATTTTTCAGTCTGAAGACAGGTGTACATGCATGGCAATTTCTGTGGAAAACCAAAATGAAGCAGCCTTTCTCTCCAGTCTGACCCAAAATGTCATCCACACTGGTTCACTCTGGTGACCCAGGCTCTTGGAGGGTGGAAGATGAATGGTGGGAGGGTAAAATAGACAGAGGTCATGAAACCGGGTTAAGAAGCCTGGCAGGGAAAGGGGAGAGAGAGAGGTACAGTGTAAAGCACTGAAGGGCCAGCTTCAGACTGCTACATCCTTATCCAGCATTACTAACTAGCTCGACATGGGCGTACTTTTATCAGCTCAGTCTAACTGAGGTAAAACTGAGCATAAATCTCTACTTTTGTTAAGAAAGAGGACTTAAAATCACAGTATCACAGCACATTAGAGGTTGGAAGGGACCTCCAGAGATCATTGAGTCAACCCTCCTGCCAAAGCAGGATCACTTAGGATAGACTGCACAAGGATGCATCCAGGTGGGTTTGAAAGGTCTCCTGAGCAGGAGACTCCACAACCTCTCTGAGCAGCCTGCTCCAGGGCTCCGTTCACCCTCACTGTAAAGAAGTTTTTACTCCAAAAAGAAATGCAAAGAAACCCAAAACAACAACGACAACAACAACAAACCCCAAAACAACCAAAACAACAAAGCAAACCCCAACCCCCCCCCCCAAAAAATAACCCCTACCCGCCCCAACAAACCAACCAACCAACCAACCCAGAAAAAATGTCTCAATGTTTGGCTTCTTTCTATTTTAATAAGAATATCCTTACATGTCCAAAATAATTTTAAAAGGAGTACTTCAGCATTTTTCTGATGTGAAATGAGTGCCCAAGACCGCACCAGAAAAACAAACACCAGAGATTCTTATTGTTGCTAATGAAGAAAATGGTAACAGACATGGTTGGAGTGCTATTATTCCCCTTTCTCTCTTCTTGCTGTCCTCGGTGTTATTTACATTGATGTGAATTGCAAGTAAACCAATATTATCCATCTCTCTGGTTTTTCCCCTTAATTTGTTGACTTTAATTTCAGCAAGTCTTAAATAAGCCCTTACTGAAGATGAAGGCAGATAAGCAGTGCAAGTAGTCCTTTTATCAACAATTTTTGCCACAGAAATACACAAACATTTCAATGGCTCTTCATTAGCAAACAAATCAACAAGTGATATTTTAATGCATGACTTTATTCCATCTCTGTGGGGACCGTAGTTGAGAGTGTGATGTACAGTACAGAGAAAGGAATCATCAGCCACAATGTCCCAGGGCTCTATCCATTGAGGACTTCTCAGCCTCTGCTTAAAGAGTGCATTTAATTGACTGATAGACAGTAGCTTCTTTGTTCACAGAAGACAGCGAAGTAATGGCAGCTTGAAAATCGTACCATCTACAGGATCTCCCGAGACTAGTAACAGGGGGATATGTGTCAGGAATAAATAAATAATCTAATTATTAAGCCACTTCCTGTCAAGTTAACTCCAATTTGTTGGCTTTTGAAGGCAACAAAACGAGGCATTTTTCCTCATTATGCTTCTCTTTTTATACCACTGGTAATCACAGGCGGATTAAAGGGTGCCTGATTGGTTTTTTTGTCAAGGAACTGAGAAGCAGCCAACAGTACAGAAAAACAGAGTTGGGGTTAGAAGAAATTTCATGCTTGTCTCCTTTCCAGCTCCCTAACAGCCCACACTGCTGCCCCATACAGTGCTGCCAGCTGTACAGCAAATGTGTACCCCTCCAACGGCGGCCTACCAGGCCACAGGCTCCATCCTGAGAGCTGTGAGATACCTTGCAATCTTGGCAGGTAGCTACTGCTGTCATAGGCATAATTCTAAAGGTGACCTACGAAACCCCGTCAGCTCACCAAATGCAACAATATGAGCAGCTGAAGTTCAACACCCACTCTCCATATTGGCTTCTTTTGTTTCGCTTCCTGCGCTTACATGGCAGGGAGAAACCTCGGGACGTCCTCCCTCCGAGGATCAGAGAGGCTCCTCCGCCTCGGAACGGGGAGCGGCGGGGGAAGCCGGCAGCTAAGCTCGGCCGAAGGAATGTGCTAAGGCTACTGATAAAGCCTGAGACACGACTGGTCAGCAACAAAGAACAAAAGGCAAGGAGGCTGACACCGTGCCATTAATTCAGCCCGTGGTGCCTGAGTATTAACATGCACAGGCTATCACTGCAGTGGCTCGGAGGAGAATCTTACAGCAGGTGGAGGGAGAGGAACAACTTTCATACTGCCTGGCGTTATCTTTTGATAGCGTCCCCTTCATCAGGGGCTATTCAGACCACGGGCACTTCAGCAGGAGGAGAAAAGAAAAATCTAAAGGTTGTGTGCTTTGCTTCATTTCTTTACAAAATGAACTCTAGCCTGAATTGTGGACATTTTTCAACTGCTTCCTTTAGTGCTATTATTATTACTACTACTATTATTTAATAAGACGACATCTCCATTCTGTTTCATTAGGATTTGAGTCCAATGTGCCCCTTGGAAAAATAAAAAAAAAAGAAAAGAAAAAAAGAAGGGGGGAAAAAAAAAAAAAGGAGATTCACAGATGTCTGCACACTGCCCTGGCTTAACCAGTTGAGATTTTAAAAGCCTGACGGTCTTTCCTAAAACCTGTCGTTCAAAAAGCAACAAACATTCCTGCTTCCAACCCCTGAAGTGAAGCACCAGCTTCAAGCAGATCAGCTTGGTGGGCAAAAGCACACTCCTCAGGATGGGGGGGTGACAAGGAGCCTGTAGCCCCTAAGAGGTGACACCCATTGTCTGTAGCCCCTAAAAGGTGACACACATTGTCTGTAGCCCCTAAAAGGTAGCACGCATTGCCTGTAGCTCCTAAAAGGTGACACCCATTCTCTGTAGCCCCTAAAAGGTGACAACCATTGTCTATAGCCCCTAAGAGGTAACACTCATTCTCTGTAGCCCCTAAAAGGTGACACCCATTGTCTGTAGCCCATAATAGGTAACACCCATTCTCTGTAGCCCCTAAAAGGTAGCACACATTGCCTGTAGCCCCTCAAAGGTGACACCCATTCTCTGTAGCCCCTAACAGGTAACACCCATTCTCTGTAGCCCCTAATAGGCAGCACACATTGCCTGTAGCCCCTCAAAGGTGACACCCATTCTCTGTAGCCCCTAATAGGTAGCACACATTGCCTGTAGCCCCTAAAAGGTGCCATCCATTGCCTGTAGCCCCTAAAAGGTGACACCCATTCTCTGTAGCCCCTAATAGGTAGCACACATTGCCTGTAGCCCCTCAAAGGTGACACCCATTGTCTGTAGCCCCTAATAGGTAGCACACATTGCCTGTAGCCCCTAAAAGGTGACACCTATTGTCTGTAGCCCCTAATAGGTAGCACCCATTCTCTGTAGCCCCTAAAAGGTGACACACATTGTCTGTAGCCCCTCAAAGGTGACACCCATCACCTGAAGCCCAGCCACCAGCGCTGCTCTCTCATCTCTGCAGCCGCCTTTGCCTTTCCCAAACACATCTTGGATTTTTTTTTTTGTTAAATTGCACAGATAATTAAAGCCTCTTCATATTTACAGTCTGCTTCATTGGTACCATGAATTCTGTTTTCAGTTACTGTCTGCAAATTCCCTCCCCGCGCAATTTCATACTAAGCAATAACACTTCATTTTACATAAGTTTTATCTGATGTCCCCATACAGAGCTGCCAGCTGTACAGCAAATGTGCAGCTCTCAGACTGAGGCCTACCAGGCCACGGGCTCCATCCTGAGATCTGTAAGGCACCTTGCTGTCATTGGCAAGCGTTCCCTGCCATCCCTGCTACCGCCGCTCCACACTCCACACAACTTAAAATCATCTGATTATTAGAATTTGTGGTCCACACTCCATTTTATCCTTTATTTAATCTATCCCCAGACCACACATTTGTTTAAATGTTTTGGCTGGTTTACAAATCATGCAGCCATCTGCACAGTAGGTGTGACACCATTTTTTAGACAAAAGTTACATTACGAAACAACAAAGAATAAAGTCATTCGAAATGCTTTTTGGTGGTTTGTTATTCTGCCTGGTTTGCTTGGACCAGCCCTAAGAAATAAATAGAATTATCTGTGTAAATCGATGAACAGCTATGAAAAACAACACCCAGCAGAACGCAGAGCTTGCTCCATTACCTACGTTAATATCATGACAGCTGAGGAGAGATGACCTGGCCCACTTCTCATCTCTCCTGTACAGATGGCTATTAAAGGGAAAGTATCCCTTTTGTATGGTCCATGCAGAAACCCTTTATGGGCTTTTCAAATAAGCCAGCATTGCCCACAGGAGAGTAGCTTCCTGTTAGTATTAAACAGCCCAGATTTCGTCTGTTTTGTAACCCAGCTCCTCACAAAATAAACCCTCAGGTTTAGCTCCAAATGCTGATTTTCTTGGTGTTTCAATTACATCTTCTCATTTTGCACAGGTGAGCAAGTTTCCTCTAACTTTCAGACAACTTCTTAGCAGCTCTGCCTATAAATAGGACATTCCCAAGCATCCAAATGCTTTTCTGATGCTAAGAACACACGACCCATCTCTTCAACAAAAATCGACAACTGCCATTTCTTACTACTCAGGCATCAGTGAAAGATGACCTCTAAAAGGAAGCCTCAACCTCCTTCCTCCTCTAGTATGCAGATCTTTGGATTCTTTTTCTCCAAACCTCAGGTAAGAGGGACTTCACAACATCAGTTTTATTGATGTTCTGAAGATGTCTTACTTGAGGTTGAGGTGGTGCAACAAGTATTAGTTGCCCAGCACAGCTTTCTGCAGAAGTGAAAGGAAAATCCTAGGCTTTAATGACCTTAGGCATTAGACAAACAACAGAATGTGTGAATACCACATGCTATTATGGCCAGACTAGGATATTCTTGTTTTCTTTGTCATTTTCTTTGTCTTGACATCAGAGATGTTGTCCACATGTACCATAATGTGCCGTGCACCAACGTGAGGCAAATGAGATGATTTATTTTTATAGGGTTATTATGCATGCAGTTAATACATGCATAATGCAAACATGCATATCCACCCAACACACAAGCATATATACATATTATCTACCTCTGTCACTGTCACTGAAAAACTGTAATAGTCAGGAGTTGCACTACAATGTGCCTTTATGACTTCTAATGGCCACACACTACTTGTTACTGTAAAGCACAGCTGTAAAATCTCTTTGCAGTGAAATTAAAATGTTCAAACCCACTTTCCATATCCTCTTCTTCCTAAGCTACAATTGCTCCAGCATCAATTCAGGCTAGATGTAAGGAGGAGGTTCTTCACCATGAGAGTGGTGAAACCCTGGAATGGGTTGTCCAGGGAGGTGGTCGAGGCCCTGTCCCTGGAGGTGTTTAAGCCCAGGCTGGATGAGGCTCTGACCAGCCTGATCTAGTGTGGGGTGTCCCTGCCCATGGCAGGGGGGTTGGAACTAGATGATCCTTGTGGTCCCTTCCCACCCTGAATGATACTATGATACTTGGGGTTCAATGAGGTATTTGCTGATGTAAAATAGGATTCTTCTCATCAGCAACAGGGTTGCTTCAAACTGTTTTTCCCTTTGCTTCCCAACTTTGGTGCTTGGCATCTTTTCCTCTTTCCCTTTCTGTCCTCCTCCTGCTCACACACCTGCTACCTCACCCAACGCTACACAACATCACCCCCTCAAAACCTAGCGCCACGCCTCGCCGCAACAGACTTAACCTGGTTTAGACCTCATATTGAAAAGGTTAAAGAAGTAAAAGCCTCTATCAGAAATTACCTAGACTGAAATTGTTCAAAAGTAAGGTTGCCAAAAAAATAAGGTGCTGAATCCTGACCACGACACCCTTCCCCCTTCTCCCCCTGAGGGGTTGTGGCTCTTGCTGTCACACTGGGGCTTGATTTCTTCATCGACAAAAGTAGCAGCGAACTACAAAGATTTTGGCTGTTTCCCCCTTTTATCATTCTCTTTGTCAGCCTGATCAGTCCTCAATGGTAAATGTGCTGCTCTGTTGTGCACAGCCAGCGGCTTGCAATTTGCTCACTATGTTTCATGAGACAGTTGTTTGTGGCTGTTTGGAACACATTTACCTCTTTGGGGATTTATGCGCTGGCTGCAATGCCAACCTCCGTAGTGATAGAGATTTCTTTCTGACTAAAATAGATAATTAGGAGCTGGTAATTATTGGTCAAGAATTATCAGAGTGAAAAAAATTAAGCTCTTCATAAATAGTGCTTGGCAATGTCATCTCTTTACATTATCTCATGCCTAACAGCACTTTACTCAGAGCACTTACAAAATTTACACTAGTGCTGTCGAGCCTCGTAATTTTATATGGAGTAATTCCTTTTGTCTGAGTTAAACATGTCCGAGCTCCCTCAGTTCTCAGCCACTCTGCATGTGCCTGTCTGCAAAATCCTTGGCAACTGTTAGGGCAACTGTTTAGCCTACTTACACCGAGCTGCGTCAGGTACCACAGCTGTAAAGGCATCGGTGGAAGCAAAAAGCAGCGTTTAGCTTGTCTGCTTAAAATAACAGGGGAAATAATAGAAGGAGCAGTGGAGTGCAGCAAACACAACACCAAAAAATGGCAGACTCTCTGCCTACCTTCTCAGGTCAACTGCCAACTATGTGATGAAAACAAAGGGATACCAGGAAGCCTCCCTCTTTTCCATAGGCAGCAAGCACCCAGATATAGAATTTTGTCGAAGAAAGCTGCAAAAAAAAGAAGCTGCATATTCCGCCCAGAGGGAAAGGTAAAAGAAAGAATGGGGCTGAAGAATTATCATTTATGCCTGCACTTATGCCTACACTTATGCCTGCATTTATGCCTACACCGGTATGAAACATGCCCTGGATATACAGTTCCTCCTTCCCCGCTCAAGAGCTGAGAAACTACCAACAAATTTCAATACACACACTGACAAACGTTTTCCTTTGACAATCACCTTCATAATTACCCAGACAAAAGTGCCGGCTTACATGTTAAGTCCAAAAACCTGCCTAAACAGAGGGCCTATTTAACAAACCCCACTGTATGCCTCACTTTCTGTTTGCTGGCATCCCCTAGCCCAAGCTCGGCTCAGCGTAGCTGAAGCAAACTCGGGCGTTGCTTGATGAAGCACAGTGCCTAGAAATGTGCAGACAGATCTGGCAGTCAGAACTCTTGAACTTTCACTCACTTAATGCAAGCAAGGAATCCCACTTCTTTGCCCCTTTGTCCTCATCTATTCAATGGAAAAGGCTTATTGCCTTGTCCCATCACAAAGATGTTGAGAAGGCTCCACTAAAGGCGACGGAACAGTTCTAAAATGGGACGTTCCAGAAGTAGTGAGCAGGTAGTTGCTAAGGAAAGGCCTTCCCTCTGACATCATTTTAATAAAGAACTTGTATATTAATGAATGCAAATGTGATGGTTGTCAAAGATCCTTCAGGTTACACTTCACTGGGTCATCTGCAGATCTTATTTTCCATTAGGTGGCATAATCCCTCTGGTTGAATTGATTGAAACGTACAACAAGATCTGTAAAAACACCATATACCCTTGTAACAAAGAAGAGCAAGAGGCTTTTCAAATGGCCTCTAATCCCTCTTCCCCTGCTAAATGTCTAGTTGAGATTATATTTGATTAGACAAAAACACACACATACACACAACCTAAAAATACCTAGCCTCAGTGGAGCTATTTTAGCCAACAAAGTAATTCTGGTTGCCTTATTTAAAAGTCTAAGTTTCACACTGGGGTTTTATAAACATATCTTTGCCTCAGTGACCTTCCATAACCAACTCCTCTATGAGGATGTTAGAGACATGAACTCAGTTCACATCCCAGAACCAGGTTCAAGGTGCACAGTAATTGGGATGCTTTCCTAGGCTCCCCAACAGCTAAATAGATGGTGAGTAGCAAGTTTCCTTCAGCTGGCTGAGCACATCTCTCTCAGTGGTTCCCACCCATTTCTGAGTGGAGCCTGGCAGATGACTTTCCACATTCTCATCTGTCCCGTGTCCCAGCTGCCTGTCCTTTTCTCTTCTCTCTGAGTTATGATTATAGAGTCCTTTGGCTAAGAAGGTACAAAATCCATCAATATCCACAACACAGACAATGCTAACATTGTATTATGAGAGGAAAGAACAGCTCCTGACACTCTGTGATGATGTCTGTAAAGACATTTCTTGCCCCTACATTTGAGGTAGGGATTATCCCACTGTTTGACTTTTAACACCTGCCTTCCCAGACTGTCTTCCCTCTCCTTTAAAGTCCTTTTTTTCCTTACATTTAAAGTCCTTTTTTCTTTACATTTAAAGTCTTTTTTTCTCCCTCTCTCTCTTCCTGAAGCTTTCTCACTCTCCTTTCCCCAGAGGAGCAAAGACTCTACATCCCCTACTAGGAAAGGAGGGCAAGAAGACATATTTTATCAGACATGTGAAAAGGAGAGAGACTGATTTCTTCAGGAAGCCAGGGTTTGTTTTCTTTTGTTTTGGTTGTTTGCTTGGGAAATGTGCTGTGTCAACAGGTCAATATTTACTTCAGTGCTACATCTAATATATATTTTTAATCTACATACTGATATGCAGTATCTCTCTGGGCTGGGTATTGGGTATATTCACACAAATGCATTTGCATTGCATGTTTTCTGTGTTATAGATGAACACTGTAAGCCTTCCTGCAGAGACACATAAAGTAAGGTCAATTTTAAATAGCTTGAGATGCCTTGAACCTTTTCTCTCCAGACAGAACACAGTCTTAGTAAAAAAGGTCTATGAACAATGATATAAATTGAAGGAGTGTGGGGCAGGAGAGTGAAATTAGAAAGAGAGCTAAGGAAAAAATCCAATTAGCAGTGAGAAGGCTAACAGAATGGGAGATCAGAAATTACTTCTCCCTCCCACTTCAATTCCGAGGTCACATTCAAAACTCTCTGGAACGCTGATTTTTCACTTCTCCCCAACACCAAATCCTCTCGCATTTGCTTTATGGAGGCTACGTCATTAGGAGCTGCACTGTTAAGTCTGGCAGCGCAGATAGGAATCTTCCACTGAACACAGATTACCAGGAGCATGACCAGCAAATCTCCCTGCATGTTCTGCAAGCTCCTTCTTTATTTCCCCGCAAACGTTTTATGTTAAGCACGTTCAAATCTGTGTCACTATGGTTATGTCATGAAGCAATATCGTGCATGATTAGATACAACACAGACAAAACAATTAAAGATTTTTAAAAGATTCCCTTTCTCAATCACCCTCATCCAGCTCTCAGAAATCAAATACAGGCATTTAATAGCTCAGTGTAAGAAAACCTCACTGTTTTCACATCTGCAGGCTGAAGCTAGCTGACTGGATTTGTCCTGCTTTACTGACTCTCTCCTCCTTTCTCTCCTCCCATTCTGACCTTTAACTAAAATTCATCCAGAAAAGGGGAGGGGGGGGATCTGAGTATTTAATGAAAGAAGTGGACTAGTGGACTTCTATTCTGAAAATGCAAGGCACCTGGGAAGTGACTAGCAAGCGTTATGCCATGCCAGTGCCATCCCTTTCCCACAGCATTCCCTGTCACATTTCAGCGTCACTATAAGCTACAATTAACAACGCGTCCAACACCGGCTTCAAAGGAAACAGGAGAAATGGTGAGGCCTGTTGTTGGTAATAACCTGCTCTGAAATTCCACATTACTGACCCAGACTGAGTCCTGTGAAGCAGTTCAAATTACCTCCTCTCCAAAGACACAAAACAGCAAAACTAAGGCTTCATCCAACAGGTCAGGTTGCTCTGCTCCTCTACAAAACCAGCTTGTCGTGGTGTTTATCGATTCTTAGACACACAGACATTGATGTCTTTATTCATGTACACACTGATGATGTGCATATTCATTTTGGTGGAAATGACAGAAAAATAGTCATGCTTTGTGTATTAATATTAATGTATTAAAACATTAATAAAGTTATATATGTATATATAATGGTGGGATATTCAGCATTGGCAGCTAACTGTCTTTTACTGATAGTTCTGGGGGAAGAAATCTGTACTGTTACTTAGAAAGAAAAAAAACCCCAACCCAAAACCATGCATCAAACTGAGTATTTTGAAGTTATAAAGTAAACAAACAAACAAAACCACAAACAAAAAAACCCCAACAAAATACAAACCCCCAGCAAATTCCTTTCTGTTGGGTATATTGGGGAGGTATAGGTTGGGTAGTAATAAAAAATGTCTTCATTAGAAAGGTTCTCAGCCACTGGGAACAGGCTGCCCAGGGAGGTGGTGGAGACATCATCCCTGAAGGTGTTTTAAAAGAGGCAGAGATGTGGTGCTGAGGGACATGGCTTAGCACCAGGCTTGATAGAGATAAAGAATGGTTGGAGTTGACAATCTTAAAGCTCTTTTCCAACCAAAAGGATTCTGAGATTCCACAGTCCTATATAATTACTGGCTTATACCATACAGTTTGGTCTGTGCTTTGCTTTTCTGTGATTATACCAAGACCAACAGCACAAGGGAAGCAGGAGTCTGAGATCAATAGTAACCATCTCTGCCTTGAGAAGTGAAATTTGGAGAGAGGAGGCTAAAAACAAAGTGAAGCCAGCCCTGGCAATGTTATCTTATTAGCGGGCAAATGATGTGCTTGATAAATTTAATTGGCTGATAGAACTCTTAGTGCTATTACAGAGTGGTTCCCAAATTGAAAACATTATGGGTAATCCTAGGGGAATAAGCAAATAATAGGAAAATATGAATATCAAAGGAAATGCAGCTTTCCTTTCATTCCCATTTACAACACTAACAGCCTTGTAAACAACAAGCCAGCCTTGGATTAAGGAATCCTAAAAGACTTTTTAAGATGCTTGTACCTCAAAGAGCAGATTCCATTACTGAAGACTACAATTCCCTCTGTTTTTTTTTCTCCTCTCCCCCCTTCCAAATAAATGATAGCATTTAATTGTGCACAGAAACGCTCAGGTTGTTTCTCCAGCCCGCTCCGACACCACAAACAATACTATTTTTATGGCTCTTTGAATTATTTATGTTTCCTAATGACAAAAACTTGCCAGTTTCGAATTTGGTACCAAGGTGCTTGAGAAGCACACAGTAGTGTCATTACCATAATAACTTCTGAAATTAAAACCTGTCTAAAACTCTCCGGAAAGCTAACATCCAGTTCATTAACCATTCCTGTTAGTTTGTTTTCAATAATGCAAAAATGATTAGAAGTTTAATTTGCTAATCACCTGTGTTTTGACTGGCAGTGGATATACAATTCTCTGCAGAAGTCTAAACTAGCCCTTGCAGAAAATAAAACTCTTGCTAATGCTTTATCAAGTCTAATGATATGAGTGAAAAAATCAATCATGCCTACGTTAATCATTGATGAACGCGCAATTAATTTCTCTTTAACTCGGTTTAATTTCAGAGGCGATGATGATCATGAGCAAGAGAAATGGCTGGCTGGCTTTGAGAAGTTTGGAGGGCTTCACTTACCAATCATGTGGTTTGCAACATGAACTTGGATATCCCATTCATTGTAGAAAACCATCTGACATTTGATGCACTGGTAGGTCTTCTTCTAAAGAAACAAGGGTAGATAACATTTACTGACACATACAATTGGAACCATTTCATTATAACTCAAAAGACTGAGTTCAAAGTGGGCATTTCAAGCTCTCCAGCAGTGTTTTCATTAAGGCTTAATTAGTAACATAAGAAAATAACACTCTGCAGTTCTGTAGTGTCTGAGCTCTCTGAAACTACGGAGAGATTGTTCTGTTTTGGTTCGGGTTGGTTTGTGTTTTGTTTTGCTTTGTTTTGTTTTGCTTTTGTTTTGTTTTGTTTTGTTTTGTTTTGTTTTGCTTTGTTTTGTTTTGTTTTGCTTTGTTTTGATTTGTTTAGCTCTGTCTTGTTTTGGTTTGGTGTTTTTATCAGCTTCCTATCTCCACAGACAGACCAGTATGGCTAAAAAACCAGCTTTATGCTCGTGGAAGGCTCAATGCAAAGAGGCTATGTGGGGTGTGATGCAGACAGCACTGAAATCGAGGTATCATAGTATCATAGTATCAGTCAGGGTTGGAAGGGACCACGAGGAGCCCTTCATTTTCTATCAATGGATTAGGTCCCACTACAGAACAGTGGAGAAGCCAGGAGTAGAATACAGGAATCAGAAATCTGCTTCTCCCTCATTCTTAACTGGGCTGCAGAACCATCTCTGTACCACACATTTTAAAGGATCCATGGGGTTGCCGTCTTTCAAGGAAGGAAAAGTCTCTGCTAGCCTGGACAAGCAGTTAGTGCATCCAGGCAGTTGCTTCAATATCTATTGGCAAGCCTGCACTAACACTGGGACGGCTGGCTGGAAACTGGCCAGAGAGACATTCTTCTGGCCACATTAGACTGGGTCTGACTTACTTAAAAACCGTGGTGTATACAGATCAAGTTTCATTACAAACCAGGCAGTGCTCTCTTTGGTGCACAGGAAGAGTTTTTCATTTGTGCCTTGATGCCATTCAGAAGAAAAAGACCTGCTATTTCATTATCTCTTTTCCTACAAGATACATCATTTCAACATCCTAAGAATGTGATCATCTTTGCTCTTACTATTTTTCTTGACCTGACTTGGCCAGAGGTTTGACGTTGGCAAGCACTGCTTTAGAAGTGAAAACTAAACCTCACAAGTAAGATTTTGCTTCTTCATCATAAGACTTAAACTCTGCAGTTAGCGAGGCATCTAATGAGACAAGTCAGATTCATAAAAACTATTCAACTGCATAATTGCAATATCAAGGACTCAAGTCCTAAGGAAACAGTCCTGGAGAGCTCAGTTGTTGTTTTGAAGATGCAATGAAGGCAAGGTAAGCCCTGAACTGCCACATCAAGGCAGTAACTCATGAGATATGCATCTGCCTGCACAGCCACAGGCACCTTGCCTACATCAGCAAAAAGGAAATGAAAAAGAAAACAAAAACCCCCAAACAACAGAAGGCAAAACAGCTAGTTTTGAAAGGATGTAAAGTCACAAGAAGTTGGCACTGATGTAGGACATTGCAGATTCCATATATACCAGTTCACAGAATCACACAATGGTAGGGGTTGGAAGGCACCCTGAAAGATCATCCAGTCCACCCCCACTGCCAGAGCAGGATCCCCTAGGGCAGGTAACACAGGTACACATCCTGATGGGTTTGGAAAGCCTCCAGAGAAAGAGATTCCACAACCTCTCTGGATTGCCTGCTCCAGTGTGGGAAGAAGTAGGGCTCACTGCACAGTGTGCATCAAAAATACAGCCTGTCTTGTCTAACTTCAGAAGTGTTCTGCAGCTGCAATTACTGATTGTATTAAAAATAAATAGATAAATAAATATGTTGGGTTTTCACCCTGACTCTAAACATCACAGAATCACAGAATGCTAAGGGTTGGAAGGAACCTCAAAAGATCATCTAGTCCAACCCCACTGCCAGAGCAGGATCCCCTCGGGCAAGCCACACAGGTACACATCCTGAGGGGTTTTGAAAGCCTCCAGAGAAAGAGATTCCACAACCTCTCTGGACAGCCTGCTCCAGTGTGGGAAGCAGTAGGGCTCACTGCACAGTGTGCATCAAAAATACAGCCTGTCTTGTCTGTGTTTAACTTCAAAAGAGTGTTCTGCAGCTGGAATTATTGATTGCATTATACATAAATAAATAAAGGTATGTTGTTTTTTCACCCTGACTCTAAACGTCACAGAATCACAGAAGCACTGAATATTAAGGGTTGGAAGGGACCTCAAAAGATCATCCTATCACTACAAGCCCTCATAAAAAGTCCTTCCCAGCTTTCTTGTAGCTCCCTTCAGGTACTGGAAGCCTGCTGTAGGTTCTCCCTGGAGCCACCCTTTGTCCAGGCTGAACAGCCACAACTACTGTAGCCTGAGAGGATCTACAAAGCAGCTACACTTCTTTTCGCCTTTCTAACCTACAGCCTGATCCTGGGTGAGGCTGAGCCTCTGAGAACTGCAAGTTCAAGTGCTGAGCAGGGCTCTGGGGCTGACTATCACCAACTGAACTGTCAACATCCCCACCCCCCCCACCCTTCCTGTCTCAGAATCACAGAATGTGAGGGGCTGGAAGGGACCTCGAAAGCTCATCCAATCCAACCCACCCTGTTAGAGCAGGATCACCTAGAGCAGATCACACAGGAACACATCCACCCAGACTTGCTGGATTTTTTTACCAGCACTCCAGTTTAGATGTCCTCTCCCAGGCAGATAAAGTACCTATCCATTAAATCTCTTTCTGCTCCCAGCCCGTAGGCAGGAACATAAAGACTTCTTCAACGTCTGTCATTTCATCTTACCGAGCTTACAGAAAAATTAGTGACTAATCAAAGTCAGCTCCGAAATTAAGTGTTCCTGTGGGCTCCTCTTTACCAATCTCCCATTGTTTCTCATACACAGAGGCTATTTTAATGTTCTTGATGACAACAACATAATGTGTTGAGTCAGAAACAATTGTAAGCCTTCTCCTTTTTTTTGGTTGTTTGGGGTTTTGGGGTTTTTTTTGGCCCATTTTTCATTTCAATCTACTGTAGTTTTCTGAAATGCAACCAAGTTAAATCCATCTGCAGATAAACAGAATCAGTGGGCACCCAGAAAACAAAACTGGTTTGACTTAGTTGTGGTTTTTCAAGCCTGCTGTTTCAAAAGACACAGCACTTTTTCTCTTGCCTTTTTTTTTTCCTGTTGGTGTGACAATACTGATCTGGAGGGGCTGGAGTGTGTCCAGAGAGGCTTGTGAAGGACCTGGAGCACATGGCCTACGAGGGGCATCTGAGGGAGCTGGGGGTGTTCAGCCTGGAGAAGAGAAGGCTGAGAGGAGACGTCATTGCCCATTACAGCTACCTGAAGTGGAGTGAGGAGTGGGGAGACTCTTCTGCCTGGTGTCAAACAACAAGACCAAAGGAAATGGTTCCAAGCTGCACCAGGCTGGATGCTAGGAAATATTTCTTCACTTGAAACGGTTCTCAAGCAGCAGAATGGTCTGGCCAGGGTGGTGGTGGACTTACCGTCCCTGGGGGTCTATTAGTAGCATGTGGACCTGGTGCTTATCATAGTATCATAGTATCAGTCAGGGTTGGAAGGGACCACAAGGATCATCTAGTTCCAATCCCCCTGCCATGGGCAGGGACACCCCACACTAGATCAGGCTGGCCAGAGCCTCATCCAGCCTGCTTATGGACATAGCTTAGTGCTGAGTCTTCACTGCTGGGTCGAAGGGATGGTCTTTGAGGGTCTTTGATATATTCTGTGATTCTACTCCTCGATTCCACTGCTAGCACTGGCAGCAATTCAGATTCAGTGGGAGGATTCCCTGTTACACCTTGGCGACTTTAACCTTACTGCACTACATCTAGATCTATCAAAGCCCCCTAAAGAACGACAGTCACGATCAAGGATTTATTATGCTAAGCTCTTTACAAGCTGCTTTTTGATGCTGACAGAGAGAACAACAATATTGCATAAATAACAATCACTCTCTCTCCCCCCCTCCCCCTATTTCTTTTTTTTTTAAAACACTGTTTCCCTTTAGAACTAGTTAGAAAATATTTCTTGCTCCCCGATGACTGGCACTATATATTGTTTATTAGCATAGCCCTAGCATTATTTCTGAGATGTGACTTTGTTCAAAAACAAAGAGACATAAACTTAATGGCTGGGCTTTTGCTCTTGTTAGCACAGCAACCGGCGGTGAAATGATGACTGATGTGCCCAACGGCAACGCATCCAGAGGTTGGGGCTTCAGTTGGGGCTTTGTTGTTTTGAAGTCTGGTGCCTAATAATAATAATAATAATTAAAAGAAACAAAACCCAAACCCACAGAAGTCATTTGACAACAACGACTGTGGTGGGTTAATGCCCATTCTGAAAACAAAAAACGAAGCAAGGTGGAGGGCTTGCAGGTACTGCGCCAGGGGAGGTTTAGACTCGAGGTGAGGAGGAAGTTCTTCACCGAGCGAGTCGTTCGTCATTGGAACGGGCTGCCCAGGGAGGTGGTGGGGTCACTGTCCCTGGAGGCGTTCAAGAGGGGATTGGACGTGGCACTTGGTGCCATGGTTTGGACTTGATGATCCTCGAGGTCCTTTCCAACCTAAGTTATACTGTGATACTGTGATACTTTGCCCTCCCTGCAGGGTGTTTTCCCCCTGGGAAGCTGAGCCTGTTCCACTCCCCCCTCCCTGCCCAGCTAGGGTATAAAAAGCAGGGCATTGCAGATATTAGGTCTCCTTTTGGCTCCTGCCTCTCCTGGATGAGAGCTACTGCGGCTGCTCTCCTGCTCCTCTGCCACGTGGTCGGGCCTGATCCTTCTCCCTGCTGCCTCTGTGCCTCTTCAGGGAGAGACTGGTTTTGTATTATTCTTTTTTGTCCCCCTCCCATCCATCCTTGTTCCTTGCCCTTGTAAACCTTACCTGTTATTGTAATATACACATTGTTTAAAGAAAACTCTTTACCTCTCTACTTCCAAGATGACTTCAAATTATTTGAGCACAAGCCCTGTGAGGAGAGGCTGAGGGAGCTGGGATTGTTTAGCCTGGAGAAGAGGAGGCTCAGGAGTGACCTCATTGCTCTCCACAACTACTTGAAAGGTGGTTGTAGCCAGGAAGGGATTAGTCTCTTCTCTCTAGCAACCAGCACCAGAACAAGGGGACACAGTCTCAAGCTGTGCCAGGGGGAGTTTAAGCTGGAGGTGAGGAGAAAGTTCTTCACTGAGAGAGTCATTCCTCATTAGAATGTGCTGCCCACGGAGGTGGTGGAGTCACCATCCCTGGAGGTGTTCAAGAGGGGATTGGATGTGGCACTTGGTGCCATGGTCTAGTCGTGAGGTCTGTGGTGACAGGCTGGACTCAATGATCTTTGAGGTCTCTTCCTACCTTGGTGACACTGTGATACTGTGATTGTTTGGTGGATTTGCTCCTTCCTTTTTTTTCCCACTCTCTGTTGGGGGGGGGGGGGGAGGGGGAGGGGAAGAGATTCTCAGCCTTGTCCCCATCTGAGCTGTTAACTCCCATTTAAGGCTCAAACCATCACAACAACAAAATAGCAATTTACCAGCACTGATTAGCCTCTTCAACACGATCTGACATATTTGCAGAATCACACGCCGAGGCTTTTCCCTTTTATCACGATGGGAAGAAGGTTTTTGTGACTGCTGCTTGATCAAACACTAGTTCTTTCCCTTTGCCTTTTTGTTTGTTTCCAAACACACTCGAAAATGTTGGCATCAACTTTTATTAGCTCAGCACACGCTCGCCTCAAAGCGTCTAAACTTGTGCCTGGTTAAGGTTTCTTTCATTTCCAAAGCAAACCTCAGTAAATTCCACTTCCTCTTAGATTTTCAAATGATCAAGGCCAGTCATTTTCACACCACGCTGAACAAGCCCCACATACTTATTTCCATATGCTTCACATTCTAAGGGGGTCCTTTCTCATTTCAAGCTGTATCTTAGTCTCACAAGCTCTGTCAGAACCGCAGGACTCGTAACTGCTGACAGGAGCTCCTGGGTCCTGATAGACTTCATGGCTGGTCGCAGTTCCCTATCAGAGTGAGAACCCAGGACAGACCCATCCCCTCCTCAATCCATGTTCCCACAAAGGGGAATAAGGCAGAACTGAGCCCTGTGGTATTGCAGCTCCACATCCCTTGCCTGGATAGCAGGGGAAGAAGCCTTGCAGCACTCGTGGAGCACAGCACAGGGGAAAAATTGGGTTGTGACTCAAGAAGGCATTTGAGTCTCTTGAGTGTCTCCAGCCCTTTGTGGTATGAGATGGCTCCACAAAGCAGCATGGGGCTGTGGCAGCTATCCTTGCCTTGCCTTCCTGCAGCTGTCTGCACCAGTTGAACTGCTGTGTTCATTCCATAGCCCTGGCTGAGCTCCTTGCCCTTGGCCTGATTCCCTCTGCCTACAGAGAACTCAGCAGGACAGAGCAGGCACCCAGGCCTTGCTGCTCCAGCTCACAGCCCAGAGCATATCAACTCCACACAGGGATGAAGGGTGGACAGCTGAGGACACTTAGACCCTAACCTGCCACCACTGCATTTGTCAGGGGACACTTTCATCCCCCCTGTGATGACAACATCCCCATTTCCCCCTCCAAACATAAACCCAAGGCTGATGCACATTTCTTGTTACAGAGCCAGTTCACATCAGCAAAGGAGAGCCACAGAAGACCCTTAGCAGTGTACTTCCAAATGGACTCAGAGGGGACTGGTACAGCATCTGGAGAATCTGTGCTGCACTCTACACTGTGCCTTGCTACAGCACTTCCACAGATTTATTCCAGAGGAGAGTGACAGACACATTATCAGATGGGATTTAGAAAGCAGCTTAAGTTTTTCCTTTTATTTCTTCTTTTTCCTCACAAAACCCGCTCACTAAACAAGCCCCAAATCCTTCACTAAATCCCATGCTGTCAAGAACCTAAGTGCCAACATGTCTCCTACATGCTGAGTGGAAATCTTAGGCCCAAGTCACTGCTGGGACCATTGAAAACTGTCACAGAGGGGCAGCTGCATAGCCAAGGTGCCTCAGAAGAGCACTGGGCAACCTGGTTGCCTCTTGCATACCTGCTAGCTTGCATTTCTGTTTTCAGAACCGATTTAAAGCCTTCCAGCATGCAAACCTTCCCTGTGAGTGTATTTAATGAGCTTTGGATTGGGCCTGCCACCTATGCAGGGCGTATGCATGTGTCCCTCTAACCTTTTGAATAATTAATGGCATCCAGACCTTTAATTATTGTCCTGACCCTCACTTGGCAGTTTTCAGCATTTTCTTTCTACAAAGCTGCCCAAAGTGTCCATGTCATGCCAAATGAGGCTTTGCTGCTTTTATTGATGGCCCAAGAACATGGTCATTCACCTGGCACTTCAGGTAGCGAATACAAGTCCTGGTACTTCAGGGAAGCAAACACAATTCTAGCCATGGAACTGAAGTTCTGTGGCCAGCATTGTATTGGCTTCCCCTAAACCAAGTGAAACAACCACTCCACTAAAGGACTCACAGTTCTATTCAGAAGTGCTTCAGAAGTGTGCAGATCCTTCTGTACCTTGTGACCACCTCGGGTATCCATACATCTTCCTTCTTCTATTCCCTAGCCTCATTACATTAGTTGAAAACGAGCTGCATATGCTACTTATCTGCCCGTGCTCCACCTCTTTGTCAGAGCCATACAGAATTTTACCACCTGCCTATTTTGTTCTGTTTTGAACTATCAGGGAAATTTCATCATCCTGCCACTTATTCTTTCTCCCAGACTACTGATACGCTGCATAAACTCAACAGAATTAGTGCAAATAATGATTCCGAAGGATTTCCATTATCCACACCCTCCCACCCCCAACCTGACCTGCTTCAATTCACAGGAAGCCTCCTGCTTCCCATCCCCAAGTCAGTGTTTATTTTCTTTTTAATCAAACAGAGCATCTCTCCCTATGCCACACTTATTCACCCAACAGATTAGTCTTTTGTGCTATGCCATTTCAGAAGCTTTGCTGAAATCCCACTAAATCATCTTTATAGGCTTCTCTGTCAGCACTTGTGGCTACTCTCTCAAAATACTCTTTAGTGACAATTTTAAGCATGATCCTCCCTTTGTGATTCTTTGCCCTCCATCCTTCATTAAATCCCAACTTTCTATGCGTTCTTCCAGCATGTCTTTGATTAGCCTTTATCTCGTGTTCCTCACTCTTTAAATCAAGCTCACAATCCAGTAATTTCATGCATAATCCTCACAGCCTCTGTTAAAGATCTGTTTAATAGCCCTTTCCCAGGCTGTTGATGCCTCTCCTTAAAAGACTGTAAATTTATCTGCTTAGTGTTTCCTTTTCTCTTCAGCTGCTTTCTCTGAGATGTCAGGATGGCTATTTTTCCGCTGTAAGTCACTTCTTGTGTACTCTGCTCCATTATATTACACCTAATGCACACTTCACTCTGCTCTACGGGGAGGACATGCCACAAGCTCCACAATTTCAGCAGTATTGGTTTCTTTGATTACAAATACCATTTCTGGAGCTCCTCTGTCCCCCTTTTAGCTGAATGCCTGTGCCCTGTATGAAATAACCAAAAATATGTCTTATGGTTTGTAATGCACTGTCTGCAGTCTCTCAGGCTCGCAGCCATCCCTGCTTTATTCCACTCTCCTTTCACACCCCTCTGGCCTGCACTACTGAAAAAGGCTTTGAAGTGTACCTGTTAACCTACCAATAACCTCCTGTTTACACCCAGCTACATTATTTACCCTTGTCACAGCAGTAAAGGGGACTTGCAAAGCTTTTTTCCCCTTCAGTTTCATCACAGGCTGAGCTTATTAATCAATGACACACCTGAGACAACCTGCCGCTGCCCAAAGAGACACTCCACACCTTCCACTCCTCCCACACCCTCACATTGCCTTCTCTCAGACCACTCAATCACTCACTGTTTCCCTCACATTAAATCCATGGTGGAGTTAATTCAACCTGTTAAGCCAACAGAAAAGCAACCTGACAAAGAGTTGAAGCCTTATCCCTGGAAGATTTTAAAGCCAAGCTGGATGTGGCTCTGAGCAACCTGATCTTCTGTGAGGTGTCCCTGCCCATGGCAGGGGGATTGGAACTGGATGATCCTTGAGGACCCTTCCAACCCTAACAATTCTGTGATTCTATGAGAGTGAACAACTTCCAAAAGAAACAGATACAAAACCAAGCTGAAACTTGCACATGAGCTGCAGCCACTGCTCACTGCTAACTTCTACTGCTGCCAGCTGAGTTTTTCCATCATTATTTTATTAAGCACTAGCAGCGTGCTTGGCCCTCCATGAGGCACTAAAGCAACCATGGTCTCAGCTTATTTGTCCATTTAGCCATTTTTCATCACAGCTCAGATTATTTTTGACAGGACCTTAATTGAGGATTTCTTTTCTATCTTCCTGGGTGCTGATTTTTTTTGTCAACCCTAAGCTCTTTAAAAACTCAGCATATGTTAGCCACTTTCCCTGCCTAGTTAGCTATTTATCTTGCTTATGGGCCACTGTCATCTTGCATTTCTTTCCCCCCTTTTTTTTTTCTAGCTGACTAATTGCTAACTCTTCCCATTGCTCACACATCACCCTTGAATTAGTATTTCCTGATTGCTTTGAAAAACATGATGGGTTTTTTCTGAGGCATTTTCTGTTCTGCTGCCTTTGCTTCGCAGGGGCTGAAGCGTGCACGCCTGGAGACAGAGCACAACCAATCTCATAAGGCAAGCAAAAGGGGGAATGGAGAAGAGAAGCTTTCCTTTACAGTCATGATGGCTACTTATTGCCTCAAGACACAAAAAGCAAGGAGCCAGGAACACAAATGCTCATTCCAGCAGCCCGTCCTTCTCCACTCTGCTTGAAGCTGTGGTCTGCTGCTCTGTCTTTCACCTCCACATTCTGCATTCTGCCCGTATACCACATCTGTCTTCAACATCTCTGAGTTACAAACCTTTCTTTCCTCTTGCTGATGGAGTGGGCTTAGTTTGCAATGTCTCACATCCCCACATAGCAAGAACCACAGCTTGAAACAGTTAAAAATTGTGTCTCTCCCCTTCAAGCTCTCTAATCCTTCAACTCTCACTAGGTCTTTGAAACTCAGTACTGAAGTGAGGTACCTGCAAAGAAAGAGAGTCCTCCAAGCCCTAGCAGCGTGGGGCTCTGTATTTATTTTCTCTCAGTTACTTTGCTTCAGGTTTACATAGTTTAGGAGTACAAACAGCTTTAAGTCAAGTGGACTTGGTTTGGGATTCACAGATTCAGTCATAGATTCATAGAACGGTTTAGGTTGGAAGGGGCCTTAAAGATCATCCAGTTCCAACCCCCCCTGCCATGGGCAGGGACACCTCCCACCAGCACAGCTTGCTCAAGGCCTCATCCAGCCTGGCCTTGAACACCTCCAAGGAGGGGGCAGCTGCAGCCACCCTGGACAACCTGTGCCAGTATCTCCCACCCTCAATGCAAAGATTTTCTTCCTAATCTCCAGTGTAAATCTCCCCTTCTCAAGCTTCAGTCCATTCCATCTTATCCTATCACTACAAGCCCTCATAAAAAGTCCTTCCCAGCTTTCTTGTAGCTCCCTTCAGGTACTGGAAGGCTGCTGTAGGTTCTCTCTGGAGCCACCCTTTGTCCAGGCTGAACAGCCACAACTCCTGTAGCCCGAGAGGACCTACACAGTAGCTACACTTCTTTTTGCCTTTCTAACCTACAGCCTGATCCTGGGTGAGGCTGAGCCTCTGAGAACTGCAAGTGCTGAGCAGGGCTTTGGAGCTGACTCTATCACCAACTAAACTATCAACATCCCCCCCTCTTCCTGTCTCAGAATCACAGAATCACAGAATGTGAGGGGCTGGAAGGGACCTCAAAAGCTCATCCTGTCCAACCCCCTGTCAGAGCAGGGTCACCTAGAGCAGATCACACAGGATCACACCCAGGCAAGTTTTGAATCTCTCCAGAAAGAAAGACTCCAAAACTCCCCTGGGCAGCCTGTTTCAGGGCTCTGTCACCTTCACAGTGAAAAAAAATCTACCTCCTGTTTCCATGGCGCTTCCACTGCCTCAGCTTCCACCACTGCCCCTTGTGCTGGCATTGGGCATCACCCAGCGGAGCCTGGCTCCAGCCTCTGGGCACTCAGCCTGCACATCTTTATCAACATTAAGGTCACCACTTAGTCTGCTCTGCTCCAAGCACTTAAAGAAAGGCTGCCAAGCTGAGACCTTCTGAAACCAGAGAGCTGCTACACCATAGAGGCATCCCAACATCCAGCATCTCCATATGGTTGTGGACATTAAGGAGAACCTTTGGTCACAGTATCATCAAGGTTTGAAGAGACCTCAAAGATCATCGAGTCCAACCTGGCACCACAGACCTCATGACTAGACTGTGGCACCAAGTGCCACATCCAGTCCCTTCTTGAACCCCTCCAGGGATGGTGACTCCACCTCAGCTTGCAGATGATGAGGCATCAAAGCACAAGCAGCAGAGCATGACTTGGCAGGTCTGAGATGCAAGAAGCTGAGGTTCTGAGTAAGCTGACTGACTTTTTATCTGCTTGAAACATTTTTTTTTGCCTTTCCCCTTTTCATATAAAAGCCCAAACCAAACCAGGCAGACTGAGAGAGACTCATTCAACACAGCCACTACTTTCTTCAGCAACAATCAGCAACAGATGTAGCCCAATAAAATTAATAGTTTGCAAGTAGGCACAGGAGAGTACTCTTTTGTCTCTTCTCTCTATCACAAATTTTGTGAAAGCTCTCTGGATTTCCACAGAAAGGCGAAATTGGAGCCCTTTTTACATCCCTTATTTTGTTTGACTTGCACATTAAACCCACTTTAATTAAATTAATTAACTTCCCTTCCCAAAGCCTGACTGGGGGCCTTTGCCCTGCCCCTCCACTGCCCACTACCAACTCGGTGCCTACAGAATTCTGGGCTGTTGGTGACCACCACGATTTAATCCTACAGAACGGAAGCTGTGCTCAGAAAAAAATAATACATATATATATATGCAATGTTAATATTAATGTACAAACAGAAATATATTACTCATGCATAATATATAAGGAATTAATTTTCATTGAAGTATCAGGAGAAGGATTAAACCCCTTAGATCTGCCTCATGCAATTAGCTCTTGCACTTGGGGAAGTCCATGGGACTTCATGAGGGAAGGCTGCACAGGATGGCTCTGGCAAGGCTGGGATTTTGCAAAGGCTGAAAGATGCAGAACCACAAAATTGTTTGGGCTGGAAAATCCCTTTAAGATCACCCAGTCCAACCACTCTCTAACCATGTCTGGTGCTAAACCATGTCCCTCAGCACCACATCTCTGCCTCCTTGAAACACCTCCAGGGATAGGGATTCAACCACCTCCCTGAGCAGCCTGTTCCAGTCTTTGACAGCCCTTTCAGGAAAGAGGTTTCTCACCATGTCCAACCTAAACCTGCCCTGGAGCAACTTGAGGCCATTTCTTCTTATGACTTGTAACTAAGGAGAAGAGACCAAGACCCTCCTGGGTCCCATCTCCCTCCCCTCAGCCTCCTCTTCTCCACACTCAACACCCCCAGCTCCCTCAGCTGCTCCTCCCCAACCCTGTTCTCCAGACCCTTCCCCAGCTTTGTTGCCCTTCTCTGGACCTGATCCAGCTCCTCAATGTCCTTCTTGGAATGAGGGCCCAAAGATGAAGCCAGACCTCAGCAGTGGTGAGTACAGGGAGAGCCTGCACACCCACACTGCTCTCTGACCATGCTGCTGTAATTACAGAGCTTCCCTGCATGGATACTCTTAGGCCCCATCAGTGGGAACACACTGGTAGCATCTGAACCAGCACACAGCTGCTGACATTGCAGTGATGCTTGACTGCATACCCAGCTGAAAAGCCTCCACTGGGGCACTGCAGCTGCCCTAGGAAGTGGTGTACCAGCAAAACCAGCACTCTGCTGAGCCAGTCTGCAACACTCTCCACCATGGTTTGTGTCTACCTGATCACCCCTGTGAGCACACACTCGCTTTCCTCTAAGGGAACTTCCCAGAATCTCCATTAGCCTACTCCCTGCTCTTTCACTTTCACATTACTTCTTAAAACTCCAGCAGTTTCTCCTAGGTACATCCTACAAAGGGCTCATTTATTTCTTCCACCAGGTTTCAGTCCACCATTTCCCTACTGAGTTAAAAAACAACAAAATTGCAGCATTTGTTTCTGAAGCAGGATGTCATACTTCAGGGCTTGCAGGACTAGATCAGCTCAGCTATCATCACACAAGCTACCAGCTGTCAAGCAGAGAACACAAGGAAACTGAGGAGCTATGGTTGAGACAGGGAGTTCACAGAAATCATCAGGTGAGGCAGACATTCCACAACCAGGGCTAGCAGGGAAGCACCAAGCAGAACAGAACCAGCTGCAAGTCAGCCACTGCCAGGGATGGCTGCAAGGTTTTTGTATGCAGACAGCCACGTTGCTAGAGTTTAGCACTGAAACTGTTTCAGCACTCAGAGCAGAAACCAGAAAGAGGACTGCTGCAGCAGTGGGAGAAGTACAGAAGAAAATCTGGAAGCTTGGAGTCTCAGATCACTCTTCACTGGTCAATCACCTTGTTTCCTGCTGGAAAATGTAGAGAGCAAGAGGTGGCCTTCAGGTGTGAAAAGCCATCAGGTCTGCTTTTTTGCACAGAGTGTTGAGTCTGAGTAACAGGTGAAAACCAGAGGAGGTACATCCCACAAAGGATACCACAAGTGTGGAAGCAGGGTCAAGGGTCACCTCCTTCTCTCCTGCCTCCCACTTTGGGTTTGAGTACACAAGCAGCAAGTGGCTTTTCAATGGCTGTGTTTGTAAGTGGCTGTGGTTTTCAGTCACTCTTCAGAGGCATTTCACAGGCATTACAAATGAGCAATGAATGCAGGAGAAGCTTCCATCTTGAGGAATTCAGGTCTTTAACAGAAAATGCAGGCAGGGCCTTCCTGCCCAGATTTGCACATTGTTACTGGCAGGACTCTACTGAGATGCTCAGTACCAGTACTTTATTCCCTGACTTAGGAAGCTATGTACCAGCAACAAATGTTTAACCAACAAAGAAGAACAGGATAGAATCATAGAATCATAGAATCATGGAATCATAGAATCATAGAATCATGGAATCATAGAATCATGGAATCATAGAATCATAGAATGGTCTTGGTTGGAGGGGATCTCCACAGGTCATCCAGTACAACTCCCCTGCAGTCAGGAGGGACATCCTCAACTAGATCAGGCCACCCAGAGTCCTGTCAAGACTCACCTTGAATATCTCCAAGGATGGGGCCTCAACTACCTCCTAGGGCAACCTGTTCCAGTGTTCCACTAATCTCAATGTATGGCTTGTAGATTGCCCAAAATGATGGTGGAAACCACAGAATGGTTCAGGTTGATCTTCGGGGGTCCTGTGGTCCAGCCCTGCTGCTCAAGTAGGGCCACCTAGAGGTGGACCATGTCCAAGTGGCTTGTATCTGAAACCTCTGTGGGTAACCTGTGTCAGTGCTCAGTCACCCCTGCAAGCAAAAGCATTCCCTGATGTTCAGGGGGGAACCTCCTGCGTGTTGGTTTGTGCCCACTGCTTCATGTCCTGAAACATCCCCTGGCGAGGACAGACGTCAGCAGGAGACACATTCCTGCTGCCACATTCATCAGAACACACCCTATAAAACACTGCAAGTCACCTTTCAGACAGTAACTGGTAATCCAGTGCAGGAAACTGAATAAATGAAAGGTGGGTTTGGCAGGAGAAAAACAAGTACCTAAGGGTTTTGAATAACCAGGAGTAAGATCAATTATCAGCTACCACAGAGCTCTGGGAGGTCGAAGGAGAGGACTCTTTGAACAGATGTTCCCTATCAGGTGGTTCATTACATCCAGCTTCATGCAACAAGCAGTGCTGGAGCTAGACAGCCATTTGACAGTCATGGTTAGCCCATTTTCTTTCCCTGAAGACAGAGTAACCAATGCAGGGGTTATGTTTGTTGCATGAGACAGACGACACACACGTTCCAGGTACCAACTTTATTGAGCAGTGGTGGGAAAAAAAAAACACTTCTCAAAACATTTACAGTGACTTAAAACCTTGGCCTGGGAGCCCCCCAAAGACCAGATTGTGGTTTCTCATGCCTTCATTTCTTGTGAGTGATTGGCTTTTGCACAAAAACCCAGCTATGAACTTCAGCGAAAGCCATCTTCCTGGCTTGGATCTCTAAAATAACCTTCTTTCCTGTCTGGATTCTATCACCTCTCTTCTCTACTGTTGTATAAGAAGTGCAGAATTTGAGTCTCCTATTCATCTTTGAAGTTTTTCTTTCTTCAAATTGGCCTAGGGTAGTCCAAAAGTAAGTCCAAAACCTCTCGAGAGGTTTGCAAACCAGCAACAACAACAAAAGAGGCACGTTAGGACTTCCCATGGCTTTTCCCTAAAGCTAATCAGGCTAGAGAAACAGAGGAAATTTCTTGTTGTTTCTATCCACTTCTGAGGTCAGAATGCAACTGCTCATCACTGCTCTGGGTTTCCACTGGGCTTGTGCAGAAGGGAAACTGTGGCTTGTTACCCCAGTTCCTAGACCAGCAGCCACATGTCCACGGGAAGCCCCACGTGGACTGGGCTGCGCAGCTGACCTGATGGAGTATACACCTCAGGATGTTTTGTCTCATAAAGCTTTGCTAAATCTACCTTTGCCCTTTCTAGAGAGGCTTAAGGTCTTTCTTCTTCCACTTTCCTGTTTCTCCCCCTCCAGTTCTTCTGCCTCTCTCCAAGCAGGCATTCCCCCCAGTGCATTGTTTCCTGGCAATCTTGGGTTTGGTGCTCTTGAAAACTTTTGAGGAACACTTTAATGCTGTCTTCCTCTCTTGCAAACTTTTCCACAGGTGTGAAGAACGTGCCTCTCCAAACTCCCCATCTGAAGCCTCTGACAAATAACAAGACAGACAAACAATATTAGATTTTAATGATCAGTGGGCCAGAATTTAAGAAAAGACATTAAAATTAATTCTCTCGCTTCTGTGCAGCAGCTCCCAGCCAGCACAGGGCCTTCCTTTCACAGACTGACAAGGTGGGAAGTTTGCTGCTCAACTTTTGCAGGGCTCACAGCCACAGAGGATAATAAATAACCTCAGCCTTGTTAAACTCAGAGAGGGCTCTGTCTGACAGGGCAGTGCTGAAGCTCTAAAGACAAAGAAAAGAGAGATGCTGAAGCCTGTGTCTTGCCAGCCCCTTCATGGCAGTGGTACCACCAGAAATGGGAGCAGGCTGCAATGTGAGGGTGGTTTGCTGTGGCAAGAACCCCAGGGCAGCCCTTGCTAAAATATATATATGGTCACATCTTCACTAGTCCTCCCCTGAAAGCACAGCCAAAATGATGTGAGAAGACAAACCCTGCATTTTCAGTCAGCTCATTTGGAAACTCCAGAAGCAGAAAATATGTTTGCCACAGATTAGTTCCACAAAGCTAAACTTCCCAGCCAAATTTTTGTGCCAGCCACCAACCTTCTTTACCTCTTTTTTTTTCCCTCCTGTTCCTCCAGATCCAAAAATCCAGCATGAAAATCGCTTGAGCTGGGCCTGGATTCACTGTCAGGAAACCCAAGGCACTACTTCTTATATTTACATTACAAGTTTATGTCCCTATTCATAAAAATCCTGTGCTCAGAAATGCTCAGCTTTGGATTGCTGATGAGGAGGATGATTTTAATTTCTTTATGTATTTCAATTAAATGCATGAGTATTGATTTTGGTGCATTCCCCCCCCCCCAACTTTCCCAGTTAAAAGCACAGTGATTTATATTGCTAAAGTGCTGTTGCCTGCCCTGCCAAAAGCATGCATCTGGGAACGTTCCTGGGTTGCTCACAATCTTTTTCTCTCTTCTTTCTGCCTCTGACTGCCAGTGCAGGCTGCTAAAACAAACCAGCCACTTCCAAAGGCAGTTCCTGTTTTCTGTCTCTGTGAGCCTGGCAGTGTTTTGAGAAGGGGGAGGAATAGGAAGAGAGCAAAGGTAGATGCAGTGCCCGCGAATAAAGAGGGTATAAAAAAGCCATGATAAAACAGCACACTCACCTGAGCTCCACTCTTTCTCCCAGGGTGGCAGCGTGTCTGGGTCCCTCTGAGGTCAGATAAGCTGAGTTTCAAGGAGCCACCAGCGATCTGCAGCATCTGAATGTTGTGCCCCCTGTCTCCACAAGCTCACTGTCAGCCTGTGCTTTCAGGGCTCCTTGCAGAACGGTGCTGTGACTTGCCCAGAGTCCCCTGCTGTGACATGCCCATCCTGGCACAAAGCTCTGCATAACCACAACAGGCCAGAAAAGCAGCCCCAGACTCAGTTACTCTGTTCTTCAGCTGGTGGGACACTTGCTACGTCCTCTCCTTTGTCCACCATTTTTGATAGTCTCTGCCACTGTGAGTTTCTGCAAGTCCTTTGCCAACACCTCCCCAAGCAGCTTTATTGCTGCAGTAATTTGGCAGTGCACTCACACTGCTCCTTTTCAGGACTAGAAAACCCAGGGTGTTCTTGTATTATTAATGAAGGACTGCCTGCACTGCCACAGGTAATCCAGCAGTCACATGAGCTTCCAGTTCATGCAACACAGTGATACAGAACTTAAGCTACTTACAGAACCAGCTACCCCAGCTGAACATCATCTCTGGAAGTCACCAACAGGACACCAAACTGAGCACAGCGGCACTCATGGATGCAGAGCATAAGATGGGGTTTACCAGTGAACTGTTGGTGAAAGCTGGAGTCCACTCCCTCCTCCCCTGCCAGCTAAGCAGTTCACGAGAGAATTATGATTGCACAGCTAGCTGGTATCGTTCTGCACGCGGAGAAGTCATGAAGCTTCAGAAGTGAGGGCTCGTTAGGTGCATGACAGCATATTAAGGAGGAACAAGAGAAGAAAGGCCACACAGGTTTTCCTGAACACTGCTTTTCACCCTCCAGGTGCCTCACAAAAAATGCATCCCAGCTAAGCATGGCAATGTACTTTCCAGGAAGTATCAACCTTGTTTTCTGAATAATGAAAATGAAGCAGAGAGGCTCAAGCAGATTTGTCCAAGTCAACAAAGCAAATGAGGGACAGAAAAAGGACTGATGTCTATTTCCCAGTTCACTACCTTCTCAGACTTGCTTCTCCACTTTTAAACATTAGCTATCACCAAACAGTGAGCTTGCAACGATCCAAGATCTTTAAGAGAAATCTACAACCTGAATTCAGCATCTCATTAACCTCAGAGTAAGCTACAGATGCACCAATATCTGAGCTCTTTCAACTCCAGGCTCTCCACAGTCCCCCTGGTGAAGTCTGTTGAATAGCTTAAGGGCACTGGATTCAGCAGGATGATAGGCTTAGTGAATTCCATCCTGTTCCTTCAGTTGCTGTAAGTGGTGATGAGCAGTGCCCATCATTTCCCATCCCAACTGAAAGGTAACTCTCAGGGAAGAGGATTCAAATGAACAACTTTCACATACCAAGCAGGGTGGGCAGAGCAGATGACAGCTCAGCTGATAACATTGCAGAAGCACAGAATCACTTTGGTTAGAAAAGCCCTGTAAGATCATTCAGTCCAACCATTCTCTAAACTCTACCAAGGCTGGGGCTAAACCATGGCCCTCAGCACCACATCTCTGCCTCTCTGAAACATCTCCAGGGCTGGGGATATAACCACCTGCCTGGGCAGCCTGTGCCAGTCTTTAAGAACCCTTTCAGGGAAGAATTTACTTCGAATTTTCAACCTAATCATCCCCTGATGCAACCCTAGGCCACCTCCTTTTGTCCTGTCACTTGTTACTAGGGAAAAGAGACCAACCCCGACCTCACTCCAACCTCCTTTCAGAGAGCTGAGAGAGAGGAGGGTGACTCCTCAGCTTCCTTTTCTCCAGACTAAACAATCTCAGCTCCCTCAGCCACTAATTATACCATGTTCAGGTAATTGCACCCTATCACGTTGTGAAGGTAGAGGCTAAAAAGGGGAATTTTCCACTTCAACCATGAGCATACTTGGCAATGAAGCCAGACATTATATTTTGCACTGTTATCTTTTATCTCAAAAAGATATTTTCTATTACCCTTCCCTCAGTAATCTGTTACAGAATAACAAAGAGTATTCAGCACTATCACTGCTTAAAGACATTTCTTCCTATAAAGGTTGAAATGTCAAACCATGTGGCTCTCCATAATGCAAATGAAACCTTCACTCCTCAATATTCTGATCTTTTGTTGCTGAGAATTCCTCCAAAATACCATGTCCATAGAATGGTTTAGGTTGGAAGGGACCTTAAAGATCACCCAGTTCCAACTCCCTGCCATGGCAACACCTCCCACCAGCCCAGGTTGCTCAAGGCCTCATCCAACCTGGCCTTGAACACCTCCAGGGAGGGAACATCCACAACCTCCCAGGGCAGCCTGTTTCAGTGTCTCACCACCACTGGAAAGAATTTCTTCCTAATATTCACAATATCTTTCTGATATCCAAAATACTCTAATTTCTAATTGGATATTCTAATATCTAATTAGATATTCTAATATTTCCTCTCCCCTCCTCAAGCTTCAATCCATTCCCTCTCATCCTATTACTACATGCCCTTGTCAAAAGTCCTTGTAAAAAGTGTTGAAGTGTGTCTTCATGTGGTCACCCGGGGAAAGATGACAGAAACAGAAACCAGGATGACTGAGTATATCAGAAACGTGCAGCTCCTGATCTGGTAGCTGCCACTCAGCCACAGCACTACAGGACCATCACCGGCCTGAACTGTAGCTAATGGGAGCCATTCACAGAATCACAGACCAGCAGGGGGTGGAAAGGACCTCTGGAGATTATTGAGTCCAACTCCCCTGCTAGAGCAGGTTCAACTGGGGAAGGTCACACAGGACAGCATCCAGGCACGTTCTCAATGACTCCAGACCCCACCACCTCTCTGGGCAGCCTGTTCCAGTGTTCCACCAACCTCAGAGTAAAGAAGTTCCTTTACTCTGGAACTTCTTATGTTCAAGTTGGTGTCCTGTCCCTGGGCACCACTGAAAAAAGACTGGCCCATCCTCCTGACACCCATCCTTGAAGAATTCCTTCTCTCTTCTTCATATAGAAGGTTTTCCTTAGACCTGTGGTGCTCAGTCTAACAACCTGCCCTTTCCAGAAACTCCACATTCTAGCCCATTCCCCAGCTGCCCTCCACCATTGTCCAGTTTGCACACTGGAGATGCTGAAGTCATGAAAGCATAGAACCCTTCTTTGGCAGATCCATCCTGCCTGCTACTTCACCCTTGTCTTACAGCTCCACTTCCTTCTTCATGGCACCCCAGGCCCTGTGCTACCTCGGTGGCCTTCTCCCAGTCTGTCTTCATCTCTGTTCTTGGTAGCTCCACACACCCTTGCGTCTTGGCCCACACAGCCTTATGTACCTTTCCTCCTCCCTCTCTGCCTCCCACCTGCCCTGCAGTTTGCACAGCAGTGTTGGATGACATGCTGAGAGATTTCTTACCCAACAGATGGGCTCACAAACAGGGAGGGAGGAAGGTGATGGAAGAGCAGCAGCTCCCTAGCCACGGGGTATCCACATACACTCACAGCAATGACTTGCACCATGCTTGTACCGTGGCAGGCTAAAAGCTTTCTTGAAACAGAAGCTACTATTTCTTATCATTTGTGCTGTGTCTTTAGGCTTCTCTAAGAGGTCGTTCTGTAAGACACCATGGCCAAAACAGGAGCTCTAAGGCATTCTGTTAACTTCCTGTGTGAAGATAAAGCAGATTCCCCTTCCCTCAGTGCATGACCCCTTACCTCCTCCTGTACAGGTGTTACTACCTGGGCACTGAGGAAGCAGGTGAGACCTTTCAAGAATGTGATATTGCTGTTTAAGTTGCATGAATGTGATTTCAATTGTCAGGCTCTAGATGTTTCAGTGACACCAAAAATGTTGTTCATCAGGAATGGAAAGAAAAACACAAGGAACTGCATCCAAAGGATTGATTTCCCAATTTACCTTAGGCTGGCGTCGCACTTCTGCTTAATCAACACATGCCTCTAAGAGGGGGAACAGGAATGTCTACAACACATTTTACAAGGAAAACCCTCTCCATTTGTTCCTCACAAATAGTTTTTAGAAAAATCCACCCCCAGTTGCCAACGTTTTGGCTCGCTGTGCTCTGCTCCTCTGTCACTACAGCTCTCTGCCGTGAGCACAACTCCTAGCTGGGGATTCCAATGCGTAAGGGAGCCGGGATAAGATTCCAGATCTCAGTTGTGCTGGCATGAAGCTAGGTCTCCTCAGTGACAGAGAAGACAATATCCTAGGGAGACTGGAATTAGTCCTATTTCACACAATCCCATCCAAGAGGAGAGGCATATCAAGAAGCAAGTAATTACTAGCTACCGACTACGGAGGGAAACGGAACACGGCTCAGCCTAAGCATCTCATGACAAGTGACAAAGACAGCTCGGAAAAGGGGGGTCTGTTCCAAAAGGATGGAAAGCGTGGAGAGCAAAGAAAAAAGGGTTACCTCTTCAGTTTGGGAGGGGCTGATTCTGGGCATTGGAGATACTTGTGGTGTTTTCAGCTGTGTGCTGTTGCTGTCTGGAACAAGCTCTCTGTGGATTGCCTGAATATGGTTTTGGAGTTCACTTTCTGATTCAAATTTAACATTGCAACTAGAACATCGGGTCTTCAGCCCCCCTGCCTTGCTTTTGTTCTCAATGGAACTCAAGTTCTCATTTGGGCCCATGCCTGGCCTGTTACTGCTTGAAGGGATGTTGACACCGGGACTACCACTTTTACTGAGATTAACACAGCTAGCACACAGCCCATACGGCAGCCCGTTGATATCCAGTTTCACTAGGTCCTGCTTGGAGCGGAATTCCTTCAGGCAGGAAGCACACTTGTACAGTTTCTGGAGGTGCTGCGCCCGCCCCGTGGACTGCACGGCAGAACCGTTGCCGGTTTTCTGCATGTGGAACGTGCCGTGGATTTTCAGTTCCAGCGTGGAGGTCACCGTCTGCATGCACACCACGCAGCGGAACCCTGTCAAGGAGTTCCTCAAGTCGGGGTGCATCTGGCAGTGCTCCAGAAACTCCTCCTCGCTCTGCAGGGGCATCTTGCAGATGCGGCAGTTGCCAGTGTCCAGACTCTTGCTGTGAGTCACCTTATGCTCAGTCAGAGTCAGGAGGGACGGGAACCTCTCCCCACAGATGGGGCACATGTAATGTTTCACCGGTCCCAGGTGGGTCTGCATGTGTTCCCGGAGCCCGTTTTCGGAGAAGAAGGTTCTGGAACACACGTTGCACTTGTAATTGCCTTTGATCAGCTCGGCCTTCTTCTTCACTATGGCGCTCTCTCCGGGGCGGATGTTGTGGTCCCGCAGCTGGTGGTTTTGCAGGAGAGTCTCCATGGTGTAAGCCGCTCCACAAATGTCACAGCCGTACATAGGCTCGGACGTGTCCACGTCTTCTTCGCTGCCGTCGTGGCTGTTGTGGGACTCCTGGCTGTTCGTCAGCAAGGTCTGGAGTTCCACTTCCTCCTTCTGGACCTGCTCGGAGGCCCCGTTGGTGCCGCAGTTGGGAGTTTTCGTTTCGAAGACGCAGTGCTTCTCCCGCAAGTGCTTCTCCAGCAGGATGATTGCATGGAAAGCTTTGCTGCAGAACTTGCAGTTGTACTTCTTGCTGTGGGTCGTGATGTGACACTGCAGCTCCACCTCTGTCCCGAAGGACTCGCCACAGAAGATGCATTTGTGGACTTTGCCTTGGTTCTCCAGGTGGTTGTGCTTGACGTGAAGCTGCAGGTCGGTCTCGTTGCGGAAGTCCCAGTTGCAGGACGTGCACCTGTACACCTTCTTCTCGTTGCTGTGCTTCACGGCCAGGTGTAGCTGGATGGAGACCTTGGAGTCGAAAACCTCTTGGCACAAGGTGCAGCGGAAGAACACAAAGGTGTGCATGTCCAGCAGGTGCTTCTGCAAGTCATCCACGGAAGTGAACTGCTTGTCACAGCTTTCACAGATGTAGTAGGTTGAGGTGATCATGAAGTGAATGGTAACGTGCTTCAGCAGGGACTCCTGGTTGGGAAATTCCTTGTTGCACTGAGGGCAGGTCAGTTTTGGCAGGACAGTGTCAAGATGTGTTTTTAAGTGAGTCTGAAAACCATCCAAGGAAGTATACTTAGCACCACACTGATTGCAAATATATTCACCTGCAGGACGGGGAGGAGCACCCCCAACTGCCTGCATCATCTTTAAGGAGGTCTGCTCAATGGTTACAGGAGATAAGGGACTCATGGCTCTGGATTTTTTTCCATTGTGGATGTAATTCAGTGCCAAAGGAATGTTCTTATGGTTCTCCTTGATATGCTTGTTCAGTTTAAGAACACTATTAAATATTGGAGAATTTGTACAGTAAGAACAAGAATACACTTCCACCACTGGATCTTTCGGGGTTCCAAGCACAGGGGAACCAAACCGGGAACTGCTAAGATCGCAATGGACTTGTCTAATATGCTCTTCCAGAGAAGAATCTGTAAGAAACCCCATGTAGCAATGGGGACAAAAGAATGCATTACTGTCCTTAGCAGCAGGGTTGGCAAATCCATGAGAACATCGGATGTGCTCCTGAAGGGTGTTGAGGTCATTGAACACCTCGGAGCAGAAGTTGCACTGGTACACCATGGCAGGCATGGTAGAAACGATCAGTGCCGGGTCTGGAGCTTCATGGACTTGCTTAAGGTGTTCATTCAGGTTGTAGAGAGATGGCAACACCTCCAGACAGTACTGACAGATGTGAGCCTGCTCGGGCTTATCTAAATGCATAGTTTTCAGGTGTATCTGCAAAACTGCAAGGCTGGAAAACAACTGCTTGTTGCAGTAAATGCAGCTATAGGTAACTTTCGCCTGTTTGCTCGCAGGACCAGTGATATCTGGCACTTGCTGAGCTGCCCGCTTCCTTCCACGCCCTTTGGGTATAGGAGGAGCTGCTTCCACCATTGTCGAGCTATCCACCGAGAGGTTGGAATCTGGAGTGGTGCTAGAGACCGAGGTGTAGCCCACAGTTACCAAAGATGGGCTGTTGCTGTGGTTGCACGACTCTGGCTGCTGGTGACTGTCCATGTGGCTGTACAACTCCTCCACGGTGTGGAAGTTCTCGGAGCAAATGCTGCAGGCATTCTTCTTCTCCCCTGTATGGGCCTGCTCCATGTGATTCACCAGAGAGGTCTCCTCGACAAAGAGTTCGTGGCAGTACACACACTGCAGAGCAGATCTGTCCTCGTTAGGGGAGCACTCGGGGTGGCATTCCGCAATGTGCTTCTGAAGGTCTTCGGGAAAATCAAAGCCCTCCTCGCACTGGCTGCATTTCTGAGTGTCCTTCATTTTCCAGTCCTCCATCCGGGAGGCAGACTGAGAGCCGTCCTTGTTCCTCTCGTGGACCTGCATGTGGCCGTGCAGCGAGCTGGAGGAGAGGAACCCCCGCCGGCAAATGGCACACTTGTATGGCTTGTTGGAGGTGTGGGTCTTCAGGTGGATTTTGAGGTGGTCGCTCCTGGAGAAGGCGGCGTCGCACTCGCTGCAGTGGTACTTCTTGTCCCCCGTGTGCAGCTTGATGTGGCGGTCCCTGCTCCGCTTGTGTTTGAAGAGCCGGCTGCAGTAGGTGCACTTGAACGGGAGCTTGTCGCTGTGGCTCTGCTCGTGGTGCTTTAGGTAGCTGAGGCGGCTGAACGACTTGTCGCAGAACTGGCACGGATAGGGCAACCCTGGGCCTCCTTCCTCTTCACCAAAGTCACAACCTTCTCCATGGCTCGGGGAAGTCTGGTCCTTGCTGGAAGGCGACGATGCTGGCCATGAGCAAGTGGGGTCATCCTCAACATCCACTCCATCTGAAATGACAAAGAAATGTGCCCACAGGCTTAGCCCCTGCAGTTCAAAGGAGTTCAGATGCATCCTAAACAGCTGGGGCAGTTCAGGCTGGGTGCCTCCTGTTCCGGCCACATAAGTTACACCTCTGGCATCCTGAGTGTCCAGCCCAGTAAGGTGGACACAGGAAACAGCCTATTTCACATCCATGAATCCTGCATACTATAAACCCATCTGCAAAGTCCTTCTCTGCATCTTTCTTCCCTCTCTGATCCCATGGGAGATGCTCCCAATCAGGTAATGCTGGGGGAGTATCTCAAGGCCTGGCCAGGCCTAATGCCGGCAGGAGCAGGGGGGAAGCAGTCTCAGACCTGGGCAGCCTGAGACTAAGCCTAGCAGTGTGGGGGGGTGAGGTGGGGAAGAAAGAGCCCTGGGGGTTTTGGGTATACCCTCAGGGGAGAAGGGGAGTGTTGGAGGCCTTTGGGTGTGCTGGAAGGGACTCTGTACACTTTGGGATTTTTTGCCACTATGCACTAATTGCCTTTCCATTTAAACTTTCCATCACTCTCCAATCCATTTGTGTAAGTGTCATTCTTTTGCCCCTTTGAGGGGCAATAGAGGATCTCTCTGTCCTTAAACCATGACAGCAGCTCAAACACACAACGCACAGAATCCCAGGTTGGAGGGGACCCCAAGGATCAGCTGGGCTAACCTGTCTAGGTAACAGTGTAGTTGAAAGCAGGTGGCCCAGCATCATATCAAGGTGAATCTTGAAACTGGCCAGTATAGGGGACTCCACTGCTGCCCTTGGGAGATGATTCCAGTCTCTGACTGTTCTCAAGGGCAACCATTTTCTCCTGCAGTCCCATGGGAATGTCCCCAGCAGTGCCTTGTCCCCATCCCCCCTTGTCTTTCCCATGGGGCTCCTTGGACACAGGGAGTCTCCATCCCCCTAGTAGCCACCCTTCATATGCCAGTCCGTGGTGATAAAGACTTCCCTAAGCCTTCTCTACTCAAGGCTGAACAAACCCAGCTCTCAGACTAGGATATTTCTTACACCCATACCCAACAGCTCTCAGACCACATTTCCTTTCACCAGACTGTAAAACATTACGAGTTATTAAACAGTTCTGTCTCTATATTCACTTTTTATTGCTTCTTTTCGTCATCCTTTCTCAGTTGCAGGATCTGTGCTGTACATTGACAACTTTATTAAAATGCAGATTTTAATATATTTAATGTTTCTTTTGTAGCCACTGTCAAATGATTTGCATATTATGTCTGCATCTGAAGAGTCAAAGGAAAGGAGAAAATATTACAGGAACGATTTAAAATTAATAAAGTCAGCCCACATGCCTAAAGTTCAATGAAAAGGCTCTCCCTGCTTTGCCACAGGTTGTATTTCACAGTCTCACAGGATCACCAAGGTTGGAAGAGACCTCAAAGATCATCAAGTCCAACCTGTCACCACAGACCTCATGACTAAACCATGGCACCAAGTGCCACATCCAATCCCCTCTTGAACACCTCCAGGGATGGGGACTCAACCTCCCTGGGCAGCACATCCCAGCGGCTAACAACTCTCTCTGGGAAGAACTTTCTCCTCACCTCCAGCCTAAACTTCCCCTGGTGCAGCTTGAGACTGTGTCCTCTTGTTCTGGTGCTCCTTGCTTGAGAGAAGAGACCAACCTCCTCCTGGCTACAACCTCCCTTCAGGGAGTTGCAGAGAGCAAGAAGGTCTCCCCTGAGCCTCCTCTTCTCCAGGCTAAACAACCCCAGCTCCCTCAGCTTCTCCTCACAGGGCTGTGCTCCAGACCCCTCCCCAGCCTCATTGCCCTTCTCTGGACACCTTCAAGTCTCTCAATGTCCTTCTTAAACTGAGGAGTCCAGAACTGGACACAGGACTCAAGGTGTGGCCTAACCAGTGCTGAGCACAGGGCACAATGACTTCCCTGCTCCTGCTGGCCACACTATTCTTGATGCAGGCCAGGATACCATTGGCCTTCTTGGCCCCCTGGGCACACTGTTGGCTCATGTTCAGACGGCTGTCAATCAGCACCCCCAGGTCCCTCTCTGTTTGGCTGCTCTCAGCCACTCTGACCCCAGCCTGTAGCTCTGCATGGGGTTGCTGTGGCCAAAGTGCAGCCCCTGGCACTTGGACTTGTTGAATGCCATCCTGTTGGCCTCTGCCCATCTGTCCAGTTGCTCGAGGTCCCTCTGCAGAGCCTTTCTACCCTCTAACAGATCAACATCTGCTCCCAGCTTGGTGTCATCTGCAAATGTGCTGATGACTGACTCAATCCCCTCATCCATATCATCAATGAAGATATTAAAGAGATTTCTTCCCTTGAAGTTGATTCTGAACACAGGAATCTTTTTAAGCCTGTTACTGAAAGAGACTTGGGTGTTACTTGAACCAGTAATGGGAAAAATTACAGGGCAGGAACAGGACAACAGCACAAGCAGTGATGTTTGCTCTAATAAAGTGCAACCAGATTTTGCCACTAATGATACAATTCAGCTGCTGAAAGCTGGCAGCTGGATCATTCAGTGTTCAAAACAAACTAACAAACCAACAGCCAGGAATAAGGAAAAAGGAGAAAGTTTCAAAGGGGTCAGCTGTGAGCAGCATTTTTCCCCCCCTTGTTAAGTTCAGGAGGTTGCCCACCATTTCTTCCTTTCTGCACAGCCCTCAGCCAGCTGAACTTCCTTAAGGCCAGCAGACCCTGTGCTGTGAGGTGACCACAGACAAAGCAACTGGTGAAAGTTGCTGTAAGCAGGAAGAATGATAAAGGGTTATGGTAAAAGCTGAAAGATTGATGAGTGACAAAAGAGAAATCCTGGCTAGCTAATAGGCTGAACCAGGTACCCATGGGATTACCTCATCTCCAGACAGGGCAGCACGCAACTGTTTTTTTCAACAGATGTGCTGCAGAGGTTTTGCATAGCTGTTTGAAATGGAGACTCACAGAATCATGGAACTGGTCTGGTTGGAAAAGATCTACAAGATCACTGATTCCAACTATCAACCCAACACCACCATGGACTTTCAACCATGTCCCAAAGTACCACATCCACAGGTTTCTTGAACATCTCCAAGGATGGGGACTCCACCACCTCCCTCAGCAGCCTCTTCCAATCCCTGGCCACTCTTCCAGTGAAGAAATTTTTCCTATCTCCAACCTAAACCTCCCCTGGCACAATTTTAGGCCATTCCCTCTTGTCCTATCACCTGATAGAGAAGAGACCAGACCCCACCTCACTGCAACCTCCTTTCAGGGAGCTGTAGAGAGCAATGAGGTCTCCCTTCAGCCTCCTCTTCTCCAGATTAACCAACCCCAGTTTCCTCAGCTGCTTCTCAACAGACCTGTTGTTCAGACCCTTCCCCAGCTTCACTGCCCTTTGTTGTAGATTCCAACAGTGATCACACTTATCTAACCCTGAAACTTCTCCACAAATACTAAAATAACGTTTGAGCAAGCCCTCTACATCCAGTAATCTTCTGTCCCTTTTGGGGTGATGCTTGGGCTTTCTTTTCCCTTTGAGAAGTAAAACTGACTACAGTAACAGTATCACAGTATCACAGAGTATCTTAGGTTGGAAAGGACCTCGAGGATCATCGAGTCCAACCTATCAACACAGACCCCATGACTAGACCATGGCACCCAGTGCCACATCCAATCTCCTCTTGAACGCCTCCAGGGACGGCGACTCGAACACAGGGAAGACAGGATGAACTCAGGGTGCAGCCCATGGCAGGGCTGTTGGAACTAGATGATCTTTAAGGTCCCTTCTAACCCAACCCATTCTGTCATTCTATGAAACCTGTTGGAAAACCTCCTTCTCAAGGCAGTTTTGCAGAGCTCTGAGTTTCTCAACACCTTCAGCCTTTTCTCAAGATACTTAATACACCAAGAGAGACTTTTGAGCTGGCCTCTATCATGGAAACAATTCCCAAGCCTGTCCTCTTTAAGGTAAGCAGGTTTTACTAGCTTCTGAACCTCTGGCTTATCCGCAGGAAACAGATGAGGATTCATTCCTTTCCTGCATCTAGAAACTGATGACAAGGCCATCTCCCTATCAATGCCAGATGGCCACCATTGGACCCTGAGAAAACAACCCAACTCTCCTGCTGGATGCCTGCCCACTGACACAATGCTTTTCAGGATAAGTTGGAAACTGCAGAGCTTTTCATCCTCTTGTTTACACCTCAAAGAGGAGGGTTCCACAAATCACACCGCCCTTGCTCACACACATGCTGTATTTCTGTACCTACAAACCTGCACTACTGGGATATATGTACATGACAAGACCAAAGCCTAGTTTGAGTGCCTGAAAACAAAGGGGTTTGGGGTTTTAAGATGAAAAATAAACAGTAAAAATCCTGCCCTCCAGCAGAAGTACTATCATAGAATCATGGAGTGGTTTGGTTTGGAAGGGACCTCAAAGATCATCCTGTTCCAACCCCCTGCCGAGGGCAGGGACGCCTCCCACTAGCCCACATTGCTCAAGGCTTCATCCAGCCTCCTTGAACACCTCGAAGGTTGGGGCATCCACAACGTCTCTGGGCAACCTGTTTCAGTGCCTTACCACCTTCCTGGGGAAGAATTGCTTCCCAATGTCCAATCCAAATCCAAATTCTTCCGCTTTGAAGCCATAACCCCTCATCCTGTCACTCCCAGCCTCTGTCAAAAGTCCCTCCCCAGCTCTCCTGTAGTCCCCTTTAGGTACTGGAAGGCTGCTCTACGGTCTCCCCAGAGCCTTCTCTTCTCCAGGCTGAAAACCCCAACTCCCTCAGCCTGTCTCCATAGCAGAGGTTCACCAGCCCTCTGATCATCTCTGTGTCCTCCTCTGGACCTGCTCTAACAGTTCTATGTCCTTCTTGTGTTGGGGGCTCCAGAGCTGGAGACAGGACTCCATGAGAAGGGAGTCTACTCATTTGCTAAAACATTTTGCAATGACATGAAGCAAAGTTACCCACTGTCATACCTCCCAAGTGATGCCAAGTGAGGTTTCAAGCTGCTACATTAATGGTTGCAACATTCACAGGAGACTTTTAATGTAGAACTGTGTATTGGCCTTTCAAATTGCTGGGTCTGACTCTGCAACCCAATTTCATAGAATCAACCAATAAGGTTGGAAAAGACCTCAAAGAGCATCAAGTCCAACCTATTACCTAATACCTAACACCTCCTGACAACTAAAGCATGGCTCCAAGTGCCACATCCAATCCCCTCTTGAACACCTCCAGGGATGGGGACTCCACCACCTCCCTGGGCAGCACATCCCAATGGCAAATTACTCTTTTGGTGAAGAACTTTCTCCTCACCTCAAGTCTAAACCTCCCCTGGTGCAGCTTGAGACTGTGTCCTCTTGTTCTGGTGCTGGTTGCTTGAGTTAAGAGACCAACCCCCACCTGGCTACAACCTCCCTTCAGGGAGTTGAAGGGAGCAAGAAGGTCTCCCCTGAGCCTCCTCTTCTCCAGGCTAAGCAACCCCAGCTCCCTCAGCCTCTCCTCACAGGGCTGTGCTCCAGACCCCTCCCCAGCCTCATTGCCCTTCTCTGGACACCTTCAAGTCTCTCAATGTCCTTCTTAAATTGAGGAGCCCAGAACTGGACCAGGACTCAAGGTGTGGCCTAAGCAGTGCTGAGCACAGGGCACAATGACTTCCCTGCTCCTGCTGGTCACACGGTTCCTGATACAGGCCAGGATGCCATTGGCCTTCTTGGCCCCCTGGGCACACTGCTGGCTCATGTTCAGCCATCTGTCAATCAAAGCAGTGGATCAACTCTTCACAGCAAATGATCTTAATTTTTACTGTGTTTAAAAAAAAGCTAATTATTCCAAATGATCATTTTCAACCAGGGCTTTTGAGTGGAAAAACCTTTTGTCCTTTAAAAATCAAACACATTTCTGACACACAGCCACTGCTGACAGACAAACAGGAATCTATGTCAAGCAACTGAGTGAAGAAAAATAGTCTGCTACTGCCTAGGCAACATATTTTGTAACCAAATTTAGTATTAAAATGTGTATCTTATGCAGAAATGATAGATGAGTGCAGAAATGCTTAGAGGAATATCTGGGAAGCATTATAAATAGTGCACCACTACTGCCACTGCTGTAAATCACCTCCTTTTAGTGGCCACTGCCTGCCCACTACCTACTGTACAACCATTCCCCCTGGCTGGTGGATCTCAGTGGGCTGCTGGGCTGGCAGCAGGGTCCAGATAGAATCACAGAGTCACAGAATCCTAGAATCACAGAACCCTAGAGTCACAGAACCCTAGAGTCACAGAATCCTGATGGCTTGGGTGGAAGGGACCTTAAAGATCATCTAGTCCAACCCTCTGCTGCAATGAGCAGGGACAACTTCAACTAAGCAGGTTGCTCAGGGTCCCAAACAACCTGACCTGCAATGTTCCCAGAGATCATAGTATCATAGTATCGCTCAGGGTTGGAAGGGACCACAAGGATCATCTAGCTCCAACCCCCCTGCCATGGGCAGGGACACCCCACACTAGATCAGCCTGCCCAGAGCCTCATCCAGCCTGGCCTTAAACACCTCCAGGGATGGGGCCTCAACCACCTCCCTGCACAACCCATTCCAGGGCTTCACCACTCTCATGGGGAAGAACTTCCTCCTCCCCTCCAGCCTGGATCTCCTCACCTCCAGCTTCATTCCATTCCCCCTAGTCCTATCACTGCCTGAGATCCTGAGAAGTCCCTCCCCAGCCTTCTTGTAGCCCCCTTCAGACACTGGAAGGCCACCTCGGAGCCTTCTCTTCTCCAGACTGAACAGCCTCATTCCCTCTTTCTGGGAAGAATTTCTTCTTAACATCCAGCCTAAACCTCCCCTGGCACAGCTTGAGACTATGTCCTCTTGTTCTGGTGCTCCTTGCCTCGGAGAAGAGACCAACCCCCAGCTGGCTACAACCTCCCTTCAGGGAGCTGTAGGTGGCAATAAGGTCTCCCCTAAGCCTCCTGGCTAAACACCCTCAGCCTCTCTTCACAGGGCTGTGCTCCAGACCCCTCCCCAGCCTTGTTGCCCTTCTCTGGACACATTCAAGCATCTCACAATCTTTCTTAAACTGAGGGGCCCAGAACTTGTGTCCTTTTGACTTGAAACGTGAAAACCTCTCAGCCTCTCAGAGCTGCAGAAGATGCAGCAAGGCAGGGGGAATTCCAGGCTGCACACAGCAGAGGACAACAGGATTTTCCTGAGCCCAGCCTAACAATGCAGCCAGCACGCTTCCCCCGCTCCCCCGGCGCGGAAAGGGCACCGGCAGCCGGATGGAGGCCCCTGGGCTCTGCTCACACAAAGGGTTCCCAAAGCTGGGCCTGTCAGCCACCGGGGACCTGAACAACTTGTTTGTTTGGGTTTTTTTTTTGGTTGGTTGGTCTTTTGGGTTGTCCTGTTTTGTTTTGCTTTGTTTCAGGGTTGGAAGGGACCTCAAGGATCATTCAGTTCCAACCGCCCTGCCATGGGCAGGGACACCTCACACTACAGCAGGTTGCTCACAGCCACATCCAGCCTGGCTGCAAACACCTCCAGGCAGGAGGCTTCCACCACCTCCCTGGGCAACCTGTGCCAGGCTCTCACCACCCTCATGGGGAACAACTTCTTCCTAACATCCAATCTGAATCTCCCCACTTCTAGTTCTGTTCCATTCCCCCCAGTCCTATCACTCCCTGACACCCTCAAAAGTCCCTCCCCAGCTTTCTTGTAGCCTCCTTCAGATACTGGAAGGCCACAATTAGGTCTCCTTGGAGCCTTCTCCAGACTGAATAGCCCCAAATCTCTTAGTCTGTCCTCATAGGAGATGTGCTCCAGCCCCCTGATCATCCTCATGGCCCTTCTCTGGACATAGCTCCCTCCGTGACAAGGGAAATCAGAGGCTCACAGAATTGTTTTGGTTGGAAAAGACCTTCAGGATCCTTGAGTCCAGCCACTAACCCAGCACTGACAGGTCACTGCTAACCCTCAGCACCACATCTATGTGGCTTTTCCTAGGCAGCCCTGTTCCAGCCTTTGAGAATCCTTTCAGGGAAGAAGTTTTTTTTCTAATACCCAACCTAAACCTCCCCTGGTGCTACAACAGGATGTGAGTGATGGCACTGCCTGACCTGCCATCTCCTCACTCTTCCCCACAAAGATAATGCTCCATAAAATTACCACAGAATCATAAAACAGTTTGGGTTGGAAGAGACCTCAAAGACCATCCAGTTCCAACCCCTGGCCATAGGCAGGGAGACCTCCCACCAGCCCAGCTTGCTCAAGGCCCTGTCCAACCAGGCCTTGAACACCTCCTGGGAGGAGGCAGCCACAGCCTCCCTGGGCAAAAATCCATCAATGGTATCTCCTTCTATCACTGGCAGTGACCCACATCTGCCTGACCCACACACCAGCTGGGCAGTGCTGGGCACTCAAAGCCATGATGGAGGAGCTGATGGGAAGGTCCTCACAGCTCACCAGCAGGATGGGGACTCCACTTCTGCTGTCCTAGGGACACTCAGAATAGAGCAAGCTCTGAGCTGGGGGTGTGTGGGCTGTGTGTGTGTGAATTTTGACCTGCTGTCAGGGTAAAGGACTTCAGCCCTATTTTTCCCTTTTCCTCCCAGCAGCAGGAGCAATTTGCTGGCACTCTGCAGCCAGCCACCTGTATGTAAATGTGCAGCCACCTCCCCGCCGAGCCGTGTCACCATCACAAATCCTGACTTTGAACGTTCTAACGAGCTGCTCTCAAACACTCTGCACCCAACGCAGAGGCACACATACAAGCCCCCAGGAGCGGTACACGCCTGTCTGAGGGCAGAAAGAGGGCTCCAGGCATCCACAGGCTGTTTATGGGGGAGGTTTGGGCTGGAGGTGAGGAGGGGGTTCTTCCCAGAGGGAGAGATTGGCCATTGGAGTGTGCTGCCCAGGGAGGTGGTGAAGTCCCCATCCCTGGAGGTGTTCAAAAGGGGATTGGATGTGGCACTTGAAGGTGTTGGGTGACAGGTTGGACTTGATGATCTCTGAGGTCTTTTCCAACCTTATTGATTCTATGATTCTATGATTCTAAAAGATATTTTATGTACTGACTTCTTTCCTTTTCTTTTCTTTTCTTTTCTTTTCTTTTCTTTTCTTTTCTTTTCTTTTCTTTTCTTTTCTTTTCTTTTCTTTTCTTTTCTTTTCTTTTCTTTTCTTTTCTTTTCTTTTCTTTTCTTTTCTTTTCTTTTCTTTTCTTTTCTTTTCTTTTCTTTTCTCTTTTCTTTTCCCTTTCCTTTCCTTTCCTTTCCTTTCCTTTCCTTTCCTTTCCTTTCCTTTCCTTTCCTTTCCTTTCCTTTCCTTTCCTTTCCTTTCCTTTCCTTTCCTTTCCTTTCCTTTCCTTTCCTTTCCTTTCCTTTCCTTTCCTTTCCTTTCCTTTCCTTTCCTTTCCTTCCCTTCCCTTCCCTTCCCTTCCCTTCCCTTCCCTTCCCTTCCCTTCCCTTCCCTTCCCTTCCCTTCCCTTCCCTTCCCTTCCCTTCCCTTCCCTTCCCTTCCCTTCCCTTCCCTTCCCTTCCCTTCCCTTCCCTTCCCTTCCCTTCCCTTCCCTTCCTTCTTTCCTTTCTTCTTTCCTTTCCTTCTCTCCTCTCCTCTCCTCTCCTCTCCTCTCCTCTCCTCTCCGAACCTCTCCTCTCCGAACCTCTCCTCTCCGAACCTCTCCTCTCCTCTCCGAACCTCTCCTCTCCGAACCTCTCCTCTCCTCTTTTCTCTTCTCTTCTTTCTCTTCTTTCTTTTCTTTTCTTCCCCCTCCTTTCCTCTTGTTTTTCGCTTTTCTTTCTCCTCCAGCACTCACTAAGTGCTCCTTCCTCTAAATGCCTTTTTTGTGTCATGGCAGGTATGTGGAGTTGCAGTGTGATGCACTTAGCATGTCCCTGTAAATTTTTAATTTTTGGAACCAGCCACTTCACACTCTCTGCCTCTCAGAGAGAGCTCCAGCACAGCACTCACGACCAGAGGAGAAGGGGCGGGGGGGGAAAAAAACCCCAACCCCAACAACCAACCAAAAACACAGCGCAGAACTTTGCTGGAAACCAGCTACAAGGGCCTAAAAGTCTATTTATAAGGATGCAAATGTGTGTGAATAGCTAGTGCAGATGTTTTTCTACACCAGGCTGGGCTTGCTGAGTTTCACCATTTCCATAAAGCACATTAAAACAAGTGTGTGAACACTCGGAGATGAAAGTACCAAGCACTCCTGAGACTTGCAGTGGAAAGTAGAGCTGCCTGACTTTTCTCCAAGCAGACAGGAATGCCCATGATTCAGCAGCCTGAGTAAATAAAAGAGGTCCTTATTTCCTAATTTTGCTGGCTGGCCACACTGCAGCAGTCTCTGTGCTGCTGCCAAAGGGGATGCAAAACTGGAACTACACCCAGAGGCTGAAGGACTCTCTTTGTTAGCCAGCCAGGCCTTCCTGGCCATCTTCTGGCAAGAAAACCCCTGTATCCTGCAAGGAAGACCTCCATCTCGGGCTTGCTCGTCCTCCAGTCTGTCTAATAGAACCAAACAACAGATTTTGCCTGGTCTGTTTTGCAGGAGGACAGCTGGAAACTCAGCTAGCAGCAGAGCAACACCTGTTCTGTTGTATTGACGGGGGGAACGAGCTCACCAACAGCAAAGTGAAGCAATCCCAGAAGGAGCTCTCCCGCCAAAGGGGAGGGAGGAAGAGGGAGGCATCAGAGCACAAAGCACCTCTGTGCGGTTAGCAGCCGGCCACGCATGTGCCAGCCCCGGCAGTTGTGGGGTCGCGAAAGTGATCCCAGCCCTCGTGCTGCTGTCTGAATGAACAGTGCTGCCTCACAAAGACATCACTTAGGGCACCAGGAAGGGTTCTGACATATGCATGCTTTGGCTGCAGCACACCTTGGGGCACTTGCTTTAGCAGTCCTTCTTTTACTCTATGACTTAAAACATGCTTTTGCTGCTGTTACAAATGGACTCTATGTCATAGATTCATCGAGTCACAGAATGCTTTGGGTTGCAAGGGACCTCAAAGATCATCCAAGCTCCAACCCACTGCCCTGGGCAGGGGCCCCTTCCACTAGCCCAGCTTGCTCAAGGCCTCATCCAACCTGGCCATGAACACCTCCAGGGAGGGGGCATGCATCCATCCACAGCCTCCCTGGGCAACCTGTGCCAGTGTCTCACCACCCTCACTGCAAAGAATTTCTTCCTAATCACCAGTCTCAATCTCCCCTTCTCAAGCTTCAATCCATTCTCTCTTGTCCTATCACTACAAGCCCTCATAAAGAGCAGAGGCAACCTCTTTGTCTCACAATACATAAGGTTCCTCTGCTGGACCAGAGCTTACAAAGATGAACAAATTCCTATTTTCAACATCCTGTAAGCAGCAGTTTTCTATCCTCCCCATTTTGCTGCTCAAGGAACTGGGACACAGACAAGCTGGAGAGGCTGGCCTCAGGTTACAAATGTAATCTGTGCAAAGGAGGGAACAGGATCTGTATTTGCCAGGTCTGAGCCATCCCTGCAAGAAAAATCCTTTCTCTCCCTGAAAAACAGAGCTGGCAAAGCACTTCAGTTGCTGGACCAGAGCAAAGCAAAAGCCCAGCAGTTTATCTGGTCAGACACCCCCCGAGCTCTGGAGTCCTGTTGATAGTTCTCATTGCTTTGTCCCTTCAATGGTGACAGCAGACTGGCCACACAACTATCCCCCCAGGGCTCCATCTGAAGTCCTAACCAGGCAAGGTTCCTTGAACAGGCACAAAATTTATAGCAAGGGGTTGCACAGGACTGGAACAGATACTGTAAAAGACAAATCAAGTACAGCAGGCAGCAGCACAGGAACACAGCCCCTGCCTGCTGCCAGGGGCACAAGGATTATGGATGCACACCTGTGCACTGGGCTCTGGGGTAGTTCCTGTTGGTCACCCCACCAACAGCCAAAGACCTGCTCACATATACCACTGGGCACACACACAGAGAATCATGGAATGGCAGGGCTTGGAAGGGACCTCTGGAGATCATCCAGTCCAACCTGCCCTGCCAGAGCAGGATCACCCAGGGCAAGCCACACAGGAACACATCCAGATGGGTCTTGAAAGTCTCCAGAGAAGACCACACCCTCTCTGGGCAGCCTGTTCCAGGGCTCCAGCAAAGAAGGTTTTCCTCATATTGAGGTGGAACTTCCTGGGTTCCAGTTTGTGCCCATTGCCCCTTGTCCTGCCAAATGACACCACTGAAAACAGCCTGGCCCCTTCCTGACACCCACCCTGCAGATATTTATAGATATCAATACGGTCTCCTCTCAGTCTTCTCCAGACTAACCAGCCCCAGGTCTCTCAGTCTTTCCTTATCACACAGGTGTCCCAGCCCCTTATCATCCTCATAGCCTCCCTTGAACACTCTCCAGTATTTCCCTGCCCCTCTTGAACTGGGGAGCCCAGAACTGAATGCAATACTCCAGATGGGACCTCACCAGGGCAGAACAGGCAGGGAGGAGAACCTCCCTCAACCTGCTGGCCACACTCTTCTCAATGCATGCCAGGACACCACTGACCTTCTTGGCCAGAAGGGCACATTGCTGTCCTGTGCATAACTCCTTGTGCACCAGAACTCAAAAGTCCTTCTCCATGGAGCTGGTTTCCAGCCTCTAATCTGTACTGGGGCTTGGTGTTGTCCCTCCCCAGGTGAAGAACTCTGCACTTCTGTGTGCTCACACAGGTAGTGAGAGAGCTGGACGATGCAGAGAGCTCTGCTCACTCACCAGCCAGCATGCTCCAGGAGAGACTGTGAAGGGGAAGGAAGCAAGGGCTAACCAGCAGGTAGGCAGGTCAGTTAACTGGATGTATGATAGAGCTCCTCAGCTTTAAATCCTTGCATTTTTGTGCAGGTAATTGAGTGCAGTGCTTATTATACATCATATACTTTACTTGTAATGGCCATTGCAGGTTCTAGTGCTGGGCATGTTTTTTATTACTACCACCACTAATTGTCTGCAGGGCTACCTTGAAAATGAGATGAGGAATCTTAGGGGAATATGCAGGTGTGGATAAATAGCAAATGAAGGGGGATAGATACTGCTGAACTAAACCAGCATCATGCTGTGTGCTGAATAGTTCTAAATAACCAGAAGATCACAGGGTTATGATAAGCAATGCCACAACTTCAGTGATGGCCTAACAGATTCATATGGCACCAAACTGAGTGGGAGTGTTGATCTGCTTGAGGGTAGGAAGACTCTGAAGTGGGACCTGGAGAGGATGGATCAATGAGCCAAGGCCAGTGGGATGAGACTCAACAAGGTCAAGTGCTGGGTCCTGCACTTGGGTCACAACAGCCCCAGGAATGCTCCAGGCTTGGGGCAGAGTGGCTGCAAACTGCCCAGCAGAGAATGACCTGGAGGTGCTGGGTGACAGCAGCTGAACATGAGCCAGGGTGTGCCCAGGTGGCCAAGAAGGCCACCAGCAGCCTGGCCTGGATCAGAAATGGAATGGCCAGCAGTATTTGGGCAGTGATTATCACCCTGTTCTCAACAGTGGTGAGGCTGCAGCTTCAGGAGCATCTGAGGGGACCGGGGCTGTTTAGTGTGGAGAGGAGGTTGAGGGGAGACCTTCTGGTTCTCCACAGCTTCTCTGAATGGAGATTGGACCCAAGTGGGTTTTGGTCTCTTCTCCCAAGTGACAAGTGATAGGGTGAGAGGAAACAGCCCCAACTTACACCAGGGGAGGGTTAGGTTGGAGATCAGCAAAAATGGCTTTGCTGCAAGAGTGGTCAGGGTCTGGAACAGGCTGTTCAGAGAGGTGGTGGAGTCCCCATTCCTGGAGGTGTTCAAGGAACGTGTGGCCATGGCTCTTGGGGCCATGGTGGTGGTAGGTCAAGGGCTAGACTTGATCTTAATGATCCCATGCCTCTATGATACAGATCAAGGACATGAACTGTGCTGTAGCTACAATCTGCTGATGGTCTAACACACCTGTCCCTCAGACAGAGCAGGGGTTTGGAAGTTTCCAACAGAATCAGCAGATAGTGCTGGCCTTTAAAGTCACTTTAAGTAAAACACAGAGCATTACATAACAACCTCTGCTGGCTCCCTATAGAAACATCCCCACTTCTGGAAAAGCTGCCTCTTGAACACAGCCAGCACATTCTGTTCACGTCACTGACCCCGCATTAAACTCACTCATTTGTCTCATCACTTATTAAATGCCTTGAAAACTAATACTCTGTAATGGGCATTCAGCAGAGAAATGTGAACTTTAAAAATTATTTATAATTTACAGCTGTTTGCCTTGCTTCCCCCCCCCCCCCCCCCCCCCTTTTTTTTTTTTTCCTTTGCCTAATTTATCAATATTTCAAACCTGCTTTGGGAGCACAAATTAAATGCATTAACAGGCAGATTACTGCGGGAGAGCCACGCAGGGGCTCCTGACCGAGGGAACGGAGGAAGCTGGAGAGGAGGCTTCCTCGTGTTGGAGGCTTGTAAGGAGAAGAAAGGCAGCTCCTAGAAGCAACAAATAAGTCACTTCAGTTCCTCCCTGGAAAAACCTGCTTGCTTTTATGAAATGCTTTAATGCTTACATAAGTACTTAACATTCTTCTATTGCTCTCCTAAGGTAAGCTAAGCCTTCAGCTCCATTATGTCTTCTTCTGAAGGCATGTTACTATTACACATGTAGAGAGCAGCATAAATGGTAGAATGGAATAGAATAGAATAGAATAGAATAGAATAGAATGGAATGGAATGGAATGGAATGGAATGGAATGGAATGGAATAGAATAGAATAGAATAGAATAGAATAGAATAGAATAGAATAGAATAGAATAGAATAGAATAGAATAGACCAGTTTGGACGAGACCTTCAAGATCATCAAGTCCAATCTATTACCCAATGCCACCTCATCAACTAACCCATGCAACCAAGCACCCCATCAAGTCTCCTCCTGAACACCTCCAATGATGGTGACTCCACCACCTCCCTGGGCAGCACATTCCAATGGGCAATCTCTCTCTCTGTGTAAAACTTCCTCCTAACCTCCAGCCTAAACCTCCCCTGGTGCAGCCTGAGACTGTGTCCTCTTGTTCTGGTGCTGCTTGCCTGGGAGAAGAGACCAACCTCTGTCTGTCTACAACCCCCCTTAAGGTAGTTGTAGAGAGCAATAAGGTCTCCCCTGAGTCTCCTCTTCTCCAGGCTAAGCAACCCCAGCTCCCTCAGCCTCTCCTCACAGGGCTGTGTTCCAAACCCCTCACCAACTTCGTTGCCCTTCCAGCAAGTCAACCTCCTTCCTAAACTGAGGGGCCCAGAACTGGACACGGGACTCAAGGTGTGGCCTAACCAGTGCAGTGTACAGGGGCAGAATGACCTCCCTGCTCCTGCTGGCCATGTTTTCCTTGATGGTTCCTTAAATTTCCTTTGAACAGATGGTGCCCAATGAATTCCATCTTCTGGAGCCAGAGGAAGGGACATGGAAGCACTCCATGTTCTGCCCCACCTTTCCCACACAAAACCCAACTGGCAGCCAGAAGAAAACAGAGCTGCCCTCTGCTTACTTGAGGAAGCTGGTATTTTCAGAAAGTCATAGAATGGTTTGTCTTGGAAGGGATCTTGAAGATCATCCAGTTCCAATCCTCCTGCCATGGGCAGGGACACCTCCCACCAGCCCAGCTTGCTCAAGGTCTCATCCAACCTGACCTTGAACATCTCCAGGGAGGGGACATCCACAGCCTCCCTGGGCAGCCTGTGCCAGTGTCTCACCACCCTCACTCTAAAGAATTTCTTCCTAATCTCCAGTCTCAACCTCCCCTCTTGCAGTTTTAATCCATTTCCCCTTGTCCTATCACTCCAAGCCCTTGTCAAAAGTCCCTCCCCAGCTCTCCTGTAGTCCCCTTCAGGTACTGGAAGGCTGCTCTAAGGTCTCCCCAGAGCCTTCTCTTCTCCAGGCACAACAGCCCCAACTCTCTCAGCCTGTCCCTGCAGGGGAAGTTCTCCAGCCTCTGATCATCTTCATGGCCTCCCCTGGACACTCTCCAGCAGCTCCAGGTCGTTCTTGTACTGGAGGCAGTGCTGGAGGTGGGGTCTGAGCAGAGCAGAGCAGAGGGGCAGACTCCCCTCCCTGTGCTGCTGCTCTCCCTGCTTTTGACACAGCCCAGGGCACCGTTGGCTCTCCGGGCTGCGATTACACTTTGTGCCTCTCCGGGCAGAGAGAAAGAATCAGGAATTTTCCACAGCCCTGTCCATGGAGCTCATGACAGTCACCATCCTCAAAGCTTATTAGAGTGCTTCACATAATTGGGCCTCGCATGTCCCACAATTAATTGAGAGGGGCTGCTTAGCTGTGACTGCAGCAGCAGTCAGCGATCCCAATTAGCTCATTTGTCCACTGCAAACACATTCACGCTGCACTTCTGCCTCTGTGAAGCTGCTGTTTCTTTTTCTTTGGGTAGCTGCTTTTGTTTGTTTGTTACAGCATGAGTCAGAGACCACCAGGCTCGTTCCCATCTGAAGCTGGGGTCAGAGAGAGAAGGAAAAAAAAAAGCCCCAAAGATAATAAAAAATACTAATCACCCTGAGGATAATTATGTTTAGAATCAAGATAATGGGAGAGGGAAAAGAAAGACAAAAAGCAAAATGAAGCTAAAACCCCATTCAAATCCTGCAGCCAACTTGGAGAGAATAATGATCTCCTAAGAATCTGGGTATTAACAACCTCCTGGACTAAAAGCAGTGATTCAGTCAATCAGGTCTGGGCGAGGAAGTAATCATTGTAATTTGTTGTGCTGATAACAGTATTTGTACTGCTTATTAAGCACAGCAAATGACTGGGGGATAACAGTTCAGCTTCTTCGCTGGACTCCAATCCTTTGCATTCTGCTTTCACTGGCTTGGGCTCTCCCCAGGCAACGCTGTGAGTAAGAAGACCAGAAACCCTCTCCCTGTGCTGCAGCTCCTTTTGAAAGCTGCTGCAGCATACCGGAGCCTCAGAGACCAGCGGCCCCTGCAACACAGTCCCAGTCAGCAAAGTGACTTCCCAGTGGCATTCAGGTGTTGAAATGGGTTGGCTGCTCCTTCCTTTCCCAAGCCACAATCTAAGGAGTGTGTCTGAAGTCACAGAAGTGTCCTTCTTTCTCTTTCCTTCTCAGAATCAAATGGTCCAGAGGCTTGGCCCCGAGAGCTGAAGGAGCCTCTGCTTCACCCTGACTTGCAAGTCCCCATTCTCACAGAGCTCTGAGACCCGCTGGGGAGAAGGACGGGCTGTCAAAACCTCCCTAGCTGCAGGCTCAGACAAAGTATAGAGCCCCTGGGCAGGATTTGCAGGCAGGAACCCCTGAGACATCAAGTACTGCCTTGGGTCCTTACTGAGTATCCTCTTTCAGGTAATGTGGAGTTTAGTCATGAAGGTCTGCAGGGCCTGTGGGTGTACCTCACACTCAGCTGCCTTGCCCTGTTTTTCCATCAGCGAATCCTAGAATGGTTTGGGTTGGAAGGGACCTAAAGATCATCTAGTCACACATCCCTGCCATGGGCAGGGACACCACACACCAGCCCAGCTTGCTCGAGGCGTCATCCATCCTGGCCTTGAACACCTCCAGGGACAAGATATCCACAACCTCCCTGGGCAGTGTCTCACCACCCTCACTCACAAGAATTTCTTCCTAATCTGCAGTGTAAATCTCCCCTCCTCAAGCTTCAATCCCTTCCCCCTTGTCCTATCACCACAAGGACTTCTAAAATGTCCCTCCCTGGCTTTCTTGTAGCCCTCTTCAGGTACTGGAAGGCTGCTCCAAAGTCTTCCTGGAGCCTTCTCTTGTTTAGGCTGAACAACCCCAGCTCTCTCAGCCTGTCTTCACAGCAGAGGTGCTCCAGCTTTTGGATTACCTTTGTGGCCTCCCCTGGACCCACTCCACCAGTTCCTTGTCCTTACCACCTGTGTCTACATTCCAACTCCCCCAGTTCATTGCTGCATTGCCTCTAGACCAGAAGAGTGACAGCAAGACACGTGTTGGAGGGGGCTAAACTAGCAAAGAAAAGAAGGAAGCCAATGTGTGTAGAATCCAAAGGAAGAAGTATGGGGTGAGGAGAAAGGAGGAAGGAAATAATTGCATCTGAAAGAAACCCAGGCAAAGCTATCAGCAAATCTTTTCTAGGAAATGGGGAGTAAAAGGAAATGAAGATCAAGTGAAGCAATGCAGGCAGTTAACACTTTCCAAAACACATCAGTGTGATTTTTACAGTGTGCTAGAGTGAAATACAGTAAATAAACCCAGAGCTGCTGCTCTCTGAGAATGACAGGGATGTGGTGGAGGTCTTATTTACACAGGTGAAAACTCCTGGATCCAGATCTGCAAAGGGACTTAGGTGTCTCCGGGAGCCAAAGAAGCAAAGAAAGCAAAATTCATGGGGCCCTAGGGGGGGGAACGACCAGAAAAAGGTCTGCAACCTCCCAGCTTGGGCACTCAGCTGGGAGAGGGCAGTACTGGGCTCTGTGTACATTAAGGAGGCACTGGATAAGAACAAAAATAAACCTAAGCACAGTTTCCAGACTGTAAGAACCCCTGGATTAACTAAGTGTCCTTCTCTGTTGGTTAACAGTTCCTTCTCAGATGTGTTCCTCCAGCCTTATGAATAGGATACTCTCTGCTTCAGCAAGCCCAGCTTCCATGGAGAGAGAGAGAGAGAGAGAGAGACCTCTGCACAGCTAAAGACTCTCTGCTCAGAGGCAGGAAATGTGGTTTTGAATCCCCTCGGGACGCTGAGGGACCTCAGTGAAAGCCTTGTCCCAGCTAAGACTCTACCTGCCTGGCACCCAGGTAGGGAAGACAAGAACAAAACAGAACAGAATTGACCAGGTTGGAAAAGAAAGTGCTCCAGGAGAAAGTGCTCCCTGTGTCCTTAGCACAATGCTCTCCATGCAGCAGGCTGACCAAAGGCAATGGGCACCCAGATGTCTGCACAAGGCTGGCTTGCAGAGACTGCCAGACCCTGAGGAAGCTTTCATGACAAGGGGGTGCCCACCAAACCGGGGTGAACCCAGAGAGGTAGGTTCTGGATAGAATCAGAGTCATAGAAGCCTTTTGGTTGGAAAAGACCTCTAAGATCATCCAGTCCAACCAGCAACCCAACACCACCATGCCCATTAAACTAGGTCCCCAAGTGCCATGGCTTCTTGAACACCATGGCTTCTTGAACAGGTTTCTTGAACACCTCCAGGGATGATGACTCCACCACCTCCCTGAGGAGCCTGTTCCAATGCCTGCCCTCTATGGTAGCAAAGAAATTTCTCCTCATCTCCAACCTAAGCCTCCCCTGGCACAATTTCAGGCCATTTCCTCTCCTTCTATCACCTGATACAAGGCTATTGAGCTTCTCCTCTGCATTTCAGCATTCCTTTTATCAGACCTGGCTGTTAGTGCAGATGTGCTGCACAGCTGTTAAAAGTGATGTCCCCAGGCAAAGGTAACCTTGGCTTTTCAATCGAGTCAGTGCTCAGACTGGCAGACAAACACAGCCACACTAGTGCAGCTCAGTCTCACTGGGGATAGTGTGCCTCAGGAACCTTCCCAGTATACTCAAAATGTTGGGCAGGACAATCCAGACCCTTCTCCCTGAGCCTCATTTTCATGGATTCATAGATTCATAGACTCAGAGAATCACAGAATGGTTTGGGTTGGAAGGGACCTCAGAGATCATTCAGTTCCAACCCTCCTGCCATGGGCAGGGACACCTTCCAGTAAACCAGGCTGCTCATCCAACCTGGCCTTGAACACCTCCAGGGAGGAGGCAGCCACAGCCTCCCTGGGCAACCTGTGCCAGAGTCTCTCCACCCTCACTGGAAAGAATGTCTTCCTCATCTCCAGTCTAAATCTCCCCTCTTCCAGCTTCAATTCATTCCCTCTCATCCTGTCACTCCAAGATGTTGTCAAAAGTCCCTCTCCAGCTCTCCTGCAGTCCCCTTCAGGTACTGGAAGGCTGTTCTAAGGTCACTCCAGAGCCTTCTTTCCTCCAGGCTGAACAGCCCCAACTCTCTCAGCCTGTGCCTGCAGGGGAGGTTCTCCAGCCCTCTGATCATCTTTATCTGATTATCCTCTGGACCCTCTCCAACAGCTCCACGTTGTTCTTGTGCTGGGGGCACCAGAACTGGATGCACTGCTGCAGGTGGGGGGTCTCATGACCACAAGTGGATGTCTATACCTTGAGGCACTTCCACTCATTTACAGTCAGTCCAGCCTGTAAGAGGAACCTAACAAATGTCTCAGTTCAGTATGGTCAGAAGACTAACTCCTACTATGGAGCTGTCACCTATAAACTCTCTCCAATCATCTTGCTGTCTGGCAGAACACCAACCCTTCTGAGTGGAACTTTGCAAGGTTGCATTTAAATTACTCCATGCAAAACCAGCTTTATTTGGGTAATTTGAATAGAATAGAATAGAATAGAATAGAATAGAATAGAATAGAATAGAATAGAATAGAATAGAATAGAATAGAATAGAATAGAATAGAATTAACCAGGTTGGAAAAGACCTCAGAGATCATCGAGTCCAACCTATTACCCAACACCATCTGATCAACTAAACCATGGCATCAAGCACCCCATCCAGGCTCTTCCTAAACACCTCCAGGGATGGTGACTCCACCACCTCCCTGGGCAGCACATCCCAATGGCCAAGCTCTCTTGCTGGGAAGAATTTCTTTCTCACCTCCAGCCTAAACCTACCCTGGCACAGCTTGAGACTGTGTCCTCTTGTTCTGTGCTGATTGCCTGGGAGAAGAGACCAACCCCCACCTGGCTAAAACCTCCCTTCAGGGAGTTGTAGACAGCACTAAGGTCTCCCCTGAGCCTCCTCTTCTCCAGGCTAAGCAACCCCAGCTCCCTCAGCCTCTCCTCACAGGGCTGTGCTCCAGACCCCTCCCCAGCTTTGTTGCCCTTCTCTGGACACCTTCCAGCACCTCAACACCTTTCCTAAACTGAGGGGCCAATGAGATGTATATTGAAGGAAAATGGGCAATCCTCTGCCAAATGCAGCATTTCCCTTCTCTCCTGCAGAATTTCCACTCCTGAAAGCCTGCTGAAGCTGCTGATTAACTGTCTGAAATAGAGGCCTCTCCAGAAATAAAGAGATCTCTGCTTTGTTAAAGGCTGTATCTGAAACAGGCCTTTGTAGCTTCCCCAGTGCAGAATGGAAGCCCGGTGTGAAACAGAGCAAATTAAGCCTTCTGCTGTCAGGGCTGGCAAGAAGAGCAGAGCACAACAGCAGCTCGATCTGGAATGATTTTTTGTTTGGGTTTTTTTATATCATTGGCTTCATTTACATCCTGTCTAAGGTCTTCTGAGCAGCTCAAGGTGTCTTATCTCTGGCTACCAGGGGGTATTTTGCAGTCAAAGCAGTTAACGTACTTTCTCTCTCTCTCTCTGTCTTTTTTAAGGCCATCTTATCTTATCAGATAGATCTCTTCAGGCTGAGGAGAACCCGAACTTATCAGCAGCTGTACACTGTATTGACAGCTCAGTGCTGCTAGGGACAAATGAAAGCTGAGGGTAGAGAAAGATCAGTTAACCTGTTCCACTCCCAGGTTTAGACTAATCTGTAGTTTGTCTAACTTCAGGAAACACTCTGAGCATCTTTTCTCGGTTTGCTTGGACAACAGAGGCACACAATCACACCAGCAGCACAGCTACAGCTGCTGAAACACTCCTCAGGGCGGCCTGCCTGCTGACTCCTGAGTGCCAGCAGTGCTCTGCTGACCTCCAGCTACTCCTTCTTCTTCAGGTGACATCAGGGATGGTATCCTGGGTGAATCTGAGAGCTGCTGGGCTCTCCCAGCAAAGCAAAAACCTACCACCCTGTTGCAGTTTGAGCTGGGTGCCCCCTTGCAATGTTTACTTCCTGTGTCCAGAAGTCCAGCCCAGAGGGGTGGACACAGGAAATTATGTAGTATTTCCTACCACAATCCTTTGCACCACTGTAAGATGTAGTGCGGAGTCTAGCACGCTCTCTTCTCTTCCTCCTCCGTCAGCCGGTAACTGGGGGAGATGTCTCCTGGCTTTGGGCCATGGACAATTAATAGGGAGCCTTCTCTGCAGGGAAGGTCCAGGGCTATCACTAATACCAAAGAGCTCACAAAGTGTTTGATCACAAAAAAGGAGAGAGAAAAATAAACATAAAACCCTAGAAAGCAGGACCAGCACTAGGCTGAATGTTCAGTCCCACGGGGGGATGGGCAGTCTCAGATCTGGCCAGCTGAGACTAGCCTAGCAGTGGAAGGGGGAAGAAGGAACCCTGGGGATCTTGGGTGTACCCTCAGGTGGGGATGGGATCTCTCTGGGTCTGTTCTGGGCTCTTTCTTTGTCACTGTGCTTTTGGCTTTTCTGTAAATGTTCACTGCTTTCCATTTAAACTTTCCATCACTTTTGCAATCCGTTTGTCTGAGTGTTTATTGTTGCCAGGGGTGGGGAAGGGGCTGCCTCAACCCAGCACACACCCCTAAACCAGCCTTACCCCAGAGCATGGGGAAGTGTGCACACTGAGGGCCAGGAAAGGAAAACCACCCTGCTCTAGCAGGGGTTGGAACAGATCACCTCCAGGGGTCCCTTCCACCCTCCTGGGTGCTGGGATGCTGTGAATCCTGCATGTGCTCTGAATCATAGAATCACAGAACATTAGGGGATGGATGGCACCTCTGGAGATCATCAAGTCCAAGCCCCTGCCAAAGCAGGATCAAAGTGAGCCTAAAGAGCATCCTGCAAGCCTGTTGCTGGATCAGATGACAAGGTGAAGGAGTTGTTTATTCAGACCTGCCCCCCATACTCTCTGAGGGTACACACCACAGCACAACACGAGTGACTGAGAGCAGTCAGCCCTACCTGGTATCTCCATGAAACACACAAAAGAGCTTTCTTGCTTATCACACACCAAAAAAAAGGACACAAAAGGAAAGATTCTTTTTGTTCTTTGCCTGATGTCACAAGAATCCCAGAGTGCCAGGTTGGAAGGGACCCCAGGGAGCATCTGCTCCAACCTCTCCAGCTCACAGCAGAGCTGAAATGAGCTGGCTCAGCACCCTGCCAAGCTGAGCCTTCAAACTGTCCCATGGAGGGGACTCCACTGCTGCCCTTGGGAGATGATTCCAGTCTCTGACTGCTCTCAGGGGCAAACATTTTCTCCTGCAGTCCCATGAGAATCTCCCCAGCAGTGCCTTGTCCCCATCCCCCCTTGTCTTTCCCATGGGGCTCCTTGGACACAGGGAGTCTCCATCCTCCTGGTAGCCTCCCTTTAGCTGCTAGTATGTGCTTCAAGCAGTGAGCCAGGTCTAAAAACCATACAGCTGTTGCTACTACAGTAACTGTGTTCTCCATAAGTTCAGGTGAAACCCCATGGGATTGAACATTCAGCCTAGTGCTGGTCCTGCTTTCTAGGGTTTTATGTTTATTTTTCTCTCTCCTTTTTTGTGATCAAACACTTTGTGAGCTCTTTGGTATTAGTGATAGCCCTGGACCTTCCCTGCAGAGAAGGCTCTCTATTAATTGTCCATTATCTTGGTTGTGTCAGCACAAAGGGGAGGGGAAGAAATTCTCATCCAAATGGTTTCACCTCCCTCTCTTGAGAGTGATGCCCTTGTCAGGGCATTAAAGACATGAAAACCTGCCACTTATCACAACTGTGTTTGAATCGAACTGCTGTCCTTGAAAGCAGTAGACACCAGATACCATCAAAATAAGCCACACTGGCAGGTCCTGCTCCACTGTGACTTAGGCAACCTTTCCACAGCTTACACACAGCCCTCTGATGGTGTATGATCAGCATATGAGCAGTAACATCATAGCTGTGGCTTAAAATATGGCAGGAATCTTCTTTTTCCTAGGGTAGCACAACAGTGCCTTAGAAATGGGCAGAGGTCAGTTGTAGGAGGTTTAGTGAAACCAAGTGCTGGGTCCTGCACTTGGGTCACAGCAATCTTGTATAACTCCACAGGCATGGGGCAGAGTGGCTGAAAAGTTGCCTGGTAGAAAAGGACCCTGGGTGTGCTAGTTGACAGCAGCTGAAGATGAGCCAGGGGGTGCCCAGGAGGCCAAGAAGGCCAGCAGCAGCCTGGCCTGGAGCAGCAATGGTGTGGGCAGCAGGAGCAGGGCAGGGATTGTCCTCCTGTGCTGGGCACTGGGGAAGCCACAGCTTGAGAACTGGGTTCAGTTTTGGGACCCTCAGTGTAAGAAGGACATTGAGATCCTGGAGCAGGTTCAGGAAAGGGCAACAAAGTTGTGGAAGGGTCTGGAGAACAGGGATGGGGAAGAGCAGCTGAGGGAGCTGGGGGTGTTTGTCCTGGGGAAGAGGAGGCTGAGGGGAGGACTCATTGCTCTCTACAGCATCCTGAGAGGAGACTGGAGCCAGATGGAATTTGGTTTCTTCTCCCTAGTAACAAGCAATAGGATGAGAGGAAACAGCCTCAGGTTGCACCAGGGCTAGGTTGGAGGTGAGGAAAAATGTCTTTGCTGCAAGAGTGGTCAGGGCTTGGCAGAGGCTGCCCAGGGAGGTGGTGGAGTCCCCATCCCTGGAGGCGTTCAAGAAATGTGTGGCCATGGCACTTGGGGGCAGGGTTTAATGGCCATGGTGGTGTTGGGTTGCTGGTTGGACTCCATGATCTTAGAGGGCTTTTCCAGCTGAAATAATTCCATGATTCTACGATTCCTAGAGGCCTTTTCCAACCCAAACAATTCTGATTCTCTGAAATGGTGACTGCCAGAAAGAAGAATGATTGGCCAGCACCTGGGCACAGTCTCAAGACAGCACATCAAAATGTGGGGTAGTAACCTGGGCAGAGTCTTTGAAGAGAGATGGCAGCAGGAGCAAGAATCATAGAATCACAGAATTGTCAGGATTGGAAGAGACCTCAAGGATCAGCCAGTTCCAACCCCCTGCCAAGGGCAGGGACACCTCACACTACAGCAGGTTGCTCACAGCCACATCCAGCCTGGCTGCAAACACCTCCAGGCAGGAGGCTTCCACCACCTCCCTGGGCAAACTGTGCCAGTCTCTCACCACCCTCATGGGGAACAACTTCAGCAGTTCCAATAACCCTGAGGACACTCTGGGATGTAAACTCACTTCTGAACCAAATCCTAACCTGTTTTAATTACTTCACACAACCAAACCTTAACAAAATCTAAACCAAGGCTATGGAAATGCTGAATTTGCTTGCTAGAATGAAACAACATCTCAGAGAAACAACATTTCTGTTAACCTGCTCAGAAACAACAGCACCAACAAAAAGAGCTCAAGTTGCACCCATGCCTGGTGCTTTGGACAATCAGTTCCCTGTCCTCATGGTTGTGATAATGTTATGGAATGTTATGGAATGTTATGGAATGTTATGGAATGGAATGGAATGGAATGGAATGGAATGGAATGGAATGGAATAGAATAGAATAGAATAGAATAGAATAGAATAGAATAGAATAGAATAGAATAGAATAGAATAGAATAGAATAGAATAGACCAGGTTGGAAAAGACCTCAGAGATCATCAGGTCCAACCTATCACCCAACAGCATCTAATCAACTAAACCATGGCATCAAGTGCCTCATCCAGGCTCTTCCTAAACACCTCCAGGGACAGGGACTCCACCACCTCCCTGGGCAGCACATCCCAATGGCCAGTGTCTCTTTCTGGGAAGAATTTCTTCCTCACATCCAGCCTAAACCTCCCCTGGCGCAGCTTGAGACTGTGTTCCCTTGTTATGGGGCTGCTTGCCTGGGAGAAGAGACCAACCCCCACCTGGCTACAACCTCCCTTCAGGGAGTTGGAGAGGGCAATGAGGCCTCCCCTGAGCCTCCTCTTCCCCAGGCTAAGCAACCCCAGCTCCCTCAGCCTCTCCTCACAGGGCTGTGCTCCAGACCCCTCCCCAGCTTTCTTGCCCTTCTCTGGACACCTTCAAGTCTCTCAATGTCCTTCTTAAACTGAGGAGCCCAGAACTGGACACAGGACTCAAGGTGTGGCCTAACCAGTGCTGAGCACAGAGCACAAGGACTTCCCTGCTCCTGCTGGCCACACTCTTCCTGATGCAGGCCAGGATGCCATTGGCCTTCTTGGCCCCCTGGGCACACTGCTGGCTCCTGTTCAGCCTCACAACTTGCAGTCACAAAGAGATGGAGAGCAGACACGCAAAGGAACAAAATGAACGAGGAGCCATGCTTTGCTTTGAACAAGTAAACAAGTGTACAAACTAATTCAGAGAGCTGTAATTGTGGCCATTTTCTATGTTCAATGTGCATGGCAGTGAAACCACTTCTTCTTTTTTTCTCTTTCTTTATAGTTGGGCTTTTTTTTTTGCTGTACAAATTAATTTACTGCATCAGTGATCGATGTTTATGTTTAGGCAATTTTATTTCTCAGTATGGTAAAATTAGACCTAATAGTTGCAACCTGTTCTGGCCAATCTGTCACTGGAATTCAAATTGGCTTCTTTTTCTTCCCCCCTCCCCCTCCACTTTATTTCCCTTTTATTCAAGGAGCAATTGAGAGGAATTAAAGTCATTCAAAAAACCAGAAGACAAACAGGGTCTCTGTAAGGACTCAATAGCCTGTCTTGTCATAGAATTGTTAGGGTTGGAAGGGACCTCAAGGATCAGCCAGTTCCAACCCCCCTGCCATGGCCAGGGACACCTCACACTGCAGCAGGTTGCTCACAGCCACATCCAGCCTGGCTGCAAACACCTCCAGGCAGGAGGCTTCCACCACCTCCCTGAGCAACCTGGGCCAGTCTCTCACCACCCTCATGGGGAAGAATTTCTTCCTAACATGAAGCTGAATCTCCCCATTTCTATTTTTTGCTCCATTCCCCCCACTCCTATCACTCCCTGACACCCTCAAAAGTCCCTCCCCTGCTTTCCTGTAGCCCCCTTCAGCTCCTGTAAGGCCACAATTAGGACTCCTGGGAGCCTTCTCTTCTCCAGACTGAACAACCCCAATCCTCTCATAGCAGAGCAGCTCCAGCCCTCTGCTCATCCTCATGGCCCTTCTCTGGACACCTTCCAGCACCTCCAGATCCTTCCTGGCACAGAGGCTCCAGAACTGGACACAGTGCTCCAGGTAGGGTCTCACCAGAGCGGAGTAGAGGGGGAGAATCACCTCCCTTGACCTGCTGGCTATGTTCACCTGCTTTAGAATCAGAGAATGGCTTGAATTGGAAGGAAGCTCAAAGATCATCTAGTTCCAACCTCCCTGGTCACAAGCAGGGACACCTCCTACAAGACCAGGTTGCTCACAGCCTCCTCAAGCCTGGTCTTCCAAAGACGAGGCTTCCACAACCTCCCTGGCAAGCTGTTCCAGGGCCTCACCACCCTCACTGGAAAGAACTTCTTCCTAATCCCCAGTCTGAAACTACTCTGCTCTAGTTCAAAGCCAAAGGATGGACATTGAACACCTGGAGCAGGTCCAGAGGAGGCCACAAAGAAGTTCAGAGGGCAGGAGCACCTTCCCTATGGTAACACACTGCGAGAGTTGGGGCTGTTCAGCCTGGAGAAGAGAAGGTTTCAGGGAGACCTTAGAGCAGCCTCCCAGTACCTGAAGGGGGCTGCAGAAGAGCTGGAGAGGGACTTTTGATAAGGGCTTGTGGTGATAGGATGAGGGGCAATGGATTGAAGCTTGAGGAGGGGAGATTCAGATTGGAGATCAGAAAGAAATTGTTTCCAGTTAGAGTGGTGAGAGTCAGGAACAGGTTGCCCAGGGAGGTTGTGGAGGTGTTCAAGGCCAGGCCCTTTAGCCCTTTAGCAACCTGGGCTAGTTAGTGGAAGGTGTCCCTGCCAATGGCAGGGGAGGGGAGCTTGGAAGTGGATGATCTTTGAGGTCCCTTCCAACCCAATCCATTCTATGCATCTCTGTATAGCAGAACCACTGCCACCTTTTCTTCAGGTCCTGAAGGTTTTCAGCCTGGAGAGCCATAAAAGGCCCAAGAGCAGAGCAGAGCAGAGCAGAGCAGAACATTGTGCTTCTCCCTGAAGAGAATGCCAAGGCAGTACAGGTTTTGAGGGAGTGGCAACGTCATCAACAGCTACCAGAGCCCCTTCTCTGTGCTCTGTAACTGCTGCTGTTCACACATTTTCAATTAGCCAGCCATGTATTTACAGAAACTAGAGTTTGCTCTTCATCTGGGACAAGTTACTTATTGTCATCGTGTTCCTGTCAGTGAAGCACTCAGCTCCCATCAACAATTACCATTTATTGCTTCCAGGTCTGAAATATACTGGGTCAAACTTTTGATGACTACCTCCCTTTTCCTCCCTTCAGAGGCATGGCTGTGCTAAGCACACCAGGTTGTTCCCTTCAGTCACCTCAGGCTTCTTCCCACATTCCTGGGTGGGATGTCACCTGCTGGGTTTGTGCTCATTTCCCTGTTTTAAAAGCCCAACCACAATCCTCCTCGCAATTAAGAAGCAAATACTCTCCTTTCTCCTTTCACCTGGCTACTTTTAGCTTTGCTTTGCTCTCTGTGTTTGTGTCTGGGAAGGAGAGATCCATTTATCTCACACAGAGAACTTTACTTTCCAAGTGCCAGCCCTACATTCGAGCTTGGTCTTGTTGGAGATGGATTAAATGGAAATGGTGAGATGAGAAAGTCACAGAATCATTTTGGTTGGAGAAGCTCTTTAAGATCACCCAGTCCAACCATTCTCTAATTCTGCCAAGGCTGGTGCTAAACCATGGCCCTCAGCACCACATCTCTGCCTCTTTTAAACACCTCCAGGGATGGGGACTCCACCACCTCCCTGGGCAGCCTGTGCCAATCCCTGACAACTTCTGCAGGAAAGGAATTTTTCCTCATCTCCAACCTAAACCTTCCCTGGCACAATTTCAGGCTGTTTTCCCTCATTCTATCACCTGAGACTAGGGAGAGAAGCCCAAACCCCCACCTCACTGCAGCCTCCTCTCAGAGAGCTGTAAAGAGCAATGAGGTCTCCCTCAGCCTCCTCTTCTCCACACTCAACACCCCCAGCTCCCTCAGCTGCTCCTCCCCAGCCCTCTTCTCCAGACCCTTCCCCAGCTTGGTTGCCCTTCTCTGGACCTGCTCCACCACCTCAATGTCTGTCTTGGAGCGAGGGGCCCAAAACTGAACCCAGCTCTTGAGGTGTGGCCTCCCCAGTGCAGAGGCCAGGGGGAAATGTGATTTTATTGAGGAGATTTTGCATCTCTTGCAGTCATTCCCCCCCCACACACACACACTTTTATCTTTTATCACTTTTAACATTCCAAGGATGTTCATTTCTTTGCAGGATTCCTCACTTCATCAAGCTGATTAATAATTTTGCTACTAGGCTGTACTGATTAATATGGATTAGCCAAGTGATTAATAATGTGACTGTTGTGCAGGGCCAAGCTGTCCTGGCTTCCGATAATATTTTACAAGTGGAACTTCCTTAGGTGGCTGATGTGTAACTTCCTGGATTCCCAGTGCTCAGCACAGTGGCATGACCTTCCCCCTGGGCTCACTCTTCTGGTTTAGTGCCTATAAACCATTTTCAGATGGCAATATTTGAACTAAGACCCTTGCTTTTTGGCCAGCACTTGGCTGCTACTCCGGCTTCCTCCTGGCTGTTTGTTTCATTGCCCTGGTTGGTGGCATCAGCCCTACCTCTCCCTGAGGTGAGGATGGCTTCTGGCTGATTCCCCTGCAGTTTCTAAAACAAAGACCTGAAGTTTTCAGGGAATCATAGCACTGGTTGGGCTGGAAAAGGCCTCTAAAATCTTTGAGTCCAACCATCGACCAAACACCACAATGGACTTTCAACCATGCCCCCAAGAACCATGGCCACAAGTTTCCTGAACACCTCCAGGGATGGGGACTCCACCACTCCCTGGGCAGCCTCTGCCAAGCCCTGACCACTCTTGCAGCAAAGACATTTTGCCTCATCTCCAACCTAATCCTCCTCAGCACAATTTCAGGACATTTCCTCTCCATCACCTGAGACTAGGGAGCAGAGCCCAACCCCCACCTCACTGCAACCTACTTTCAGGGAGCTGTAGAGAGCAATGAGGTCTCCCCTCAGCCTCTTCTTCTCCAGACTAAACACCCCCAGCTCCCTCAGCTGCTCCTCCCCAGCCCTCTTCTCCAGACCTTTCCTCACCTTCCTTGATGGCTGATGACTTGGCAGCCAGCATATCACCACCTAGGCCAGTTTGAGTCTGTGGCTCACAGTGAAACCATTTGAAAACCAGACATAGTATCTGCAGTGTTTGAAGCACAGACCATTGTGTTCCACCACTGCACTTCCTCCTGAAGCAGCCAATGGACCACTGTGCAATTTATCCTCCATTGTGTGAGATTTCCTGGCTCTGCCTGTGTTTACACTTCTGCTTTGCTGACACTGGACTTCCCACCATCATCAGTCTCCAGAGGGGCACATAAAATGTGATTGAGTGCAAGGACCTACAGCTGGGTCAGGCCAACCCCAGGCACAAATCCAGGCTGGGTGCATAGTGTGTTGAAGAAAGGCTTGGGGGTGCTGACTGCTGAGAAGCTCTCCTTGAGCCAGCAGTACCCTCCTGCAGCCCAGCAGGCAGCTGTGTGCTGGGCTGTAGCCAGAGCAGTGTGTGCAGCAGGGCAAGAGAGGGGATTCTGCCCCTTGACTGCTCTGCTGAGACCTCCCCTCCAATCCTGCCTCCAATTCTGGTGTCTCCAGCATGAGAAGGACACAGAGCTGCTGGAGACAGTCCAGAGGAGGCCATAAAGATGATCCAAGGTTTGGAGCACCTCTGCTATGAGGATAGGCTGAGAGAGCTGGGGGTGTTCAGCCTGGAGAAGAGAAGGCTCCAGGGAGACCTTAGAGCTGTCTTCCAGTACCTGAAGGCAGCCTACAGAAAGGCTGCAGAGGGACTTTTCCTGAGGGTGTTTAGAGACAGGACAAGGGGGGATGGTTTTAAACTGAGGGAGAGGAGGGTTAGACTGGAGATCAGGTAGAAGTTCTTTGGTACAAAGATGCTCAGACTCTGGAATAGGTTGCCCAGAGAGGTGTCCTGAGGGTGTTCAAGGCCAGGCTGGATGAGGCCTTGAGCAACCGAGTCTACTTGAGAGGTGTCCCTGCTCATGGCCAGAGATTGGAGCAGATGACCTCTAAGATCACTTCCAACCTGAGCCATCCTAGGATTCTGTGATTCTGTGCTCTGAGAGGGAACAGTGAGCTCTGTGTCAGGTGAGCTCTGGCTGGGAGGCTGCACTTTCCTGCTAAACACAGTGGAAGTCTTCTCTTAAAGAAAACATGGCATTGCAAACAGCATGGAATCAGCTTTCCCTTCTCATTCTCTCAGTGCTGAGTTTCCCCATAAACACACTCTTTCTATATTTGGATCCTGGGTTTAACTCCCTTCCACAAAACAAGACTTGACTCCATTATATATTTATTTGATCTATTCCAAAGCACCAATTGCAAGCCAAGCAGCATAAAGAGCCAAATGCAAAACAGGAAAAGCAGAAAGCAAAATCTAATAGCATGTTACAGTAGGCTGCATGCACTGAATTCAAAAGGGACCTGCCAGCCCCAAAAGATTCAATTCCTGCCTAGTTAGAGGAAAGGGAAAAACAAAAGGGTAGCAGATGCAAAAACAAAGGTAGGGAGCCCATAAAACAGTCATGGATAGGCCAACTGAAATAAACAGGGCTTGCAGCTTGCCTTAAAGGCAGCCAGCAAGGGGCTCTGGCAGGGAGCTCCAGAGCCAGGACAAGAAAGACTCAGCCCTCAGCCTGGGGAGACCAAACCCACCGTGGCCAACTGGGAGCAACTGCCAGACAGGGCTGTGGAGTGCGAGGCTGCTGCCCAAGAACTGGGGGCTGTAAAATGTGCTCAGCTCCATGGATGGGGCTGCACTTTGTTAACAGAGCAGCCTTCTACCCCAAAGAGGCTCCAGGATCAATTTCAAGGGAAACAATTAGGAGCACTTACAGTAGTCTAGCCCAGCTGACTGCAGTGCGGTCTTTGTCCAAGACAAATAAACAAACTGCTCAAATAAGCTGGAAATTCATCAGGAGGATGTAGAACTAGGGCCCTTCTTGCTGGGGAAAGAGCAGTAGGATGTTGGTCAATAATACTCCCAACTGGTATCCTGTACTAGCCTGAAAATGTGTTTCTCCACGTCCCAGGACACTTCCTGCTTCTTTCTTTCATGGCCATTAAGACTGCAGCCTCCAGGCATATCATCTAAATGTTTCCCCTCCTTTCCCAGAGCCTTGTAGGCGTTGTGCTGCAACCAGTTTCACCCCTCTAAAACATGCCTACTGCAGACATCTCTTACATGCCTGCAAACACACACAGGCCTCCTGTAAGAAAGCACAGCCCAGAGCAGAACAAACACAAATATCATCAACTGCAATGTCTCCAGCCAGTGAAGGGAACTCCAACTCACAGAATCACAGAATCATTGCATTTGGAGAAGACTTCTAAGATCACCCACTCCAACCAGCAACCCAGCACCACCATGGCCACTAAACCATGCCCCCATGTGCCACGTCCACAGGTTTCTTGAACACCTCCAGGGATGGGGACTCCACCACCTCCCTGGGCAGCCTCTTCCAATCCCACAGTATCACAGTCTCACAGTATCACTAAGGTTGGAAGAGACCTCAAAGATCATCGAGTCCAACCTGTCACCACAGACCTCAGGACTAAACCATGGCACCAAGTGCCACATCCAATCCCCTCTTGAACACCTCCAGGGATGGTGACTCCACCACCTCCCAGGGCAGCACATCCCAATGACGAATTACTCTCTCAGTGAAGAACTTTCTCCTCACCTCCAGCTGAAACTTCCCCTGGCACAGCTTGAGACTGTGTCCTCTTGTTCTGGTGCTGCTTGCCTGGGAGAAGAGACCAACCCCTTCCTGGCTACAACCACCTTTCAGGTAGTTGTAGAGGGCAATGAGGTCTCCCCTGAGCTTCCTCTTCTGCAGGCTAAGCAACCCCAGCTCCCTCAGCCTCTCCTCACAGGGCTGTGCTCAAGGCCTCTCCCCAGCCTTGTTGCCCTTCTCTGGACATGTTCAAGTGTCTCGATGTCCTTGAACTGAGGGGCCCAGAACTGGACCTGACCACTCCTTCAGGAAAAGCATGTTTCTTAATAACCAACCTTAACCTCTCCTGGCAATCTGAACTTCCCCAATATTTCACATCCCAGTTCTGAGCTCTTCAGTTTAAGAAGGACATTGAGATGCTTAAAAGTATCCAGAGAAAGGCAATGAGGCTGGGGAGGGGTCTGGAGCACAGCCCTGTGAGGAGAGGCTGAGGGAGCTGGGGTTGCTTAGCCTGGAGAAGAGGAGGCTCAGGGGAGACCTTCTTGCTCTCTCCAACTCCCTGAAGGGAGGTTGTAGCCAGGTGGGGGTTGGTCTCTTCTCCCAGGCAAGCAGCACCAGAACAAGAGGACACAGTCTCAAGCTGTGCCAGGGGAAGTTGAGGCTGGAGGTGAGGAGAAAGTTCTTCCCAGAAAGAGTAATTGGCCATTGGGATGTGCTGCCCAGGGAGGTGGTGGAGTCCCTGGAGGTGTTCAAAAAAGGCACTTGGAGCCGTGGTTTAGCTGTCAGGAGGTGTTAGGTATTAGGTCATAGGCTGGACTTGATGATCTCTGAGGTCTTCTCCAACCTGGTTGATTCTGTGATTCTGTAAAGACTGAGAAGGAAAGGTGATACAATGGAAGGCTGCTTGGTGGCAGAAAGCAAAAACTCATCTTGCAGTGAGGTGTAACCTGTTTGGTGCAGCCACTTAAGTGCTCTAGGCCAGATGTCAGTTTTGGGTCACCCCCAAGGGCCAGACTCCCCAGCCATGGGACACCATTGTTCCACCAGGGTTTGCACTTACAGCTCACCAGGAGGATGGGGGCCCACCATGAGTCCTCCCTTTGTCAAGGAGAACTTCAAAAGGAACTTCTGGAAACTGGACCCAAGTGAGAGCAAATTGCAAACCTGCATAAACATCCTTAGAAGACATCCTCCTGAGAGCCTGTGTCTGTGCTCTCCAACCTCCCCAGCTGGAGCTTATAGCTACAGATCTTTACTGTGAGGGTGCTGGAGCCCTGGAGCAGGCTCCACAGAGAGGTTGTGGAGTCTCCTTCTCTGGAAGACCCATCTGGATGCATCCCTGGATGTGTGACCTGGCCTAGGGGATTCTGCTTTGGCAGGGGGGGGTGCACTCAATGATCTTCAGAGGTCCCTTCTGAGCCCTACCATTCTGTGTTTCTCTGATTCTGTGACAGGAGCCCTCAGCCCCAACGTGCACACAGTGGCAGCTTGAGGAGCTTGGAGCTGGGGAGTGAAGGGTGCACCAGGAGCATCCTGGCTATCAGGAGGGGGCAGCAACAGCTGTTCCTGCAGAGCAGAGGGTCCCAGCAGAAGGTCACTTCACCAATCTGCTCCTCCAGGCACAATCATGCTGCGGGATGGATCTGGCACACAGGGCGGTTTTTGGCCCGCTCTGTGTCAGCTCCAAAGCAAAAGCTCTTCTCTGGCTTTACCATGGCAGACAACAACCAAAACCAAGTAAATAAAGAAAAATCCTGTTTTGTGGCTTTTTCTCTCCTGGGCATAAACCCAATCAAAACAACCTGGAGTGCACTCAAGACAATTAGGGGTGCTTTTAATTCCTCCTCATCCTAACCTAGCAGCGAAGGCGAGCGGTAACCTTCCGGTGTGATCTGCAGCTCCCTGGCACAAACAAAAGCTGAAGAGCCCAGGAGCAGAGGATGGCTGCCTGCGAGGCAGGGTGCAGGCAGCCTCTGCTAAGCAGGCAGACTGCACCAGGAAACATTTCCAGGAATTTTACATGTGTTTTTATTGTGGCAGGATCTGTTTGCCTGCCTCTATTCGGCTGTGAGCTGGGATTTTGAGCTGCAGCGGTACAAAATACCGTGGCTGCTGCTCAGGATGGCTGAGGAAAAGCTGCACTCTCCCTGAATTTGCTACATAAATCCTTGGCTTTTGTTCCTTGGCTCCAGTGCCTGCTCCTTCAGCCCAAGCTTACCATCTCCATATTGGACCACTTTATTTCCACAGAAAACCTCCAGATCTCTGTTGCTATTCGACACAAAATTACAGCCTCCGAAAGCCTTTGGTTTGCCAACTTTCTCCACAGGCTAAAGCTGGCAAATGAACTTAGCTTGAGGAGAAAGTTCCCCTGAAGAGCTGCTGTGGATCCCCTTCCACTACCTTCTGTGAGCTACAAAGGATCCATGAGCCTGACTGAGCTTTACGACAGGCTCCTACTCGTACCCCAGGAAGAATTTAACCCCAAGCCACCATTTTCATAAGCTCATCTGCACTCCTTCCTTCCCCTCTGCATTTCATTGCACAAAAAATGTTAATTTCCTGTCTGTGGCAGGCATGAAGCACTGGGGATGGACTGAACACCTGGAAGAAACTTCTATAGAACATGTGCCCTGGGGGCCAAGAAGGCCAATGGGATCCTGGAGGGCATGCGGAGGAGTGTGGCCAGCAGTGCCAGGGAGGTTCTCCTCCCCCTCTGCTCTGCCCTGCTGAGACCTCAACTGGAATATTGCATCCAGGTCTGGGCTCCCCAGTTCAAGAGGGACAGGGATCTGCTGGAGAGAGTCCGAGGGAGGGCTACAAGGATGCTGAAGGGACTGCAGCACTGCCTGGGGAGGAGAGGCTGAGAGCCCTGGGGCTGTTTAGTCCGAAGAGGAGAAGACTGAGAGTGGATCTGATCAATGTCTATCAATAGCTGAGAGCTGGGGGTCAGGAGGGAGGGCACAGGCTCTGCTCAGTTGCACCCTGTGATAGGCCAAGAGGCAATGGATATAAACTCCAACACAGGAGGTACCACCTCAACATGAGGAAGAACTTCTTCACTGTGAGGGTCACAGAGCACTGGAACAGGTTCCCCAGAGAGGTTATGGAGTCTCCTCTGGAGAGTTTCAAGACCCATCTGGATGCATTCCTCTGTGACCTGCCCTAGATTGAATGATCCTGCTCTGGCAGGGGAGTTGGACTCAATGATCTTTGAAGGTCCTTTCCAACCCTTAACATCCTGTGAGCCTGTGAATAAGTGAAAATGGCCTGAAATTGTGCCAGGGGAGGGTTAGGTTGGAGAGCAGGGAAAATGTCTTTGCTGCAAGAGTGGTCAGGGATTGGCAGAGGCTGCCCAGGGAGGTGGTGGAATCCCCATCCCTGGAGGTGTTCAAGAAATGTGTGGCCATGGCACCTGGGGCCAGGGTTTGGTGGTGTTAGGGTGATGGTTGGACTCGATGATCTCAGAAGGCTTTTCCAACTTTCTCTAAGTCATTTCAGTCAGTATTAGCAGACACCCAACTGACAGAGGGAAGGACTAGCAGAACAGGACTTGGCCAACCTTTGGAACACTGGGCTGTTTCATTTGACTCCTGTTACCATAATACTGCAACCCACTAAAATCTACAGGCTCAGAATAAAATCCTGGCCCTGCTGATGCCGATGGAATTTTGCTATTAACTTTAACAGGACCAGTATTTGAGCCTTGCTCTGGAGCTGGTTAGGTGTAGGGTTTAAGAAAATCAAACTTATTGCCTGGGAGTCTGGTGGTAATATAGCAAAGGAATGAGCTGTGTTACTTGGGTTCATGAGGAAAATACAAACTGAACATTATGGTAACTTCTCAAGGTTTATTAACTCAAGTCCCACAGCCTCGAGAGGCCATCTCCATCTGCCCTATTTATATGCTGCCATAGAATCACAGAATCATAGGGCTGGAAGGGACCTTAAAGTTCATCCAGTTCCTTTCCTCCTATTGGCAGGGACACCTCCCCACCAGCCCAGCTTGCTCAAGGCCTCATCCAACCTGGCTCTGAGCACCTCCAGGGAGGGGACATCCACAGCCTCCCTGGGTGCCAGTGTCTCCCCACCCTCACTGCAGAGAATTTCTTCCTCATCTCCAGTCTCAGATTTCCCTCTTCCAGCTTCAATCCATCCCCTCTCATCACTCCAAGCCCTTGTCAGAAGTCCCTCCCCAGCTCTCCTGTAGTCCCCTTCAGGTACTGGAAGGCTGTTTGAAGGTCACCCCAGAGTCTTCTTTACTCCAGGCTCAACAATTCCAACTCTTAGCCTGTCTCCATAGGGGAGGTTATCCAGCTCTCTGATCATCTTTGTGGCCTCCTCTGGACCTGCTCCACCAGCTCCATGTCCTTCTTGTGCTGGGGCACCAGGACTGGACAGAGTGCTGCAGGTGGGAAGCACTACCATGACTACTTCTACTCTTAGAATGGAATGGAATGGAATAGACCTTCAAGATCATCGAGTCCAACCTATCATCCAACACCACCTAATTAAGAATAAGAATAGTATTTAAGAATAGAATAAACCAGGCAACTAAACCATGCAACCAAGCACTCCATCAAGTCTCCTCCTGAACACCTCCAGTGATGGTGACTCCACCACCTCCCCAGGCAGCCCATTCCAGTGGGCAATCACTCTCTCTGTGTAAAACTTCCTCCTAACCTCCAGCCTAAACCTCCCCTGGCTCAACTTGAGACTGTGTCCTCTTGTTCTGGTGCTGCTTCCCTGGGAGAAGGGACCAACCTCTGTCTGTCTACAACCTCCCTTAAGGTAGTTGTCACCCGTGACACCCCTGAGTCTCCTCTTCTCCAGGCTAAGCAACCCCAGCTCCCTCAGCCTCTCCTCACAGGGCTGTGTTCCAAACCCCTCATCAACTTTGTTGCCCTTCTCTGGACACCTTTCAGCAAGTCAACATCTTCCCTAAACTGAGGGGCCCAGAACTGGACAGAGGACTCAAGGTGTGGCCTAACCAGTGCAGTGTACAGGGGCAGAATGACCTCCCTGCTCCTGCTGGCCACACTGTTCCTGGTGCAGGCCAGGATGCCATTGGATACCAATTTTTACCATTACCATGGTAAAAAACTCTTTGTGTGGTAGGAATCTTTTTACCTTCCCACAGATAAATGTTCCCAGCTAAAGCACCCTGGTTCACTCTGATTTGATTTTGCACTAATTAACTGAGAAACTTGCTTTTAATCAAGTGTGAGCTCCTAACCACTGACCTGCAGATACCAAATGTGTCCTGCAGTGGCTGTGGAAGGTAACACAGAGAGGAAAAACAATGTCTGTGTGCCTTTCACACAGACATAAAAGCAGAGGCCCATCCAAACCCAAAGCTTTCCCTTCTTCTACACATTTCCTCCAAGCCCCTGAGATGTAAATTACATATTTAACTAATTCCAGATTAAATAACCAACTAAATAAATAAATAAGCAAACTCCTATTTCTCAAGTCACTCTTCCAGAAAAGCCTGCAAATCCAACAGAGCCAGAGCCTGCAGATGCATTCCACAAGTGGGAACTCCTCCTGGGGACCACACTGCTCCTGGCTCTGTCCTTGTTAGCTGCCTGGCTGGAAGCATCTCACAGGGGACAACTGCAGCATTCTGCACTGAAGGGGTGGTCTCTGAAGCAGAGTGAAGGAGGTGGTCTCTCAGGTGGCCCAGCAGCATGATAAAGGGAATATAGATGCTGGAAAGACATGGGTGGACCACTCAGTGGGTAAGAAATTGGCTGGATGGTCACATCTGGATGTGTTCCTGTGTGACCTGTGCTGGATTCTATGATCCTGCTGTGGCAGGGATTTGGACTCAATGACCTTCAGAGGTCCCTTCCAACCCCTAATATCCAGAGTGATGATCAAAGGCTTGATGTCTAAGTGCAGAGAACAGTGATGAGTGCTGTACCTCAGGGGTCCACACTGGGATCCGCCCTGCTGAACATCTTTGTTGGCAACATAGTCAGTGGGCCTGAAGCACCCTCAGCAGGTTTGCTGACAACACCAAGCTGTGTGGTGTGGCTGACAGGCTAGAGGGAGGGGATGGCATCCAAAGGGACCTGGACAGGCTGGAAAGGTTCATGAAGTTCAACACAGCCATGGGAAAGGTCCTGCACCTGGGCTGGGGCAATCCCAAGCACAAAAAGGCTGTGTGGAGAACAGACAGAGAGCAGTGCTGAGTAGAATGGCTTGGGGGTGCTGGGTGAGGAGAAGCTCAACATGAGCCAGCAATGTGCACTCCCAACCCAGACCCAGCCACGTCCTGTGCTCATCTCTGTCAGTGTGGCAGCAGGTGGAGGGAAGGGATTCACTTAATCTACTCTGGTCTCATGAAACTCTACCTGGACTGTGTCCATCTTTGGACCCCCCTACACAAAAAGGAGATGAAAGCATTAGAGTAGGTCCAGAGCAGGCCATGAAGATGATCAGAGGGCTGGAGCACCTCCCCTGTGGGGACAGACTCAGAGAGTTGGGGTTGTTGAGCCTGCAGAAGAGAAGGCTACAAGGAGACCTTAGGGCAACCTTCCAGTTTTGGATGGAGCTACAGGAGAGCTGGAAAGGAACTTTGACAGAGGCATGGAGTGACAGGACAAGGGGTGATGGCTTCAAACTAGAAGAAGATGAATTTAGATGAGTCATGAAGAAGCAATTCCTCCCCACGAGGATGGTGAGGTAGTGGAACAGGTTGCCCAGGGAAGTTGTGGAGGCTCCAAGGCTGGAAGTGTTGAAAGCCAGGTTGGATGAGGCCTTGAGCAAGCTGGTCTGGTAGGAGGTGTCCTTGCCCATGGCAGGGGGTTGGAACTAGATGATCTTTAAGGTCCCTTCCAACCCAAACCATTCTATGGTTCCATGATTCTCTGTTAAAACAACATTTTTGGTGATGCCACTGATGGCCAAACTGTTCCTCTCCCACCACTCAGCTCCACTGAACTCCACGGTGATTCACTACACAGGTTGGACATGAGGCCTCAGTGTGTTCAGGTGGAGCTCAAACAACTTCTCAAACTGCACTTAGTGGCCCTGCTGTAGGCCCAGGAAGCACTTGCAGCTGGTCTGTGAGGAGCTGCTTGCTCATATGGCAGGGGCTCCCCGCTTCCAGATGTGGCTGCCTTGAAGCCTAACCGGCACGCATTGTTTTGCTAATCCTACATTTCCTTATTAAGAGTTGCCACAAATATTTATGGAGTCATGAAAGGCAGATAGATGGCTTGCAAAATGCTCACAACCCTTCCTCTCTACTCTCCACTTTACGAACTTCAGTGAAGTTCTTGCTTTATGGCCAAGGCTGGAAAACTTTCAGATGAGTCCCTAAAGTTCTTCTGATCTCTTCAGTGTCGCCCTGCATTCGGGCTAAGCTCACAGGGCCAGGTTTTCAGCACTACCTATTGAAAAATTCCTGTATCCCAAATCAGTTTGGCCACAATTATCATGGCCTTTTCTACTCAAAGAAGTGCTCATCTACTGTCAGAGTAATGGAATCAAAGGATGGTTTAGGTTGGAAGGGACCTCAGAGATCATCTACTCCAACCCCCTGCCATTGGCAGGGACATCTCTCAACCAGACTTGGCTGCTCAAGGCCTCATCCAACCTGGTCTTAAACATCTCCAGGGAGGAGGCATCCACAGCCTTCCTGGGCAATCTATTCCAGAGCCTCACCACCCTTGTACTGAAGAATAGAATAGAATAGAATAGAATAGAATAGAATAGAATAGAATAGAATAGAATAGAATAGAATAGAATAGAATAGACCAGATTGGAAGAGACCTTCAAGATCATCATCCAACACCCCTTAATCAACTAAACCATGCAACCAAGCACCCTGTCAAGTCTCCTCCTGAACACCTCCAGTGATGGTGACTCCACCACCTCCCTGGGCAGCACATTCCAATGGGCAATCACTCTCTCTGTGTAGAACTTCCTCCTAACATCCAGTCTTAACCTTCCCTGGTGCAGCTTGAGACTGTGTCCTCTTGTTCTGGTGCTGCTTGCCTGGGAGAAGAGACCAACCCCCACCTGGCTACAACCTCTGTTCAGGTAGTTGGAGAGAGCAAGAAGGTCTCCCCTGAGCCTCCTCTTCTCCAGGCTAAGCAACCCCAGCTCCCTCAGCCTCTCCTCACAGGGCTTATTTCTTAGCAGTATCATTTTGGAGTATCTCCTTTACACCAAAAGCTTCACAGCCTGCAGTGAAAGACAAAAAGCCACAGCTATGCTGTGCCTGAGGGAGACCTCTCCAGAAAGGGGCCTACAAAAAAGCTGGGAAGGAACTTTTGACAAGGGATTGTAGTGATACAACCTCCCTTAAGGTAGTTGTAGAGAGCAATAAGGTCACCCTTGAGTCTCCTCTTCTCCAGGCTAAGTAATCCCAGCTCCCTCAGTCTCTTCTCATAGGGCTTGTGTTCCAAGCCCCTCACCAACTTTGTTGCCCTTAACTTCCTCAGCTCCAGTCTAACCCTCCTCTGCCTCAGCTTCAAACCCTTCCCCCTTGTCCCGTCTCTAGACACCCTCATGGAAAGTCCCTCTGCAGCCTTCCTGTAGGATCCCTTCAGCTATTGGAAGGCTGCTCTAAGGTCCCCCCTGGAGCCTTCTCTTCGTGCTGAACACCCCCAGCTCCTTCAGCCTATCCCAAGAGCAATGGTGCTCCAGCCCTTGGATCATCTTTGTGGACTTATTCCAACACTTCCATGCCCTTCTTGTACTGGGGACATCACATTACCAATGTATTTCTTGGATTGAGACATTCAGCTGTTCAGAATTTGCCCTTTCTTGAAGTGTTAATAATGCATGTGACTTCCTGAAATTAATCCACTGATGCTTTTTGTCCTTCCAATCAATTTCTAACAGGAACTGATTTGTCTGAAACTCTGCTGACAACAGATCTATTTTCTCCCCCAAATTATGGACTCGCAGAGTTAAGTGCTCCACTTATAAAATCAGAGAATTGTTTCAGTTGGAAAAGACCTCTAAAATCATCAGGCCCAACCATCAAACCATCCAACCCCACCTCAAAACCTTACTGGCTTTCCATGAGACTCTCAGTACCTGATGTATCTGTCATGCAGCAGGATTTGTTCTCAAGGCTTCACAGAGTTTTTGCCCAATTCACCTGTTGGATGTTTTTAAGCCTTCTTAACTGCAATTTGAAAGAGTATTCCTAAGAAAGACCACAGTCTCACAGTATCACCAAGGCTGGAAGAGACCTCGAGGATCATCGAGTCCAACCTGTCTCCACAGACCTCATGACTAAACCATGGCACCAAGTGCCACATCCAATCCCCTCTTGAACACCTCCAGGGATGGGGACTCCACCACCTCCCTGGGCAGCACATTCCAATGACCAATGACCAGTGAAGAACTTTCTCCTCACCTTGAGTCTAAACCTGCCCTGGCACAGCTTGAGACTGTGTCCCCTTGTTCTGGTGCTGGTTGCCTGGGAGAAGAGACCAACCCCTTCCTGGCTAGAACCACCTTTCAGGTAGTTGTAGAGGGCAATGAGGTCTCCCCTGAGCCTCCTCTTCTCCAGGCTAAACAATCCCAGTTCCCTGACAGGCACTGTACTCCTCTGCTGAAGATTCTGCTCCCACATTTTGGACAGCTGTGGACTAATTCTTAGTGTCAGTATGCATCAGTCTGATCTCAGTATCAGGTTCAAAGAATCTTAGAATTGGTTTGGTTGGCAATAAACCTCCAAGATCACTGAGTACAGTCGTCGACCTAACACCACCATGGCCACTAAGCCATGTCACCACACGTTTTCTGAGCACCTCCAGGCATGGGGACTCCATCACCTCCCTGGGCAGCCTCTTCCAATCCCTGACAACCTTTGCAGCAAACACATTTTCCCTGCTCTCCAACCTAACCCTCCCCTGGCACAATTTCAGGCCACTTCCTCTCCTTCTGTCACCTGATACTAGGGAGAAGAGACCAACTCCCACCTCACTGCAACCTCCCTTCAGGGAGCTGTAGAGAGCAATGAAGTCTCCCCTCAGCCTTTTCTCCAGACCGAACACCCCCAGCTCCCTCAGCTGCTCCTCCCCAGCCCTGTTCTCCAGACCCTTCCCCAGCTTTATTGCCTTTCTCTGGACCTGCTCCAGCCCCTCCATGTCCTTCTTGGAGTGAGGGACCAAAACTGAATCCAGGACTCAAGGTGTGGCCTCACCAGTGCTGAGTACAAGGGCACAATCACTTCCCTGCTCCTGCTGGCCACAGTATTGCTGATCCAGGCCAGGCTGCCGTTGGCCTTCTTGGCCACTTGAGCACATTCCTGGCTCATGTTCCATGAAGGTTGGAAAAGACCTCTAAGATCATCGAGTCCAGCCTTCTACCCAATAGCTCCACGGCCACTAAACCCTGTCCCAAAGTACCACATCTAAGCACATCTTGAACGACTTCCAAGGTGTTACTTGTGTCAGACATCCCCGAGAGACCTGTGAGATCAGATTAGGCACACAGAGATGGCTTTTCATGTTGGGGAGCTGTCTGTAAAGCCACCAGCTCTTGTCAGGAGTGCCTGGCTCTTGCAAGCAGTGCCTTCTTCTTGTGAAGAGTAGGTGCTGAGCCCTTCAGACCGCAGCATTTTATCAGTGTGTGCACTGCTAACCGCTGTAACAATAATTGCTATTATCAACATCAGTGGCAACAAGGAGGAGACAGCAGCTTTGCATAGGTTTGGCTCCTCTCTCCCAATTTCCATCTCCAGCTGCCAAACTGCCCTCTCTGTTTCTTATGTAAAATTGCAGATGTCTTCTTATTAATCAAGAGCCTAATAGACTCCAGATGAATAAACAACTTGAGCACTGCAGCACGTACCTCACTTCTTAAACCCAGGATTTATTGGAGCGGCCTGTTCCAAGAGCTCTTAACTTAAAAAAGATGGTTTATTGTTCCCTGCTCCTCCAGCAGGAGCCTAATAAATGCACTGGAGCCACGTCTTTGTCCCTCTGCAACGCAGCACTCAAAGAGATTTCCAACCCTACCGAGGAACATTACCCAAATCCTTTGAAACCCTAAGTAGTTGTTCAAACTCAATCATCCAAACACAGCAAACTTCACAGGGAATGGAGAGGTGGGCTTGCAGTGGTGCTGCACCTCTGACCTGCCCTGGTGAGGCCACAGGTGGAGTATTTGGCTCAGTTCTGGGCTTCCCAGATCAAGAGAGACAGGGAAATACTCAAATGAGTCCAGTGGAGGAAACGAAGACACTGAAAGGCCTGGAACACCTCTATGAGAAAAAACAGGCTGAGAGCCCTGGGGCTGTTGAGGCTGGAGAAGAGCAGTCCCAGAGGGGCTCAGCAAAAGCCAAAGGGTGGGGGCAAGAGGATGGGGCTGGGCTCTTTCCAGTGGTGCCCACTGAAAGGTTGATAGGTTGATAGGTTGGACTTGATGATCTGGAAGGTCTTTTCCAGCCTGGTTAATTGTAACTAAATTAGAAAGGACAAGGGGCAACAGGCACAAACTAGAACACAGAAGGTTTCACTTAAACTTGAGGTAGAATTTCCCTGCTTTGAGGGCGGCAGAACACTGGAGCAGGATGCCCAGAGATGTTTTCAAGTCTCCTTATCTGGAGAGATATCAAACCCCCCTGAGCATTGTGATTCTGGGTGACCCTGCTTTAAGCCATCTCGGAGCACAGGGACTGTGCTTCTTTTTTCCCAATGTCCATTAGGAAGGAGAAGAATATATTCACAGATTCATAGAATGGTTTGGGTTGGAAGGGACCTTAAAGATCATCAAGTTCCAAACCCCCTGCCATGGGCAGGGACACCTCACACTAGCCCAGGTTGCTCAAGGCCACATCTAACCCGGCCTTGAACACCTCCAGGGAGAGAGCATCCACAGCCCCCCCGGGGCAACCTGTGCCAGTGTCTCACCACCCTCACTCCAAAGAATTTCTTCTTAATCTCCAGTCTAAATTTCCCCTCCTCAAGGTTAAATCATAGAATCATAGAATCAGTAAGGTTGGAAAAGACCTCAATGATCATCAAGCCCAACCTGTCACCCCACACCTCAAGACTACTAAACCATGGCTCCCAGTGCCACATCCAATCCTCTCTTGAACACCTCCAGGGATGGGGACTCCACCTCCTCCCTGGGCAGCACATCCCAATGGCTAACAACTCTCTCTGTGAAGAACTTTCTCCTCACCTCCAGCCTCAACTTCCCCTGGCACAGCTTGAGACTGTGTCCTTTCATTGCCCTTCATCCTACCAGCACAAGCCCTCATCAAAAGTCCCTCCCCAGCTTTTTCGTAGCCCCCTTCAGGTACTGGAGCTCCCAATATTTCCCTCCCATTAAAACCCACAGATTAATGGAACTGTGGAATTCCCTGATGTTATGTTTCCAGTACTTCACTGCAGGTTTAACATCTCACCCAGCTAATCAGGACTGCTCTCAAAACTCCTATTCAACCGTTCCGTGGCGCTTTCATTTACATTCCCTAAATGGGAGGGGGGGGGAGAAAACCACCAGATCCTTTCTTTGTAATCAGGCAGAAACAGGAAAAGGAAATCATGCTAAGTGTTAGAAAGCATACATTAACTGGTGGATTTGCTAATTTTTTTAATGATTGTTTCAAAATATTGGTGCCCTCCTCACAACTTCCCAGCTGCTACTGTGCTGGCTGATGTCGGGCTGCTAAGGGTGCTTCTATTAATAAGATGTGTGTGGATAGAAAGCTGGGAGAGGGGGGGAAAAAAAGGAGGGGGAAAAAAAAAATAAAGGTTATAATATTAGCATACCTTACTCATTTTTAATTAAAGAATTAAAAAAGCCCAGTCTTTGGGGGGTTGGGGAAAATAGTGGAGCCAAATGAGACCAATTAACTTCATTAGCTTCTGCAAATACCTACTTTTCCGGCACATTTCTGTTTTTCCATCTGCTCCATGACTGTACAGATCTAAAAATGCAGAGATTCAGAGACTCAGAGAATCACAGGATGCTTTGGGTTGGAAAGGACCTCAAAGATCATCCAGTTCCATCCTCCCTGCCATGGGCAGGGACACCTCCCACCAGCCCAGCTTGCTCAAGGCCTCATCCAGCCTGGCCTTGAACACCGGGCCCCTCAGTTTAAGAAGGACATCGAAACACTTGAAGGTGTCCAGAGGAGGGCAACAAGGCTGGGGAGAGGCCTTGAGCACAGCCCTGTGAGGAGAGGCTGAGGGAGCTGGGATTGTTTAGCCTGGAGAAGAGGAGGCTCAGGGGTGACCTCATTGCCCTCTACAACTACCTGAAAGGTGGTTCTAGCCAGGAAGGGGTTGGCCTCTTCTCCCAGGCAACCAGCACCAGAACAAGAGGACACAGACTCAAGCTGTGCCAGGGGAGGTTTAGACTCGAGGTGAGGAGGAAGTTCTTCACCGAGCGAGTCGTTCATCATTGGAATGGGTTGCCCAGGGAGGTGGTGGAGTCCCCATCCCTGAAGGTGTTCAAGGGGAGATTGGATGTGGCACTTGGTGCCATGGTCTAGTCATGAGGTCTGTGTTGATAGGTTGGACTCGATGATCCTCGAGGTCATTTCCAACCTTGGTTATACTGTGATACTGTGATACCTCCAAGGAGGAGCATCCCCAACCTCCCTGGGCGACCTGTGCCAGTGTCTCACTACCCTCACTCTGAAGAACTTCTTCCTCATCTCCAGTATCAATCTCCCCTCTCCCAGCTCAAAGCCATTGTCCCTTGCCCTGTCACTCCCAGCCCTTGTCAAAAGTCCCTCCCCAGCCCGCGGTGCAAATCCACTCCGGCTGCTTGTCAGCCAGCCATTTGTCTTGGGTGCCTTTTGAAAGCATCCCAGACCACTCCTATTAAATTGTCCCTTTCTGTCAGTCAGATCATTCACGTTTTTAAGTGCCAAGCAAACACCAAGTGTGACATGTTTAATCACAGGCAGGCACACTGCAGACTTTTCTTGCTTTCTACCTCCACTGTGGGCCAGGAACAAGTAATAGCTGTTGGGTTATATGTTTTTTCCCCCCCCTCTCCTCCCTCCCAGTTATCTAATCATTATGCTGAATGTGAACCTGTTGGCTGTTACTTAGTGGTTTATAGTTATCCTTGCAAGGGTTGCTTTTCTGTGTTCTAGAAACAATTGTGCATCTTAGTAGCCAGCAGCTCTTTCAATGTCGGGGTTTGTGTGTGCACACAAAGAGGACAAAGGGGAAAGGGGCATTAATGTTTGTGTTCAGTTGTACACAAAATGACATGCATCTGCAGCACAAACATGAATGTAGGAATTACCCACCTGCTACTCCCATTCTACTTTCTGCTCTGTTCCTGCATTTGGTGCTTTTAAAGTGGGCAAGGCTAGCTCCACTGCAATTATTCTGTTGGGTTTTTTTTACCCTGTCCCTAAAAATAACAAAGTGCTGTATTCTCCTCCTTATTGCTCACCATGCATTTACTTGCTCCAAGGAGACAATTCTAAAGGAATTAGGAGTTGTACTTCCCCACCTGGAGCACTGCCTGCAGTTCTGGTCCCTGCTGTACAGAAAAGCTATGGACAGGCTGGAAAGTGTCCAGAGAAGGGCCAGGAGAATGCTCAGGGGCCTGGCAGCCCTGCTGTGTGAGGCAAGGCTGAGTGCTGAGTGTGTTCAGCCTGGAGAAGAGAAGGCTCAAGGGAGACCTTATCACCACAGACCAGGATGTAAAGGGAGGCTACCAGGAGGATGGAGACTCCCTGCATACAAGGAGCCCCATGGGAAAGGCACAGGGTGAGGGGGACAAGGTAGTGCTGGGGAGCCCATCCCTTGAAATTTCAAAGGCAAGCAGAAAAAGAGTAAGTAAGGATTGCCCACCTATGCATGACCCAGCCTCAGGGACTAGATTCCTTCTTCTGGACCATCTAGTCCTCTTGTTCTTTGATTTCAGTCCTGATCTACACCTTCCAGCTACTCTTTCTGTGAAACTGCCAGACAGACATCATGGTTTTAATGGGGAGGGGGGAAAGGGGAAGGGGGAATGAAGCACAAAACACCAGGAAAAGGACTAGGATTGTGCACACAGGGTACAACCAGGAGTTCTGAAGGAACTTGGGCACAGAGCACTTAAGCTACCTTGTGAATAGCCCCAATTTCACCAACAAAAACATTCCACCAGAGGAAGAGGCCTGGGACATGCAGACCTGTGAGCTGTGAGGGAAGGTGTTTGAACTGAGAAATGAAGCAGTCATGGGGTGGTAGGGCCGTTGAGGAACAGGAGACAAAGGTCACTTTGAAACTGCCTGTTTGATATGCTCTTGTCCCTTAAGACCTGAGGAGAGCACAACTCATCTACCAGAGGCATGAACATATGCAACTGCATCATGAATATTATCATTTAGCTTGGAAAAGGCTCAAACAGGTGACTAAGAGAAGGAAAAGTATGTCCCCTCAGCAAGCTCCTGAGCCACCCAGTCAACCTTGAAAGAGCTCTCCTAGCAGGTTTGTGAGTAGCAAACTCTTTGATCTTATTAATTTGAGTATGCTGGCTAATTTTTTACTTGTTTTTCTCCTCATGGCACTAGAGAGGTAAAAGTGACAGTAGTTCCCAGCAAGACACAGAAAAATACTGTTCTGGATATGGGGGAAAAAGAAAACTCAGCTGACCTCTCCTGCCCTGAATGCCAGCTTCAGCACACACAGAATGTAAAGCCCAGCTGCAGCCACCTGGGCACTTTGTGCCCTGGTGATGTTTCCTGTTAAACTACCAATAAAGACACTACTGATGGGCTGAAACTGTAAGAGTGCTCTGCCAGGCTGTGCAGCACAGTCAAGCAGAGCACTGCTCAGTCCAGAACCTGCACTCTGACCCCTCGTAAGCCAGGCTGAGAAGATTTCATGTGAGAAACCAGGTTCAGAGATGCCAGTACCTGAAAGGGGCCTACAGGAAAGCTGGGGAGGGACTTTTGACAAGGGCTTCAGACCTTTCACCAGTGCATGGTGTTAGGTTGATCATTGGAATGGAAGATCTTGGAGGCCTTATCCAACTGGAACAGTGCTATGGTTCTATGATCCTTTCCTCTACCAGCAGTGGGTAAAGACCCACCTGGCTCTAATCTCCTTCCAGGGAGTTGTAGAGAGCAATGAGGTCTCCCCTCAGCCTCCGTTTCTCCACACTCAACACCCCCAGTTCCCTCAGCTGCTCCTCACCAGCCCTGCTCTCCAGACCATTCACCAGCACAGGATGCTGAGTGGGTGAGAAGAGCATGAGCAAAACTGTGTGTGATCAGCCTTGCCAGGATGCCAACCTGTAACAAGCTGCTCAGGAAAATGTTTGTGCAAGTTAGTAGCAGCAGCAGCAGGGCCTTTTAACGACACTTTCTCATAGTCTTGGTTCTGTGTCTTTGCTACTGTCCTTTTGCAATGGGTTTTGGTGCCATTCCCACTGCACTATCAATGTTCCCCCTTGGAACGTTCAGACCTGATTGGGGTTGTGGGTTATTGGCTTTCTGCAGTTGCACTCAGAGAGGGAAACAGAGTGAAGAATGGCAGGTGCAGAATGGAATGATTTTGAATGATTTCTTTGTTGATAAATCCAGGAAGCTGAATGCAATTCATGTGGAAGTTTTATGAATAGGAGCCTTAAATCATAACTAAGATGTTCAGCCTTCCAGTACCTGAAAGGAGCCCACAAGAAAGCCAGGAAGGGACTTTTTACAAGGGCTTGTGATGACAGGACAAGGGACAACGGATTGAAGCTGGAGGTGGAGAGATTGAGACTGGAGATTAGGAGGAAATTCTTTCCAGTCAGGGCTGTTCAGCCTGGAGAAGAGAAGGCTCCAGGGAGACCTTAGAGCAGCCTTGCAGTACCTTAAGGGGCTCCAGCAGGGCTGGCGTGGTGAGACACTGGAGTGTGACTGTGAGGTCCACAGCAGACTCATCAGCTGGTGAGACCATGCTAAGAGTCAAGGAGCAACAGCACATTACTTTGATACCTCCTGGAGCTACAGCTTTTGTTGATGAAGCTGGAAGAGCAGCATTGCTCTCAACCCTTCCTCCTGCATGAAAACCCAAAACTTGATACTCAAAACTCAACTGATGACCAATTATTATCTGATGTGTTTAACACTGCTTTGTGAGCACAGCCACTGAAGTTCTGAGGCTATCTGTAGCTGGATGCTTTAAAACATGCACAGGCTGCTGGAAAAATCTATTCATCCATCCATCCATCCATCCAAGCCCCAGAAGGTCTTGCAGAGATGAAATAAGCACTGAGGTGAAGGCAGACACTTATCAGTACTCAAAGCTCTGGCTCCCAGTTGCTACAGCAGTCATTAGGATTTGAAAGCAGTTTTGTCCAACTACCTCTCCCACAAACATGAATTTCTGACCAGTGTATCCATAAACATCAACCCATTTGGCATAGCCCTACCCCTTCAATGCTGCCACTGAGAAAGCAATCACAGATAGCTCTTCTCTTTTATGGCCTCAACAGGAAATTGTGGTTTCACTGCATTTGGGGTTTCCTTTGCTCTTTTGGGCTGTAAGAATTGGGTTTGATTTCATTTGTGCATAACAGGAGTGTAGACAGCAAGTCAAATGCTTCTAAGTGTGAGTTTGGCTAGAGAGCAAATAAAGGATCCCGAAGAGGTGGGGTTCAGAAGGTCATTACCAACATCAGACTCAACCACATGAAAACTTTGCTTGGCTACAAGGGGAAAATCAAATCAAATGGTTGAATTCAATGATCCTAATGGGCCTGTCCAACCAAAACAATTACTGTGCTCAGTTTTGGGCCACTCACTCCAAGAAGCATATTAAGGTGCTGGAGAAGGTCCAGAGAAGGGCAACAAAGCTGGGGAAGGGTCTGGGGAAGCGGGCTGGGGAGGAGCAGCTGAGGGAGCTGGGGGTGTTGAGTGTGGAGGAGAGGAGGCTGAGGGAGACCTCATTGCTCTCTACAGCTCCCTGAAAGGAGATTGCAGTGAGCTGGGGGTTGGTCTCTCCTCCCTAGTATTAGGTGATAGAAGGAGAAGAAATGGCCTGAGATTGTGCCAGGGGAGGGTTGGGTTGGAAATTAGGAAGTATTTCTCTGCTGCAAGAGTGGTCAGGGATTGGCATAGGCTGCCCAGGGAGGTGGTGGAGTCCCCATCCCTGGTGGTGTTGAAGAAATCTGTGGCCATGGCACCTGGGGACAGGGTTTAGTGGCCATGGCGGTGTTAGGTCTATGGTTGGACTTGATGATCTTAGAGGGCTCTTCCAAATGAAATAATTCTGTGATTCTCTAACATTCAATTAACAGGACAGGTCTCATAAGTGCAACAACCATTAAGCTGACTTAAGCTTAGTGAATTAATTTCATATGTGATGATCCAGCTAAATCAGTCTCTCAGTACAGGTACCAAAAAAGAAGGAAGGTTAAAAACGTCCCCTTAACCCTTAGCACAACAATTTCTGGTATTGCAAACCTGGAAAAAAAGTAAATATGTGCACTGAAATAACAATAACCAGAGGCAAACCCCACAAATATAGCCACAAAGATGATCAGAGGAGTGGAGAACCTCCCTGTGGGGAAAGGCTCAAGAGTTGGGTCTGTTCAGCCTGGAGAAGAGAAGGCTCTGGGGAGACCTTAGAGCAGCCTTCCAGTACTTGAAGAGGGCTACAGAAGAGCTGGAGAAGGAGTTTTTGACAAGGGCTTGGAGTGACAGGATGAGGGAGAATGGACCAACCGACTGGACAGATGGGCAGAGTCCAATGGGATGGCATTCAACAAGTCCAAGTGCCAGGTGCTGCACTTTGGCCACAACAACCCCAGGCAGTGCTACAGGCTGGGGTCAGAGTGGCTGAGAGCTCCCAAACAGAGAAGGACCTGGGGGTGCTGATTGACAGCTGCCTGAACATGAGCCAGCAGTGTGCCCAGGTGGCCAAGAAGGCCAATGGCATCCTGGCCTGCATTAGGAACAGTGTGGCCAGCAGGAGCAGGGAAGTCCTTGTGCCCTGTGCTATGCATTGGTTAGGCTGCACCTTGAGTCCTGTGTCCAGTTCTGGGCTCCTCAGTTTAAGAAGGACATTGAGAGACTTGAAGGTGTCCAGAGAAGGGCAACAAGGCTGGGGAGAGGTCTTGAGCACAGCCCTGTGAGGAGAGGCTGAGGGAGCTGGGGTTGCTTAGCCTGGAGAAGAGGAGGCTCAGGGGAGACCTCATTGCCCTCTACAACTACCTGAAAGGGAGGTTGTAGCCAGGTGGGGGTTGGTCTCTTCTGCCAGGCAAGCAGCACCAGAACAAGAGGACACAGTCTCAAGCTGCGCCAGGGGAGGTTTAGGCTGGAGGTGAGGAGAAAGTTCTTCCCAGAGAGAGTTGTTAGCCACTGGGATGTGCTGCCCAGGGAGGTGGTGGAGTCCCCATCCCTGGAGGTGTTCAAGAGGGGATTGGATGTGGCACTTGGTGCCATGGTTTAGTCCTGAGGTCTGTGGTGCCAGGTTGGACTTGATGATATTTGAGGTCTCTTCCAACCTTGGTGATACTGTGAGACTGTGGATTGAAGCTGGAAGAGGGCAGAACTAGACTGAAGAGTAGGAAGAAATTCTTTAGAGTGAGGGTGGTGAGAGACTGGCACAGGTTGCCCAGGGAGTCTGTGGATGTCCCCTCCCTGGAGGTGTTCAAGGCCAGGCTGGATGAGGCCAGTGGGAAGTGTCCCTGCCCATAGCAGGAGAGTTGGAACTGGATGACCTTTAAGATCCCTTCCAGCCCAAACCATTCTATGAGTCTATGAACCTATGCAGGCAGTGACAGATTCAACTGACACAAAGATCTCCAACTTTTCTCTTTGGCTTTCTTTTTCCTTTTTTAAATCTCTGCATTACTTTCCCAGATTTTAACTCTCTGGACTAGGTATCTGTCTCAGGGTACATTGGGTTCTTTTTGGAAAGTCTGGTTGAAGGCAGCTCAAGTGTCTCTAAGAGAGAAGTCTGGAAAAACATCATCTTCTTCATGGACACAGGGAAAAACAAAGCTCTGGAGACATTTAACAGAGGAGCTGTGGAAACTGCAGCCTTACAGAGAAGACTTAACAGTTGGCAGCACAGCCAGGCTGATATCAGCCACATGCCTTTTACTGTGCTTAAGGAAAACACTGCTGCTTGGTCTCAGTTAATACAGGTCCAAAAAAACCCAGCACTGCCTGCACCCTCAGCAGAGATTTGTCAGTGTCTGGTAACTGCTTGCCTTAAACTGCTGTGGAGTGCTTTGTAAGCATCTCACTACCTGGACAGGACTTGATCACTCTTTCTTCCAGGGACTGCTGTGATCATAGAATCATAGTATCATAGTATCATAGTATCAGTCAGGGTTGGAAGGGACCACAAGGATCATCTAGTTCCAACCCCCCTGCCATGGGCAGGGACACCCCACACTACATCAGGCTGCCCAGAGCCTCATCCAGCCTGGGCTTAAACACCTCCAGGGACGGGGCCTCAACCACCTCCCTGGACAACCCATTCCAGGGCTTCACCACTCTCATGGGGAAGAACTTCCTCCTCACCTCCAGCCTGAATCTCCCCACCTCCAGCTTCATTCCATTCCCCCTAGTCCTATCACTCCCTGAGATCCTGAGCAGTCCCTCCCCAGCCTTCCTGTAGGCCCCCTTCAGATACTGGAAGGCCATAGTATCATAGAATGTTAGGGGATGGAAGGGGCCTCTGAAGATCATTGTGTCCAACCCCCCTGCCAGAGCAGCATCATCTAGGGCACGTCACACAGAACACATCCAGATGGGTCTTAAAGTCTCCAGAGAAGGAGACTCCACAACCACCCTGGGCAGCCTGCTCCAGGGCTCCAGCATCCTCACAGCAAAGAAGTTTTTTTTCCTGTTGAGGTAGAACTTCCTGTGTTCCAGTTTGCCTCTATTGCCCTTTGTCCTTTCACAGGACACCATTGAAAAGAGCCTGGCCCCTTCTTCTTGGCACCCACCTTGCAGATATTAATTGACATGAATAAGATCTCCTCTCAGTCTTCTCTTCTCCAGACTAACCAGACCCAGGGGTCTAAGCCTTTCCTCATCACACAGATGTTCCAGGCTCTTCATCACCCTCATAGCACTTCCTTGGACTCTCTCTAGTACATCCCTGTCCCTCTTGAACTGGGGAGCCCATGCTAGACAGGGAACTGATTCTGGGCAGGAAATCTCATATTTGTCTTACAATTCACACTGATGGCACACAGGAAGGAGAGAGGACATGAGTGGAGGAAACTGCTGCACCATGAAGCAAAAAAGAAAGCTCCAAGGTGTCCTGAACATACAAAGTGCTAACAAAGGATAGACTTTCAACTGCTCCAGGTCCCTCCTCTGAGCTGTATGCCTTTAATACAGGTAAGCCCAGTTCCCCAGGGGCAAAATAGGAATTGTAATGGCCCCACAACTCGTAAGATAAATAATATTTGCAGTTGCTTTGAAATGAGATTAAATTTAGATTGGATGTTAGGAACTAGTTCCTTACCATGAGGGTGGGGGAACACTGGAACAGGTTGCTCAGGGATGTAGTTGAGGCCCCATGCATGGTGATATTCAAGGTCAGGCTCAACAAGGCTCTGAGCAACCTGACCTAGTGGAGGATGCCCCTGCTCACTGCAGGGGGATTGGACTGAGTGACCTTTAAAGGTCCCTTCCAATCCAGACCATTCTGTGATTCTATGATTACTCAACAAGTGTCATGATAAATGCAACACAGGAGCCCAGGAAGATACAAAAGAATCTGACTGAAGTGCCAGGCTTCAGCTGCAAGGACTAAGCATGGCCACATAGTGAAGCTGCTGACTTTGTGGCACTTTTCATCCAATCCAATGAAAGTGCAAGAAGTCCTCCAGGGAGAGGGAAAACTCTACACAGGGAAACACACAGCCTGATACTGAAGCAACCCACATGCTCTTTGCAGTTAGCCTTTTAATCACACACACCCCCCAGCTGAAATTGTTGGGGCACACTGCACATGTGCCATGGCAGAAATGTTTGGATTAGCCTCAGCAAATGAATCTCTGTTTATTTTTCTTGAGGCTGCACATGAAATTCCTAGGGCTTCCCGCCTCCATAGTTTCAGTCTGAAGCAGGGCATGGCACAGCAGCCAGATGGGAGAGCAACCTCTCTGCAGTGGCTCACAGTCTACTTTGGAACTTGCTGCTCATCCTCAAGATTCCTTCTTTTGCACTGCATATGTAGCATACAGCTTCGGGCCCCTCACTGCACGAAGGACCTTGAGGTGCTGGAGCATGTCCAAAGAAGGGCAACAACGCTGGGGAAGGGTCTGGAGAACAGGGCTGGGGAGGAGCAGTTGAGGGACCCAGGGTTGGTTAGTATGGAAAATAGGAGGCTGAGGGGAGACCTCATTGCTCTCTACAGAAAGGAGGTTGGATCCAGGACGTTGACTTGCTGGAATGAGTCCAGAGAAGTGCAACGAAGTTGGTGAGGGGTTTGGAACACAGCCCTGTGAGGAAAAGACTGAGGGAGCTGGGGTTGCTCAGCCTGGAGAAGAGGAGGCTCAGGGGTGACCTTATCACTCTCTACAACTACCTGAAGGGAGGTTGTAGACAGGCAGAGGTTGGTCTCTTCTCCCAGGCAGCCAGTACCAGAACAAGAGGACACAGTCTCAGGCTGCACCAGGGGAGGTTCAGGTTGGATGTTAGGAAGAAGTTCTATACAGAGAGAGTGATTGCCCATTGGAATGGGCTGCCCAAGGAGGTGGTAGAGTCAGCAACATTGGAGGTGTTCAGGAGGAGACTTGATGGGGTGCTTGGTGCCATGGGTTAGTTGTTTAGGTGGTGTTGGATTGGTTGATGGGCTGGACACGATGATCTTGAAGGTCTCTTCCAACCTGGTTTGGTTTATTCTAAATAAAGGTTTATTCTAAAGTGTGTTGGTCTCTTCTCCCCAGCAGCTAGTTGCACCAGGAGAGGTTTAAGTTGCACATTACAAGAAACTTCTTTCCTGAAAGGGTTCTCAAAGCCTGGCAGAGGCTGCCCAGGGAGGTGGTTGAATCCCCATCCCTGGAGGTCTTTCAACGGGGCAGAGATGTAGTGCTGAGGGACATGGTTTAGCACCAGATTGGCAGAGTTAGAGAATGGTTGGAGTTGATGATCTTAGGTCTTCTTCAATCAAAACCTTTCTATGGTTGTAGGTAAGTCTGAAGCAGATCACAGGTGTGCCAGTACATCACTATCACTGCTTCTAACCAAGCATTGGCGTGGTAACACAAATGAAGAAAGGGGAAGAGCAAGGGGAACACAGCTAGAGAGAGAACAGTGCGACAAACGCTAGCTGAAACTAACCTCTTTTGCCAGCAGAATACTGACCAAGACAAAGACTTTCAAGCCTGAAGTCACTGAAGAGCTGAAAATTGCACACTGCTTCACAAAGTGAGCCCTGGACTTTGCAAAACTGCTGTGTCCTGCAGGAATTAAATCAGTGTCAACAGGGTGGACACCAGGATGGTGCCTGGGACTCTTCACCTTGGAGAAGAGGAGACTGAGAGGTGACCTAATCAATGTTTATAAAGATCCCTTCCAACCCTGACTGATTCTATGATTCTATAGGTAGTGATAGGACTAGGGGGAATGGAATGAAGATGGAGGTGGGGAGATTCAGGCTGGATGTGAGGAGGAGGTTCTTCACCATGAGAGTGGTGAAACCCCAGGGTTTGTCCAGGGAGGTGGTTTGGGCCCCATCCCTGGAGGTGTCTAAGACCAGGCTGGATGAGGCTCTGGCCAGCCTGATCTGGTGTGGGGTGTCCCTGGCCATGGCAGGGGGGTTTGAACTAGATGATCCTTGTGGTCCCTTCCAACCCTGACTGATTCTATGATTCTATGATTCTATGATTCTATTTGCAGGGTGAATGCCCAGAGGATAGGATAGGATAGGATAGGATAGGACAGGATAGGATAGGATAGGATAGGATAGGATAGAATAGAATAGAATAGAATAGAATAGAATAGAATAGAATAGAATAGAATAGAATAGAATAGAATAGAATAGAATAGAATAGAATAGAATAGAATAGAATAGACAAGGCTGGAAGAGACTTTCAAGATCATGGAGTCCAACTTATCACCCAACACCACCTAATCAACTAATCCATGGCACCAAGCACCCCATCAAGTCTCCCCCTAAACACCCCCAATGATGGTGACTGCACCACCTCCCCGGGCAGCCCATTCCAATGGGCTGGGTGATGCCCAGTGCCAGCACAAGGGGCAGTGGTGGAAGCTGAGGCATAGGAATCACAGAATCACAGAATTTCAGGGGCTGGAAGAGACCTCGAATGATCATCCAGTCCAAACCCCCTGCCAGAGCAGGATCACCTACACCAGATCACACAGGAATGCATGCAGGTCAGTTCTGAATATCTCCAGAGAGGGAGACCCCTCAACCACCCTGGGCAGCCTGTTCCAGGCCTCTGTCACCTCACAGGGAAAAAAAATTCCTTATATTTACATGAAACTTCCTCTGCTTCAACTTCCACCCATAGGAAGTTCCATGGAAACATGAGGAAACACTTTCTTGTTGTGAGGGTGAAAGAAGCCTGGCACAGGCTGCCCAGGGGGGTTGTGGAGTCTGCCTCTCTGGAGAGATTCAAAACCTGCCTGGATGTGTTCCTGTGTGACCTGCTCTGGGTGATGCTGTCCTGGCAGGGGGGTTGGACTGGATGAGTGTTCAAGATCCCTTCCAGCCCCTGGCAATCTGTGATTCTGTGATTCTTTCTGCCCTTTCAGGGACATTCTGGGGGAGCCCACGTTTCAGGTTTCCTTACATACATGCATTACTTACAAGATTCCAGGAGCACACACTTCTAAAGGTATTATTTACCTCTTTTTTTTTTCCCCTCCCTCTGGCCTAAGAGGCATTCTGCAATCAGGGCAACCACAGAAGTACTGCACTAAATTCTATCCTCTTAAAATGATGACACAACCAGCAGAGGCAGATTAAAACTTATGAGCAGGCAGAAGGAGACAAGACAAGCTCAGTAAATATTTAAGCTATTTGCCTGATCAACCATTTCAGCAACTGTTTCCTCACAGCTAATGCCCACATGGCACTGCACATGTGTCCAGAAACACACACCCCAAGGTAGCTGTGCTTGCTTTGGACTGTTCTAAGTATTTCCAAGCCTTGCACAGCTTCATTGCCAATTCTGACCTCAATCTTCTGCTTACTGAGTAAGGAATTACTCAAAACATAGAAAGAAAAAGTCAGGTTTGATACTGCTCAGCTTGTGCTGAGGCCTATAAGGGCAAAGGCAACCAGCACCAGAACAAGAGGACACAGTCTCAAGCTGCACCAGGGGAGGTTTAGGCTGGATGTTAGGAATAAGTTCCTCATAGAGAGAGTGATTGCCCATTGGAATGGACTGCCCTGGGAGGTGTTGGAGTCCCCATCCCTGGAGGTGTTGAAAAAACCTGTGGCCATGACGTGGTTTAATGGTCATGGTGGTGGTGGGTTGATGGTTGGACTGAATGACCTTAGAGGTCTTTTCACAGTATCACAGTATCACCAAGGTTGGAAGAGACTTCAAAGATCATCCAGTCCAACCTGTCACCACAGACCTCAGGACTAAACCATGGCACCAAGTGCCACATCCAATCCCCTCTTGAACACCTCCAGGGATGGGGACTCCACTACCTCCCTGGGCAGCACATCCCAGTGGTGAACGACTCTCTCAGGGAAGAACTTTCTCCTCACCTCCAGCCTGAACTTCCCCTGCTGCAGCTTGAGACTGTGTCCTCTTGTTCTGGTGCTGCTTGCCTGGGAGAAGAAACCAACCCCTTCCTGGCTACAACCTCCCTTCAGGTAGTTGTAGAGAGCAAGAAGGTCTCCCCTGAGCCTCCTCTTCTCCAGGCTAAGCAACCCCAGCTCCCTCAGCCTCTCCTCACAGGGCTGTGCTCAAGGCCTCTCCCCAGCCTTGTTGCCCTTCTCTGGACACATTCAAGAGTCTCAATGTCCTTCTTAAACTGAGAGGCCCAGAATTTTTCCCTTCCAACTCAGACCATTCTATGATACTACGATTATAGAAAGCTACTAGGTTGGTCAGGCAGGACTGGTCCTTGCTGAAGCCATGCTGGCTGTCTCAGTTCACCTCCTGTCCTGTCCAGTCCTCCATGTGCTTCTAGTAGGAATTGTTCCATGATCTTCCCAGGCACAGAGGTGAGACCTTGGATGGTTTGGTTTTCTAACCACAACAATTCTATGAGTCTATCACTGTACCAAATAAGACTAGGCGTTCAAGGGGAGATTGGACGTGGCACTTGGTGCCATGCTCTAGTCACGGGGTCTGTGTTGATTGGTTGGCCTCGATGATCCTCGAGGTCCTTTCCAACCTAAGTGATACTGTGATACTGTGATACTAAGACCATGTTTGGACTAGGATACATTTCCTCTTCAGTGCCACATCTGCCTGTGTAGACTCTCCTTTAATCTTTGTAATGCTCAGGAACAACACTGAACAGAAATGCACTTAATTACCCTGGAATCAGCAGCTCTCCAACCCCTGTCAATCACTCCACCCAAGACATGCTTACTCACACACACTCTCACTCATCCTCTCTCTTCCTCTCCTCCACAGACAAGAAAAAAATACTAATTTAAAGCATATCAAAACACATTTTTATAATGTATAAAGATAATACCCAATGGGCTCCAGAGAGATACATGAAATTAATCCCAGTTGTGAAGGTCTTGATATTAGCTCTTCACTCCTGGGATGAATTTAAAATCCCACAAAAGCCCATGATTTATTTCCTTCCTACACAACAGCAACAAACACTCACATAATTTTTAAGTAATGTAAAATATCACTTTAAAGCCATTCACACACATCAGAGAGAGAGAGAGAGAGAGAAGGGAGGAATTAGCTGTTTTGAGAGGTGAGCACTTAAGGGTCCATTCTACCTGCATAATTCCCATAAATGTTATGGTTATGAATTGAGCAAACAGGGTGAAGAACTGTTGGCACAAAACCTGCCTTTCAGCCACTTCCTAGGTTTTGCCACCCTGTGCCTCTTCTAATGGCTGGTTGAAGGGTTTAAGAAACTTGTGCTGTTCTGCTTCACATGTGTGCATCCAGCAGTTATGATTTAGCAAGGTGTCCTTCTGGTCCCGGGGTTTTACCTCCCTACCCTGTAGGAAGCATCCTCAAAGTTGTTTGCAAAAGTGAAAGTGACTACATTGGATGGAAGGAGGGAACTCTGCTAAAGCCTGGTGAGCATCTCCACCTCTTCAGAAACTCCTCCACTCAAAGGCTATTGTCATCTGATACCTCTTGGAATGCTTTGTCCTGGGTAGAAGTGCAATCATCAGCACAGAGTCACAGAATGGTGATTGGAAGGGACCATTTGGAATGATGATGGGTTGGAAGGGACCTCTGGAGAGGCTGGAGAGAGGCTGGAGAGAGGCTGGAGAGGCGGAGAGGCTGAGGGAGCTGGGATTGTTTAGCCTGGAGAAGAGGAGGCTCAGGGGTGACCTCATTGCCCTCTAAAACTACCTGAAAGGTGGTTGTAGCCAGGAAGGGGTTGGTCTCTTCTCCCAGGCAACCAGCACCAGAACAAGAAGACACAGTCTCAAGCTGTGCCAGGGGAGGTTTAGACTCGAGGTGAGAAGAAAGTTCTTCACCGAGCGAGTTGTTCGTCATTGGGATGTGCTGCCCAGGGAGGTGGTGGAGTCCCCATCCCTGGAGGTGTTCAAGAGGGGATTGGATGTGGCACTTGGTGCCATGGTTTAGTCATGAGGTCTGTGTTGATAGGCTGGACTTGATGATCTTTGAGGTCTCTTCCAACCTTAGTTATACTGTGATACTGTGATACCTACAGAAGGTCACAGAATGCCTCCAGAGGTGGAGACTCCACCACCTCTCAGGGCAGCCTGGTGCAGTGCTCTGTCAAGCTGAAATTAAAGAAGTTCCTCCTCATGTTTAGAAGGAACTTCTTGTGCTCACATTTGTGCCCATTACCTCTTGTCCTGTTGCTGAGCACCACTGAAAAACAGCCTGGCTCCATCCTCCTGAACCTCCTGTTCTGGTGCTGCTTGCCTGGGAGAAGAGACCAACCTCCTCCTGGCCACAACCTCCCTTCAGGGAGGTGTAGAGAGCAAGAAGGTCTCCCCTGAGCCTCCTCTTCTCCAGGCTAAGCAACCCCAACTCCCTCAGCCTCTCCTCACAGGGCTGTGCTCCAGACCCCTCCCCAGCTTTCTTGCCCTTCTCTGGACACCTTCCAGCAGCTCAACATCTTTCCTAAACTGAGAAGCCCAGAACTGGACACAGGACTCAAGGTGTGGCCTAAACACTGCTAAGCACAGGGCAGAATGACTTCCCTGCTCCTGCTGGCCAGGATACAGGCCAGAAGGCCAATGGCCTTCTTGGCCACCTGGGCACACTGCCATGGTTTAGTTGATTAGATGGTGCTGGGTGATAGGTTGGACTCAATCTCAAAGGTCTTTTCCAACCTGGTTAATTCTATTCTATTCTATTCTATTCTATTCTATTCTATTCTATTCTATTCTATTCTATTCTATTCTATTCTATTCTATTCTATTCTATTCCACTCCACTCCACTCCATTCCATTCCATTCCATTCCATTCCATTCCATTCCATTCCATTCCATTCCATTCCATTCCATAGCTGTGCAACTCTGACATTCATGTTTCACTGGTACTGCTTGTGAGCTTGAGTTGTGTGGCATCACAAGAGATTGCCACAGCAGCAAAACGATGCAGGGAGGGGGGCAAAAAAAGGACAAAGAACTAAGTACTAAGCAAGCCCAGCACATAAGAGCTTATGTTTCAGAGAAAATATATGCATTATTTCATTTTCCTAGTGGTTTATTGCACTAAGATAAGTATCATTAAAATTAATGGGACAGAGGTTTCGTCTGCCTTCTAAAACCTTCTTCCACCATGGGATGAGGCTATGAAAATCATTCTCAGGTTGAAACTACCTCCCTTTTTTATTGTTATTATTTCTCCTGACAACTGCACCAAAGGAAAATATCCTTCCTTATACCTCTGCAGTTTAGCAAATGAGAGTGTTTAAAGCCAGGGAGTAATGGGAGAGTGCAACGGCACCGTGGCAAAAAGAAAACATCCCAAGCAGCAGAGATTGGTGCTGAAAAGGATATGAGGCACCCTTTAAAACACACAAAGAAAGCAATTTGGGGGTTTGGGGTTTTGTTTTGTTTTCCTCTCCTAATACTTTCTGCAGGGGGCTCGAAAGTTTCAGCCCTAAATCGAAATTCATCTTTTTGGGTTTATGATTTCAAGTCACTGCTGAATGCCAAGGTAAGAGTTAAACCAAAAAAAACAATAGAAAGGTATTTAATGGAGAAATTCCACAGAAACATCAACAGCCACAGCCACTTCCTTTTCAACCAGGGGCCTGCTCCTGACAGAAGCTTGTGGGGATTTCTCTGGAAAGAAATTCTCTGCAGTGAGGGTGCTGAAACGTTGACGCAGGTTGCCCAGGGAGGTCATGGATGCCCCCTACCCTGGAGGTGTTCAAGGCCAGGTTGGATGAAGCCTTGAGCAAGCTGGGCTGGTGGGAGGTGTCCCTGCCTGTGGCAAGCAGTTGGAACTGGATGGTCTTTAAGGTCCTTTCCATCCCAACCCATTCTATGGTTCTGTGATTGTGTGGCTAAGTCTCACCTCTGCTAGCGTGGATACCTGTGCATGGCACATCCAAAGTGCACAGACAGGAGAGGAACAAGAAAAACCCTTCCATTTGTTTTACTGACCTACAAAACCCAGCCACAGTTGCAGTGAAACTGAACAGTATCTTGCAATTTCATCCCTTAATTGGGAGCCCAGCACTTGGCAGAGGTCCAGGCCCTAGCTCAGGCTGTTTATCTTCCAATACTTTCAAGTCACTTACTAGCCAAAAAAGAAATTACAACATGATTTAAAGGGAAATCAGTCAGCTTGCAGGCCCATTCCTTGTCTCCCTCCTCCCTCTCCTTCCTCTTTTTCTCTGTATTAAAATGGTTGTAATCGTACTGTAAGTCTGATCTGCTCATCCCAGCAGCCAGCTGTCCCACTGTGCTGCGAGGAAAACACCGCTAAGGCTTGCTGCTCTCAGGTTAACCATCTCCTCTCAAGCTCTCCCTCAAAAATGCCAGGGAACTTGCATAAATATTTTTCCATCTGTAAAAAGATTGACTTTCTGTGTCTTTTAGTATGGAAGTTGTGATGGCTGAAGAATGTCACAGACAGCACTGACTAGGGGACTTGAGGATCTCCAGAGGCCCCTTCCAACCCCTACCACTCTGTGATTCTGAGTGCTGCACCTTTATACAAGGGCTTGCAGGGCTAGGATGAGGGACACTGGCTTTGAGCTGGAAGAGAGGAGACTTAGACTGGAGATATGGAAGAAATTCTTTCCAGTGAGGGTGGTGAGACACTGGAACAAGTTGCCCAGGGAGGCTGTGGATGTCTCTTCCCTGGAGGTGTTCAAGGACACAGTCTCAAGCTGTGTCAGGGGAAGTTTAGGCTTGAGGTGAGGAGAAAGTTCTTCACAGAAAGAGTAATTGGCTGTCCCTGGAGGTGTTCAAGAGTGGATTGGACGTGGCGCTTGAAGCCATGGTTTAGTTGTCATTAGGTGTTAGGTATTGGTAATAGGTTGGACTTGATGATCTCTGAGGTCTTTTCCAACCTTATTGATTCTATGATTCTATGATTCTATGATTCTAAGATCAGGATGCATGAAGCCTTGAGCAGCCTGGGCTGGAGGGAGGTGTCCCTGCCCATGGCAGTGGAGATGGCACTGGATATCTTTAAGGTCCCTCCAACCCAAACCAGTGTATGATTCCATGCTGTGTCCTTCAGACCCAGCTCTCTGCAAGCACTTCCCACCACCAAACAGCTTCTGATGCAAGTCCTCAAAGTCAAAAGAGATTCCCCTCAAACGACCTGCCACTGGCCAGCCCAGGATCTGATGTTTCCAGTCCTTCATGTGCACACCCCTGTTCTTTTTCTGGTGATTCAGTGGGAGAAGGCCCAGCACCTCTCCAGCTGCCAAAAGCTGAGTATCAGACTGGCAGCTCCCTGCAGGACAGAGCTGCACCAGTGCTTCCCGTTGAAACTGGGACAACACAGCTTTCAACACACTTGATGAAGAAGGTAACAAAACCATTGCACAGACATCAGACAAACCTGGTGAGCCAGACAGTGAGCTCATCCAAACCACACCACAAATAATCCTGCAGCTGGAAGTGAAGAGCTTTGCTGCTCTGTTTCCTTAGAAATAGGGCTCGTGATTGTAGGTGTAAAATCTGTCTGCATTTGAGCTCACCAACATGAAGAGCATTTTCAAGGCTGGGTTCTGATACTCTGTGTTTCCTGAAGCATCAGCAATGGAAAAGCAGATCCAGAGCATTTGGTACAGTGAATGTAAAACAGCGCTGCTCAGATTTCAAACATAAGGAAGACTCGAAGTGTATTTGACAATTCCCAATTAGAAAGGTTTGGAATTGGTTCAGGAGCAAATGAATTAGCTGCTTCTTCAATTGAAGGGAGGAAAGCCTCACACAAAGCAAACTGGGAAATCTTTTTTCCTAGATGTCTTGACCTTATTATGCAAGCACGTGGTACCACAGCCCAGCACAGTCTCCCACAAGCTGGTGAGTGAGTGCACACAGAACCACACAATCATTTCAGTTGGAAAAGCCCTTTAAGATCCCCAACTCCAATCATTCTCTAACTCTGCCATGTCTGGGGCTAAACCATGTCCCTCATCACCATCTTTGCCTCTTCAAAACTCCTCTGGGCACAGAGATTCAGTCACCTCCCTGGGCAGCCTGTTCAAGTCTTGAGAACCCTTTCAGGGAAGAAGTTTCTTCTCATATCCAACCAATGCCTCTCCTGGGGCAACCTGAGGCCATTTCCTCTTGTCCTATCAGTTCTTAGGGAGAAGAGACCAACCTCTACCTGGCTCCAACCTCCTTTCAGGGAGCTGTAGAGAGCAATGAGGTCTCCCCTCAGCATCTTCTCCAAGCCCAGTTGCCTGTGCTGCTCCTCCCCAGCCCTGTTCTCCAGACTTTTCATGTGCTTCATTGTCCTTCTCTGGACATGCTCCAGCACCTCAATGATGAAAGGCCCCAAAACTGAACTCAGTCCTCAAGGTGTGGTCACAGTATCACAGTATAACTAAGGTTGGAAAGGACCTCGAGGATCATCAAGTCCAACATATCAACACAGACCCCATGACTAGACCATGGCACCAAGTGCCATGTCCAATCCCCTCTTGAACGCCTCACCAGTGCTGAGTCCAACAGGACAATCAATTCCCTACTCCTGCTGGTCACACTACTGCTCATCCAGGCCAGGATGCTGTTGGCCTTCTTGGCCACAGCCTGGCTCATCTTCAGCCACTGCCAGTCAACTTGATGTCATCTCACACTCAGAGAATGTTGACAGATACAAATAACATTCCTGGATCATCAACTTTTGTCTGATTGTCTGAGGCAGAAATTTCCCATTCTTGCATGATGAATAACACTAAAAACATTACACAATGCAAGAGAAGGAGATTTTTGTCTTGGGGTTCTTGATGACAAGCCACTTGAGCTATACTTTTTTCCTTTATAATGTCACCAGAACTCTCAGTGGAATTATATATAGAATAAATGATAGGCAATGCTGACTTACAAGGCCATAACACATACAGCAAGCACCTAATATAGTCTTATAAATTACAGACTTTTATAGCTTTATATTTTACCATGTAATGTCACACACCACAGTGACAAAATGCTCCAATTCAAAACATGATATCACATTTAAGGGAAAGAAAAGAGAGAGAGAGAAAGGAGCAGCAGCTCTTGTCATGATAAAGTAAGGTTACTTTGGAAATGTATAGATTTGGCATCTTAAAAGGAGATGCAGAGATCAAAACACAGGCCCCAAGGAAGCATCCTAGAATGGCTTAGGTTGAAAGGGACCTTAGAAGATCACTGACTCCAACTGCCCTGCCATGGGATGCCAACCCCCCAAACTCTGGTTGAGCCTCGCCCACGTTGCTCAAGGCCTCATCCCAACCTGGCCTTGAACACCTCCAGGAGGGGACATCCACAGCATCCCTGGGCAATCTATTCCAGAGTCTCACCACCCTTGTACTAAAGAACTTTTTCCTCAGCTCCAGTCTAACCCTGCTCTCCCTCAGCTTCAAACCATTCCCCCTTGGCCTGTCTCCAGACACCCTCAGGAAAAGTCCCTCTGCAGCCTTCCTGTAGGATCTCTTTAGCTATTGGAAGGCTGAGCTAAGGTCCCCCCAGAGCCTTCTCGTCCCCAGGCTCCCTCAGCCTATCCTTATAGCAATCAGCACCCCCAAGTGTCTTTATTCAGAGCTACTCCCAACCCACTCTGCACCAGCCTGGATTTGTGCCTAGGATTGGTGCAACCCAGCTCTGCTGTTCCTCTCTACCATGGATAACAACTGTTAGTTGTCTGTCTAACACCAGGCACTGCTGCACCAGAGTTCCCAAGCTGGATTCTGCACCCAAGGGATAGGGCAAGGGGTGTTCCACATCATTGAGCAGTGACTTCTGCAGCTGATTAAGCAGCAGCACTGATGGGCTTCACTGGGATTCCCATCCAGAGCTCTTCAGCCTGACAGATAATGCTGCCTTTTGGGGGTCTAAAGGATAATGGAGAAGTGAGGGTTGGAGCTGAGGGAATATCCCACTCCTGGAGCTCCGGTATAGGACGACTTCTGAGGCAGGAAATTAAACCATGACGTCAAAGTACAGTATTTTCACTTTCATTTTCCAATTAAATGGAGCACATGCTACCAGACAGCATCTATCTGCCTAGCCCATCTGAGGAGTTTTGGATCCACAGGTTCACTGCAACTAAACCTGGTACAGGAAGAAGTGGACCCTGTGCTACCAAGTTGTTATAAATCCTGGGTAAATAGGGCCAGGTAGAAAAGACTTCTGCTCAGTGCCTTCCTTAAGGATACAGCTGCAGCCCTCCTTGAGAACCCACACCACAAGGAGGAAGGGGGCAGGGAAAGGCAGAATGAAGAAAACAGTCTCCAAGTAGAGTAGCTCAAGAGTGGGACAATATCTGTTCCATGTTCCTGTCACATTAAACACCTGAGGATCCTGTTTAAAGCAAGAATGGCATAGGAAAGCAAACCCAACCTTCGGTGGTGTTAGGTTGATGGTTGAATTCTAAGATCTTAAGAGGGTTTTTACAACCAAAACAACTTTATGATTCTGTGATTCCTCAACTCCCTGAAGGGAGGTTGGAGTGAAGTGGGTGCTGGTCTCTTCTCCCTAGAACCAAGTGATAGAATGAGAGGAAATGGCCTCAAGTTGCACCAGGGGAGGTTTAGCCTGGATGCTAGAAGAAACTTCTTCACTGACAGAGTTCTCAAAGACTGGAACAGTCTGCCCAAGGAAGGTGGTTGAATCCCCATCCCTGCAAGTCTTTCAAAGGGGCAGAGATAGAATAATAGAATAATAAAATAATAAACCAGGTTGGAAGAGACCTTCCAGATCATCGTGTCCAACCCATCAACCAATCCAACCCACCTAAACAACTAACCCATGGCACCAAGCACCCCATCAAGTCTCCTCCTGAACACCTCCAGTGATGGTGACTCCACCACCTCCCCAGGCAGCACATCCCAATGGGCAATCACTCTCTCTGTTTAAAACTTCTTCCTAACATCCAACCTAAACCTCCCCTGGTGCAGCCTGAGACTGTGTCCTCTTGTTCTGGTACTGGCTGCCTGGGAGAAGAGACCAACCTCGGCCTGTCTACAACCTCCCTTAAGGTAGTTGTAAAGAGCAATGAGGTCACTCCTGAGTCTCCTCTTCTCCAGGCTAAGCAACCCCAGCTCCCTCAGCCTCTCATCACAGGGCTTGTGCACTAAACCCCTCACCAACTTTGTTGCCCTTCTCTGGCATGTGGTGCTGAGGGCCATGGTTTAGCACCAACCTTGGCAGAGTTAAGAGAATGGCTGGACCTTAAGATCTTCAAGATCTGTTCCAACCAAAACCATTTTGTGATTCTATGTAAGAGAAATGCAAACTAATTAGAGCTTATTTAAGTAGTTTGGGATACCAGCAACTGAAAAGAATTGTTTGCATGTGCTGTGCTTTGGTTTTCCACTGTGCTGCAAATGATTTTTTTTCCCCTTTTCTGCTAGAATTCAAGGAAAATGGCAGTGCCTGCTACTACAGGAAGAGGGAGGTCATTCTGCCCCTGTGCTCAGCACTGCTTAGGCCACACCTTGAGTCCTGTGTCCAGTTCTGGGACCCCCAGTTTAGGAAGGATGTTGAGTTGCTGAAATGTGTCCAGAGAAGGGCAACAAAGCTGGGGAGGGGTCTGGAGCACAGCCCTGTGAGGAGAGGATGAGGGAGCTGGGGTTGCTTAGCCTGGAGAAGAGAAGGCTCAGGGGAGAGCTTCTTGCTCTCTCCAACTCCCTGAAGGGAGGTTGTAGCCAGGTGGGGGTTGGTCTCTTCTCCCAGGCACCCAGCACCAGAACAAGAGGACACAGTCTCAAGCTGTGCCAAGGAAGGTTTAGGCTGGAGGTGAGGAAGAAGTTCTTTCCAGCAAGAGAGATTGGCCATTGGAATGTGCTGCCCAGGGAGGTGGTGGAGTCACCATCACTGGAGGCGTTTAGAAAGAGCCTGGATAAGGCACTTGGTGCCATGGTTTACATGGTGCTGGGTGATAGGTTGGACTTGCTGATCTCAAAGGTCTTTTCCAACCTGGTTAATTCTTTTCCATTCTATTCTACAGAAGTGATGTGCTCCTACATAAGCAATCTCTCTCCAGTGGCAACCCTGCCTGCCTTCGTCTGCTGGCTCCTGAACAGGCACTCTGGTTTAGAATCCAGGGTTGCACAACTGCATATTCCTAGTGCAACTGAAGCCGAGCTGCAAACACTGAGATGCATTCAATTCCTCTGAATAATCCTGACCACATTCCTCCAGGGTGCAAATCTTAGAAAGGATAAGAAACGACATTAGGCTCCTTCAGAAAGGAGGCAAATGCAAGGCTGGCCTGCTAGGAGTGACGCAGTGCATCATGCCACCATGCCAGAGATCAGAGTTCAGCCTAGCCTTTTAGTTTGGAGCCCTAGGGGAGGCAGGCTATGGCTCAAAACATAATGTGTTTCGGTGCCTGAGAGGGGCAAAGCCGGTCCAGCAGCACTCCATCTGGCAGGCTGACTCTGCTCTGAAGTTACACAGCCAAGGAGCAGGACTTGGTTGTGCTCAGGGCCGGGACCAGAAGAAATGTGGCCTCTCCAGGAAATAAATTTCAGATTATGCTGATGCACTATCTGAGCCCTTCCCAAGGAGGCAGCAGAAAATTTGAAAGTGAAATCGAGTTGCCCATGACACGCTCAACACCATTTAATGGGAAACTCCTGCTGGCATTATTCATGAGAGAGACATTTCTCACCAACACAACTAAAATAAATACCACCAAGGAAAAAAAAAACAACCAAACAACAAAAACCAACCCTAAAATAATAATAATAATAATAATAATAATAATACTACAATCTTTAAGTACATACCCTTTCTCTATTTGATAATGGGTGGTGAAGAGGACAGATGCATTTTGATGAAAGGCACCACATGGAAGAGGAAATTTCTCCTCCTTTAGTTTTGAAAAGGGTGCCAGATGCAAATGTTTCACTGGACGCCTATAAGCACTTAAAACACAAAACACCTTCTTCAAATGCATTAAGCACACTGTGAGGCACTTTATAAACACACTTGCTTTGTCAGGCAGGCAGCTGGCACCACTTTTGTACTGAACAGGGCAAACATTCTGTCCAGCCAAAGTGCTACCAAAATATAGCAGGAGGCTCAGCTTGATTTGCACTCCCAGACAGCAAAAGCAAGTTCCTCGCGTTACTTTTCTTCCCTCACACTCCAGGAAGGCAGAAGAGGTGAGGTCTGCTTCTTTTAAATAGCTCTCTTCACAGAAGGCACATAGGATCAGGGTTTGGGCTGGAAGGGGCCCTGAAGACCATCTAGTTTCAGCTAGATGACAAAGACCCCTGGGATGCCTTCCACTAGACCAGGTTGCACAAGGCCACAGCCAACCTGCTGCTCTGGCAGGGGGATGGGACTGGATGATCTTTCAAGGTCCTTTCCAAGCCCTAACATTCTGTGATCCTGTGAACACCTCCATGGAGTGGGTATCTACGACCTCCATGGAGTGGGTATCTACGACCTCCCTGGGCAACCTGTTCCAGAGTCTCACCACCCTCCCTGTAGAGAATTTATTCCTATTCTCCAGTCTAAATTACCCCTCCTCAAGCTCATGCCAGCCCTGGCTCCTGCTCTCTCCTCTCCAAAGAGCACAAATCCCTCCTTCCTAGCCTTTCCCAAGCACGCATCCTCCTGTGGGTGACCAAATTCTTCCCCTGATCTTCCATTCTTATTCTGCTGAAGCAAATACACGAAGCCTCCAGAGGCCAGTAGCCACACCAGCAAAAGCATTAGTTAAAACCATATGAGCTAGCAAACTTTGCATGCTTGCATTTGGCCTGAATGAATTCTGGCACCTCAAACATTTCTGGGGGGGGGGAAGGGGGGGAACAACCCAACACCAAAAAAAAAGAGCAAGGAAATCACCCAGGGAAGCAAGAAAAGCCTTTCCACAAGGGAGATGTGCCTCTGGGACACACACAACATCCAGGGGCATGGAACTAAGCGTGGGGCTGAGTTTGCCTCATTAAGAAGAGGCAGAGGAAAAGATTCTTCGTAGAATTGTGTGTGTGTGGGGGGGGGGGGGGGGGGGGAGGAATTCTGTTGTAGACTCCACCCCAAAAGAGAGCAAAATGCCAAGTCCACCTGAAAGCACACTTCAGGTTTTAAAACGCTCTTAGGCTTCCCTGAGCCGAGAACCTCTTGCTGTTTATATCCCTTTCCCCCTCCTCTGAAGGAAGTTAAAAGCAACGTTCAGAGCAAGCTGGATGGATGTGGCCACACCTAAAACACAAGCCAATGCCTTCCCTCCCCCTCTCCCAAATCCATGAGCGGCCACAGCTGGAACTGTTTTCCAGCAGGGCTGTGTGCGAGCGCTTGGCCTCTTTGTCTGCAGCGCCGGGGGACGCTGGCCTCACGGCCGGCCTCTGGCCCCCGGGGACCGCGGGTGAAGACGAGCCTGGCCCCAGCTCCCTCCTGCTAGGGTCAGGTGATGCTCTATCAAAAGCCAGCCACAGAAAGATCTCGAAAAGCAGCCTGCAAGGAAGGAGAGCAGAGGATTCTGCTTTCCTGGGGGATGACAAAAAGCACACAGTTGGGTTTCAGATTTTCCTGCTGCCTTGGAAGCTCGGGAAGCAGAGGGCTGGTGGAACGTGAAGCCTCCCGCTGCAACAATGAGGTGCTTTTAAAAATAAGTTCTCTCTTGCTTTGCAGAGAGTATTTGAGACGGGGGGGGGGGGCGGAGCGGGAATTGGACTGGCTTTGGCAGGCACAGCGAGGGACAGCTGGAGGACGAGGTGGTGAGCACCATGCTGCAGGCTCCCTGGGACAAGGCTCAGCCAAGTCCCATCGGGCTGGGAGGGAGGAGAGTCTGCCCTGCGCCTGAGGGCAGGCAAACTTCAAGGGAAGTCAAGTTACTGGGGAAAAAAAAGGCAAGTGGGGTATTTCTGAAGGCTAAAAGACAAAGAGAAGGTGTGCACGGGCAGGCATTTGAGGGAAAGGAACAGAGAGAAAGCCCAAGGATGCACGCCAGAAGCAAAATAAACTTCGACATGTAACAGAAAGAGTCTCAGCACGCATGTGTGCCTGCACACACACACACACACACACACACACACATGTGCCTCGACTGACTGTTTCAAAAGCCACAGCTAAAATTTCAGTGGGAAAAGAGAAAAAAAAAAAGGGCCCAGCTGCTTCTTTTCCCCTGACTTTGTCTTTAAGGACTTAGCTAAGCTGAAGGAGTGGCCAGAAAAGAAGGAAAAGGGAGGGGGGGGGGGAGGGGGGGGAGGGAGAAGAAGAAGAAGGAAAAAAACACACACCAAAAAAAAAAAAAAAGAACCCACTTCAACCCATCTCTCTCAAATTCTTTTATTTCAGCAATGCATTAAGCAATCTCCCTGCAGAGTTATTCTCTTCTTCCTGGTGTGGATAAAGCTCCCCCTGGGGAGCTCTGTAATTTCCAGCTTCTCCGAATTCAGGTATTAGTAAAGACCGCTTGGGGACACGCAACAATATAACTCTACATTTTCAGGCATTCGGAGAGAACCCCCTAAGGGTCCCAAGTTCAAATTTCTGAAATGTAGGCATTGTAAAAGGAACCTCGGGGGACTCCAGCAATAGAAATCTGCTGAATTCAAAGCATTTCCTAAGCCCTGGCAGGAGCCTTTGCTCCCACTGGAGGCTTTTTATAAAACATGTGTTGCTGACATGTTGACAGATTGCTCAGTGAAGTGTTAGGTGCATACACAGGCTGGCCATTTAGGGGGACATCAGTTTACCCTTCATCTCTACCTGAAGCACCATGTTTTATACATTACCCGAGGACAGGCAGAAAACAGACACTCTCCTACAAAGTACAGTATCACTTGGCAAGAGACAAAACACACCACGCACAAAAAAAAACCCCAAACACAAAAAAAAGACAACAAACCAACCCAACAACAACAACAACAACAAAAGGCCCCCACAAAACTAAAGATGGGATCCATACATCTGCACATGCATAAGAGGAGAGGGAAAGAGAGAAAGAGAGAGAGGGAGAGAGGGAGGCAGAGGGAGTCGTACAGAATCTTCCAAATATCAAAAAGGTCAGAAAATAAATTAAGTGTACAACACAAGGCCTAGGCTGGAAATTGCCTCCATGTATCAGGCCTGCCACCCCTTTTCTGCACAGGCCAGAGCTCCGAGGGTATAATGAGCAAAGGAATTTTCTAATGACAGCTGACTGTTGGGAGGTAATCTGATCAAAGGCCGATATTAAATCCAACTTCTGCTCATATCAGGGTATTAGTGATGTACGACTTAATAACCCAGCAGCTCCAAAAGTGCTGCCGTGGCAACAGGATGGAAATTGGGATAATAATGTATTCATGGTGCTGGCGACCTGGGGCTGCAGTGCGTGCTCTCAGGGGAGGGCACTTCACCCTGAGCCAGACGTGTCTGGGCAAAATCACTTCACAAAGGACAGGAGTTGAATACTGAAGAGCTCTGGCACTGATGAGTGTGTCGATAAGGGGAAGAGTGGAATGAAGTGAAGGGAGGAAAGGAAAAACATTTTCAGCAGAAGAGCTTGAGTGGTGCTTCTCTGCAAAACTGATGGGGCTCAAGAAGCTCTCCCCGACAAGTACAACCAAAATGGATAATTATTAAATGAACATAAAACTACATTCTCTGCAAAGTGCTGAAGGATGGATAGCACCAGCTTACACAAAGTGACAAGATTTTCACATCAGGCTACATCTATCTTCCAGCACTTCCACCGTGCATAAAAGGACCACTGCCTGCTACCATCAATATCCAAAATTCCTTTAACATTAAACAGCTTCTCAACCTTTCCTGCCCTTAAATCTCTCAAGGAAGAAAATCCAAGGAAAGGTCACACACCAGCCACACCTTTCTGGGTCCTGGAGCTGCATTTCCTGCATAAATGGAGATCTCCTTCACATTATTTTCCTCCCTCTCTCTTTCTACAATCACTCCAGCAATGCATCAAATATCAAAAACACACATTTTTCTTCTTTCTGGTAGGAAACCAGAAAGAAACTTGGCAACAGTATCCAGCACGACTCTACAAATGAATCTACCATCAGTGCCTTTGGTTCTCTAACCCAGGGAACAACAATGGGTATAAGTCTTCTTTGAATTCCATGTATTTTCTAGACAATAGACAGCGGAGTGAGGGTCTTCCTTCCCCTCACCTAGAATTCAGAGCAACTTGAAAACACCAGAGTCCTTTAGGGGGTTGGCAACAGAGTCATTTAGGGGGTTGGCAACAGAGTCATTTAGGGGGTTGGCAAAGAGTGGCAAGAGCCTGTGGAATAAACTCTGCTTAATTGAGTGAGAGGAAGGGAATGTGTCCATTCCTCTGACCTTCCCCAGCATCCCTCCTGCACGGTTTCCCTCGCACAAATCTACAGCCATTTGACATCACTCACCACAAAGTCACAGCAGAAAACCCCTTTCTGCTGAAGCCCTGGCTTTACCAAGGGGTAAAGACAGCAGCCTAAGAACTGCAGCAACCCCACCACAGGGGTCCCAAGGAAATCCAGCCCTCCAGAGCGCCTCTGAGATGCAGGGGAGGGGACAGCGCGGAATGTCTTTCTCTCCGTCCTCATGCTGCACCTAGTGCCAACAACGTCCACATTGTGCTCCGAGGCTCTCTTCCTGCCTTTCCCAGTATTACAGATAATTTGCTAGTTTCAGAGTGTACTTATTACAGGACTGTCAGAGGAGTTTTTGTTTCAACAACACGTTAACTTTACTGCACTTATAAAAAACATTATGTGTCCCCTGTGATTCTGTGTGTTTAAGAGCAGCGAAATGTTATTGATCCCAGTGTGACAAATCAAGAGTTAGGTAATGTCTACAAAACTCAATTTTCTGCAAGACATAAAACCCTTTTTATGAAACCCTTCCTTAAGAAATTCAGGCAAAATACACACACACATACACACACACACAGAGACAAAAATTAGGGCAGAAAGGTCAGCAACTCTTTTCTTCCTGTCTTTTTTCTTTTCCTTTTTTAATTACTGTAACCCAATCCCAGCCTAGTGCCAGGCACATGACCACCGAGGCCACTTTCAAGTCAAGTAGCATTCCCCCTCCCTGCTGCAAAGCATGACCTGAAAACCCCTCGATTTCTAAAATCACTTTGATCCAGCTAAGGATCTGATTCGAGGAAGCCCAAGAAACTGAATCCAGTTTCCCTCTGGCAAGCACTCAAAGCCTGGACTCAGGCACAGGTTACATAACATGCAAGATTTTCCTGGATTTCAGCTCAAACTGCTTATATGACCTCAATGTACATTTACAGAATCAGCTGGCTTTAAACAACAACAACAACAAAAAGACATCTCAGCAATGAAAACATTCCATTCAATTTCTCCTAAAAGCTATCCACCCCACCCCCCACCCCCAAATTCCTTTTTGCTGTTGTGAACCAATTTCCTTTCCTCAATGTCTAGGCAGAAGTGGTGGCAAAACACTAAGAGGGGGAAAAGCATTAGGAGGCAGCAGCAACAACCCAGCTGTGATTTGCATGGGATCCACATGCATCCAGAGAAATTTCACAAGTATGTGACACATGATACATGACACATGTTAGGGTGTGGGGTTCCCCCTCTCCTCCCCCCCCCCAACTGCTCAGGGACAGTAGGTACTGGTACTGCATTTAATTAACAAGCAAATGTGATGCCCTCTGATGTGAACAATCCTGAGCCAGTCACTTATGTACTGTATGAGGCCAAAGGTACTACCTGCACTCCTGAATACCACATTATCCATCTCATATCCTTTTCCCTGCAAACTTGACTCAGTCACAAGTCCTCCCTTGCTCCCTATCTTCTTCTTCTTCTTTCCCCACCCCTTCTTTTGCATTTTAGATTCCACCTTAAAATTTGTTTTCCAGATCTGATGGTACTTCTCTCTCTCTCTCTCTTTCTTACCTGTCTACTGCATTCATCATTATTCAGCTGCATTATAGCACTTAAAAAAAACCAAACAAACAACAAAAAAACCCACATCCCAGCTTTAGGGGAAAGAATAAAAAGAGAGGAAAAAAAAGAGAGGAAAAAAAAGAGAGAAAAAATAAAGAAAAAAAAAAGGAGGAAAAAAAAGAGGGGGAAAAAAAAGGGAAAAGGGGGAAAAAAGAGGAAAAAGAAGAGGAAAAAAAAAAGAGGGAAAAAAAGAGGGGAAAAAAGAGGGGGGAATAGGGAAAAAATAGGGGGAGTAAAGAGGGGAAAAAAGAGGGGGAAAAAGAAAAAAAAGAGGAAAAAAGAGAAAAAAGAAAAAAGAGGGGGAAAAAAAGATAAAAAAAGAGGGGGGGAAAGGGGAAAAAAGAGGGGGAGAAAAGAGGGGGGAAAAAGAGGGGGAAAATGACAAAAAAAAAGAGGAAAAAAGAGAAAAAAAGGGGAAAAAAGGGGGGAAAAAGAGGGGGAGAAAAGAGGGAGAAAAAAGGGGGGGAAAGAGGGGGAAAATGAAAAAAAAAAGAGGAAAAAAGAGAAAAAAAAGGAAAAAAGGGGAAAAAAGGGGGAGAAAAGAGGGAGAAAAAGGGGGGAAAAGAGGGGGAAAATGAAAAAAAAAATAGGAAAAAAGAGAAAAAAGGGAAAAAAGGGGAAAAAAGTGGGGGAGAAAAGAGGGAGAAAAAAGAAGGGGGAAACGAGGGGTAAAAAGGAGGGGGGAAAAGAAAAAAAAGAGGAAAAAAGAGGAAAAAAGATTAAAAAAAAAAAGAGAAAAAAAGAGGGAAAAAAGAGGGAAAAAAGAGGGGGGGAAAAAGAGGAAAAAATGAGGCCAAAAAAAAAAAGAGGGAAAAAAGCAAAAGGGAAAAAAAAAAAAGAGGGAAAAAGAGGGAAAAAGGGGAAAAAAGAGGGAAAACAGAGGGAAAAAATAGGGAAAAAAAAAAAAAAAGAAAAAATAGAGGAAAAAAGAGGAAAAAATAGAGAAAAAAGAGGGGAAAAAAGGGGAAAAAAGAGAGGAAAAATAGAAAAAAAGAGGGGGAAAAGAGGGAAAAAAGAGGGAAAAAAGAGGGAAAAAGAAAAAAGATAAAAAAGAGGGGAAAAAAAAGAAAAAAATAAGAGGAAAAAATATTTAAAAAAAAAAAAGAGAGAGAGAAAAAAATAATAAAAAAAAAAGAAATCATTTGATTTTCATTGCCCTGGAGAGAATTAAATACCCCCAAGGAAAAATTCTGGTACATTCTCTGCACACATTTACATGCAGCCAGTGAAGTAAACATTTCCATAATTGCTCACTTCAGAACACGTTACCCAGTTCCTAGGTACAATAACTGTCAGGAGTCAATGAGGAATAAAGAATTTTCCTGAATCCTTGCACATAACCTGACTAGCATTAATAACTCCACAGTTGTACATAAGTTAAGAAATGGATTACTGCCAGGCAACAACCTTGCGCTGAACACTTTGGGCAGAATGGCTTCTTCGAACTCCCACTAACAAAACAAATACCTATCGAAGAAACAAACACCAAACCACCAAACAGACTCAAGGCTATTGATAACAAATCCACTTCTCCCTCCACTAACAGCCATCTAGCCCCAACTCTAGCTTTGTCTCAACCTTGGAAATTATAGTAACATGTGGCTTCCATTTACTCCCAATTTTACTCATACTGTGAGCTTCTTTGGTGAAGTTGTCTTCTCTTGCTACATGATAAAATGAATGATGAAATTCAGTTGCTATGCTAGAAAAACAAAAAACAAACACTGGTGCCTAATCCCAAAGGAGAGCTGGACTTCAGTTATGAATCATCCTTACCAGCAAATCTTGGATATCTTCAATAAAAAGACTTTATGTACTTATAGAAAAGAAAAGAAAACAAAACACCGTCAAAAAACTTTACTGTGAAGATCCTCCTTCTGCTCCTGATCACAGGATGTTAGGGGTTGGAAGGGATCTCTGGAGGTCTTAAGGTCCAACCCCCCTGCCAGAGCAGGACCATACAATCCAGCACAGGTCACACAGGAACGCATCCAGATAGGTCTGGAAAGGCTCCAGAGAAGGAGACTCCGAAACCTCTCTGGGGAGCCTGTTCCAGTGTTCCATGACCCTTACAGTAAAGAAGTTCCTCCTCATGTTGAGGTGGAACTTCCTGTGCTGGAGTTTACATCCATTGCCCCTTGTCTTACCACAGGGTGCAACTGAGCAGAGCCTGTCCCTTCCTTCCTTCCTGACCCCCAGCCCTCAGATATTTATAGACATTGATTAGATCCCCTCTCAGTCTTCCCCTCTTCAGACTAAACAGCTCCAGGGCACTCAGCCTCTCCTCATTAGGCAGTGCTCCAGTCCCTTCATCATCCTCATAGCCCTCCCTTGGACTCTCTCCAGCAAATCCCTGTCCCTTCTGAATTGGGGAGCCCAGAACTAGATGCAGTATTTCAGGCTGGGTCCCACTAGGGCAGATTAGAGGGGGAGGAGAACCTCCCTGGATCTGCTGGACACACTCTTCTGAATGCAGATCCCTCCTGAACTGGAGAGCCCAAGTCGTAGTATCATAGTATCATAATATCGTAGTATCATAGTACCATAGTATCATAGCATCAGTCAGTGTTGGAAGGGACCACAAGGATCATCTAGTTCCAACCCCCCTGCCATGGGCAGGGACACCCCACACTAGGTCAGGCTGGCAGAGCCTCGTCCAGCCTGGGTTTAAACACCTCTGCTTGGATCCTTAGGATCTAAGGTTAGGGAGCACACCACGAAGCTTTGGTGGTGATTTAAAGTGCAGCTGCCTGCTAGGAGGGACACCAGTGACCAGTGCTAACATCCAGCCTGCTCAGTTTTTATTGCACGCTGGCAGAGCCCTTCATATCGCCGAGCCCACAATGAAGAGCCTTGTAAACATGTAATAAAAGCAAGCCTCTTGGATGGTACAGCATTAGCAATTTTTCTCCCAAATGAAAGTAGATCTGCTTTGTCATCAGGCTGATTTGAACAGCTCTCACCCCATTGTATGGTCACTTAATCCCATTCTGATGTTTCATCTGGAATCTGCCTAATTGGACAGTGAAGAAAGCTCACCTAATTATTTTTAGGTTTCCTTTTTTTTTTTTTGGTGACATTTAGTCTTTTTCTTTTTCTCCAAATGGCTTCTCCAGACAATCAACTTCTGCAAGACAATAAAAGTGTAGCTCTGTGTGTTATAAAGTATTTATGATATTTTCCAAGGGCTGTGGGGAGGGTTGGTGGGGTTTTTTTTTTGCCATCTTTTTTTTTTTCACCCAGGCAGAAAAATATCCTTTTAATAAGGGCTGTTTTACTGCAAGAAGCTATTATTGGTCTCTTCTTTATTGTTGTTTTCATATTTTCAGCATAAAGATAATGGGGAGGAGGAGGTGGGGGGAGAAAGAAGAGAGAAGTCAGATGCAGGCAACACAAATGTTCTATAATCTGATAAAATGATGAATAAAATTAAAACTGCCTGCCGGGCAAAATGAAAAGCAAATTGGCTTACAGTTTTCAGGGTGGCTATGGAAGAGCAGCCAAATCTATGTCCTGATTGCTGTCTGTGGTTGATGAGGAGACACAGGAACCAAAAAGGTGCTTGCAGGAGAAAGAATGCCAGGGTGAGCACAGCCCAAACCACTGAATAGCAGCATTCCATAGCTGAAGGGGGCTCCAAGAAAGCTGGGGAGGGACTTTTGAGGGTGTCATGGAGGGATAGGACTGGGGGGGAAGGAACAAAACTAGAAGTGGGGAGATTCAGATTGGATGTTAGGAAGAAGTTGTTCCCCATGAGGGTGGTGAGAGACTGGCACAGGTTGCCCAGGGAGGTGGTGGAAGCCTCATGCCTGGAGGTTTTTGCAGCCAGGCTGGATGTGGCTGTGAGCAACCTGCTGTAGTGTGAGGTGTCCCTGGCCATGGCAGGGGGATTGGAACTGGATGACCTTTGAGATCCCTTCCAACCCTGACAATTCTATGATTCTGTGAATATAGGTGAGAGGGAAGAAAGAAGGACAAGCTTTTGGAGGACCAGTTTTAAGAATTGGTAAGGCTTCCCTTCTGGAAGCCTAGAGGAGATGTCTGAAAGCCCTGTTAAAGCAGAACAAGGAACAAGCAGAAGAACTCCTATGTGCTCATTGAGTATGTATTTGGGAAGTCCAGAATAATTCCTACTAGAGCCTCCATTAATTAGAACAAATCCTAACTACTGCCTGAGGGCTGCCAGAGACAAGGCTGTACTCCCTGCTCTTCCACGAGCAGAAATCTTACTGGAGTCCGAGGGACAAATACTGAAGGTAACATTTAACCCTCTGAGGATCTCGGTGCTGTTCATTGTCAAGGTACTATATAAATCACAGCAAACCCCACATACCAAATAGCAACTGAAGGGAGACAATGCAACAGAAACAAGAACCTGGTGATAAGGTAGGTCCCACAGCACAATGGAACTCTAGGACAATCTGGTCTTATAGAATCATAGAATCAACCAGGTTGGAAAAGACCTCAGAGATCATCATGTCCAACCTATGACCTAATACACAACACCACCTTACTAAACCATGGCTCCAAGTGCCATATCCAATCCTTTTCTGAACACCTGAACACCATTCTGAACAGTGGAACGAAGCTGGAGGTGGGGAGATTCAGGCTGGACGTGAGGAGGAAGTTCTTCCCCATGAGAGTGGTGAAGCCCTGGAATGTGTTGTCCAGGGAGGTGGTTGGGGCACCGTCCCTGGAGGTGTTTAAGACCAGGCTGGCCATGCTCTGGCCAGCCTGATCTAGTGTGGGATTCCCTGCCCATGGCAGGGGGGTTGGAACTAGATGGTCCTTGTGGTCCCTTCCAACCCTGACTGATACTATGATACCTCCAGGGACAGTGACTCCACCACCTCCCTGGGCAGCACATTCCAATGGCCAATTACTCTCTCCGGGAAGAACTTTCTCCTCACCTCCAGCCTAAACTTCCCCTGGCACAGCCTGAGACTGTGTCCTCTTGTTCTGGTGCTGCTTGCTTGGGAGAAGAGACCAACCCCCACCTGGCTACAACCTCCCTTCAGGGAGTTGTAGACAGCAAGAAGGTCTCCCCTGAGCCTCCTCTTCTCCAGGCTAAACAACCCCAGCTCCCTCAGCCTCTCATCACAGGGCTGTGCTCCAGACCCCTCCCCAGCCTCGTTGCCCTTCTCTGGACACCTTCAAGTCTCTCAATGTCCTTCTTAAATTGAGGGGCCCTAGAATGAGAGGAAATGGCCTCAAATTGTGACAAAGCAGGTTTAGGTTGAATGTTTTGAATTATTTTTTTTACTGCAAGATTGGCCAGGCTTTGGAACAGGTTGCCCAGGTGTGGTAGTCTTAGGCTGTGCCTTGAAAATTATGCCCCCCCTACCCACCCAAGAGGGAGGTGGTGGAGTCACCATCCCTGGAGCTGTTCCAAGAAATGTGCAGACACAGAACTTTAGGACATGGTTTAGTAGGTGGAGTTGGGTAGATGGTTGGACTTGATGATCTTCAGAGGTCTCTTCCAACCAAAATGATTCCATGACTCTATGAAATGACTAACACAAAACTCCCTCTCCAAGGCTGTGCTTACTTTGCTCATCTAGCTGGAATCTGTCTGGAGGAGATGAGTTGAGATGGGAGTTCAAAAGACTTGTTTGTATCTCCATTGTTTTCCATGGTTTGGGGAGTTTACCTAGCAGAATGAAGCAGGATTCAATCCTTGCCTTTGATGCTCAGCTTCACTTACAAGGCTTTTTCCATCCTTTCAGAGAGTATTGGAGATTGGCCACAATTTGCATAAATGTCAGAAGGAAGCTCTCCTCTCATCCTGGGTGCCTGCTGCTAGTGTTCCTCCATACCCAGAGGGTCAAATCAATCAGTCACAGCATAAGGAGTTCAAGAACACGTCTCTTCCACCAGGTGGGAGAGATCCTTCCTCTGCCTTGTCTGCTTCCCATGATCTTTTGGAATTTTTATGTAAAAAATATCCTGCTTCTGCAAGGATGTTCTGGTGAGAGCCTCAGCCTCTTCCATAGTCTCTCTCTGGTGTAGATTCATAGATTTATAGAATGGGTTGGGTTGAAAGGGACCTTAAAGGTCATCCAGGTCCAACCCCCCTGCCACCAGCCCAGGTTGTTCAAGGCCTCATCCAGCCTGTCTTGAACACCTCCAGGGAGGAGGCATCCACAGCCTCCCTGGGCAACTTGTTCCCATGTCTCACCACTCTCACTGGAAAGAATTTCTTCCTAATCTCCAGCCTCAATCTCCCCTGTTCCATTCAATCCAGTCTCTCTCATCCTATCACTACAATCCCTTGTCAAAAGTTCCTTCCCAGCTTTTTTGTAGGCCCCTTTCTGGAGAGGTCTCCCTCAGGCACAGCATAGCTGTGGCTTTTCATCTTTCACTGCAGGCTGTGAAGCTTTTGGTGTAAAGGAGATACTCCAAAACGATACTGCTATGACACAAGCCCTGTGAGGAGAGGCTGAGGGAGCTGGGGTTGCTTAGCCTGGAGAAGAGGAGGCTCAGGGGAGACCTTCTTGCTCTCTCCAACTCCCTGAGGGGAGGTTGTAGCCAGAAGGGGGTTGGTCTCTTCTGCCAGGCAAGCAGCACCAGAACAAGAGGACACAGTCTCAAGCTGTGCCGGGGAGGTTCAGACTGGATGTTAGGAGGAAATTCTACAGAGAGAGTGATTGCCCATTGGAATGGGCTGCCCAGGGAGGTGGTGGAGTCACCATCCCTGGAGGTGTTTAGGAGGAGACTGGATGGGGTGCTTGGTTGCATGGTTTAGTTGATTAGGTGGTGTTGGATGATAGGTTGGACTTGATGATTGTGCAGGTCTCTTCCAAGTTGGTTTATTCTGTTCTATAGTAATAAAGCAAAACTACACATCAGCAATAAGTACCCTAAGATATCTGCTCCCCTCAACCATGCCTGACCTTTAGTCCTGCAACAAGGCTGCAACTATCTTGAAAGAGGAAACTTCCTATCTGACAACAGTACAATCAGCACCAACACCAGCAGCCAGCACACTCTGTGTGTTTATGGTTCACAAGGCTTCCCATTGTTACTGAGCAGATAAAAGAAGAAGAAAGGGCTGTTCTTTGTTTACAGCACGCCCCTCATAAGCAACAGATGTCCTGATAGACTACACTGCATTGGCTTTGTTAGTGGAGAACCTCCCGCTGGCCCTGGATGAGAACCAAGCATCCATACTGATTCTGTTACAATTGTCAGCTACTTCTGTTACTACAAACCATGAACTGTTGCTGACTCATCTGTGGTCCCATGGGCACGGAGGAAATAATGTATGGAGTCATGCAGTGACTCCGAGTATTGTTTTCCTCCCAAGATGACTACTGCTTGCTCACCCAAGAGTGCTTTTTTTTGTGGGGTGCCACACAGTTTCTTGACATCAGCCTTGCTGGTGACTGGGTACATGAAGAAAGGGCTGGCAGAACCACATTCTACTGTCCATGGCACTGAGTTTGTGTTCTGCCAGGAACAAGACTTAGGTGGAGATGAGCCATCCAACGCCCAGTCCAGCGCACAGGCTGTGAGTCATGGTTAGTTCCCAAAGGCACAAGGAAGACCACACAGGCTCCTTCCAGAGGGGCAATCATGCCTGAATTCTTTGGGGCTCCCACTGGCTTTCCATGCTTTGGGCTATCCAGAAAAGGTCAGCAGCCAAACAACCTTTTGGGTGATGTCAGAGGCTCTCATGGTTCAATGTATAGACTGAGGTATAGATTACCTTTATACTCTCCTACAGAGTTTCATCTTCAGAGCACTTCAAAACTTCAGCTGATGAAAGATGCAGAAATGCCATTACTGAACATGGTTTGTACAGGAACAACACTGCTCTGTGTTTTGTCATCCACTTTGATCCTCAGATTCCTTCCAGTCATAGCTGAAAGTGTCCAGAGAAGGGCCATGGGAATGCTCAGAGCCCTGGCAGCCCTGCTGTATGAGGAAGGCTGAGCTGAGTGTGTTCAGCCTGGAGAAGAGAAGGCTCAGAGCAGACCTCATCACTATGGACCAGCACCTAAAGGGAGGCTACCAGGAGGATGGAGACTCCCTGTGTACAAGGAGCCCCATGGGAAAGACAAGGGGGGATGGGGACAAGGGACTGCTGGGGACATTCCCATGGGACTGCAGGAGAAAATGTTTGCCCCTGAGAGCAGTCAGAGACTGGAATCATCTCCCAAGGGCAGCAGTGGAGTCCCCTCCCTGGGACAGTTGGAAGGCTCAGCTTGGCAGGGTGCTGGGCCAGCTCCTTTCAGCTCTGCTGTCAGCTGGACAGGTTGGACCAGACAGTCCTTGGGGTTCCTTCCATTCTGTGATTAGTGATTAAGTGGGTCTTAATTAACCTGGAGCCTGTACCTGACAGAGGACCTGAGGTGCTTTGCTCAAAGGACACTCTCTGGTTAGCTCCCAAAAAGCTGGCAGGTGCCCTCTGTAAAATCTCCCCTTGCATCAATTCCATTTCCATGATGTGATGGCAGTTTAGTTTTGCCAGCTTCCATGCTGCAGGGCCAATTTGGTGTGGGTTGTGTTTTGGCTGAAATGCACTGGAGGAGGCAAGAAAACAGGGAACAAAGCTATAGCTGAGGTAGGGAATAATTGTGGAGAGTTTAAATAGCATTTGCACACTGATCCTAATTACTGCTCCCTTTTTCACCATCCCTGGCAAACACAGCTTTATGAACTGAAAAACCCAAGCCCCTGTAGTTACTGGTTCTCACACAGGGCTTTCTGTCTTGACAGTCTCTAAATGCCTACCTTGACATGCCATCAAGGCTTCCTCCCTCACAACAGTCTTCTCAGCCTCTGTGGTCATGGAAGCTGCGGGTGTCATAGTCAGACAGTGTGGCTGTGAGCTGGAAGGGGGGGGGACAAGTGCCCCTCAGCCATCCCAAATCCAGCATTCATTATGGCACATGCCATGGAGAATGACTTGGGTTTGTATTCTGCTCAGTGAACCAAGATTATCTACTTCACCAGGAGAACTATGTGGCAGAGCATCTCCTTTGTTTATCCTGCTTTCAGGCAGACAAAAGGCAAGTTTGATGAATGACACATGGATGCCTCCACAAGTTGTTAACTAGAACCGATCTATGGTCTCCCACTCCTGAGCTTCACCCTGTCTCTGTTAACATGGCAACCCCCTGCACCTCCAATTGCAACCTGGCTTACATCTTATCCCCCCCTCTAAAAAAAAAGCACCCAAAAACCTCCCAAAACAGAACAACAACAAAACACCCCCAAACAAACCACAGAACAACCCCTATGAAAAAAAGGCTTCCCCCCCCCCCCCCCCATTAAAATCCAGTGGCAAAGCTAATTTTCCTGTCAGGGAAGGTTACAGCTTGTTGGTGCAGATCACATTTGCAGTGAGCAGTAATGTAATGCTCCCTTTTGATTTCTGCTGGCCAGCAATCACTTCAGCTCTCAGGCAGAGTGCTGTGCAAGCCTGCTCTATAAAGCCCTGCCTCATGAGCACTGTAACTGCCCTGGAGGCAGAAGGCTGCTGGGAGCCCAGGTAACTCTGAACACCACCCAAGTGAGGCACAGGGAACCATCAGGGTGGCTTCAGTGCCAATTCTTCACCAGGTTATTCTCATTTGGTTTCATTTTCTATATTCAATAACCAGTTGGTGAGCTCCAGCTTCAAAACCATGATAAACAAATCAAAGGTTGCAATCTCAAGAATTTTTCAAGCCTTATCTTTAATAAGATCTCAAGACAAGACCTGCTAGCAGTCTCAGGTTCCCAGCACTCAGCAGCTGAGCTGCCTGCCTGCAGCAGCATCCTTTCTATCACAGGTACATGTGAAGTTCAGGTTGGTGATGCTACATCTGGATTACTCTGTCCAATTAGAAACATAGAATCATAGAATTGCCAGGGTTGGAAGGGACCTCAAGGATCAGCCAGTTCCAACCCCCCTGCCATGGGCAGGGACACCTCACACTACAGCAGGTTGCTCACAGCCACAGCCAGCCTGGCTGCAAACACCTCCAGAGATGAGGTTTCCACCACCTGCCTGGGCAACCTGTGCCAGTCTCTCACCACCCTCATGGGCAACAACTTCTTCCTAACATCCAATCTGAATCTACTCATTTCTAGTTTTGTTCCATTCCCCCCCAGTCCTATCACTCCCTGACACCCTCAAAAGTCCCTCCCCAGCTTTCTTGGAGCCCCTTTCAGATACTGGAAGGCCACAATTAGGTCTCCTGGGAGCCTTCTCCTCTCCAGCCTGCACAACTCCAACTCTCTCAGGCTGTCTCCAGAGCAGAGCAGCTCCAGCCCTCTGCTCATCCTCGTGGCCTTTCACTGGACACCTTCCAGCACCTCCAGATCCTTCCTGGAACAGAGGCTCCAGAACTGGACACAGTACCCTGGGTGAGATCTCGTCAGAGCAGAGTAGAGGGGGAGAATCACCTCACCAGTTCTGAGGTCCCTACTTCAAGAAGGACAGGAACTTAAGATGCAGCCCAGAAGTTTTGGGGATGACATCCTGAATCTATCAGTTCAGCAGCTTTGCCAGAGACTGTTCATACAGAAGCTGTGTTCTCCTCTTCTACTCTGCCCAGGTGAGGCCACAGCTATAGTACTGTGTCCAGTTCTGGGCTCCACAGTGCCAGAAGGACAGGGATTTGCTGGAGAGGGTACAGCAAAGGGCCACAAAGATGCTGAGGGCCCTGGAAGATTTCTGTGGTGAGGAAAGACTGAGATACTTTGGGCTTTTTAGTCTGGAGAAGACCAAGGGAGGAGCTCATCAATGCTGATCAATACTTAAAAGGTGGGTGTCAAGAAGAGAGGGCCAGGCTTTTTTCAGTGGTGCCCAGTGACAGGACAAGGGGCAACAGGCACAAACTTGAGAAGTTCCACCCAAACATGAGGAGGAGCTTCTGTAAGTTAAGGGTGATGGAGCACTGGAGCAGGCTGCCCGGAGAGGTGGTGGAGTCTCCATCTCTGGAGGCATTCAAACCCACCTGGGCTCCTGTGTGACCTTCTGTAGGTGACCCTGCCTTGACAGGGGAAGGAGTTGGATTCAATCTCCAGAGACCCCTTCCAACCCCTGCCATTCTGTGAGTCTGTAACAGCACACCCTTGAACTGTGTCTCCATTCCTCAACGTGACACTGAAGTGGACTGTGCTGCTCCGGAGCACTTTGTCAGCTCAGCGTGATTGAAAGATCCTCCCCGAGGCTCTTTGCTCCTTAATATCATGCAGAATTTCTGCCTTCTCTTTCAAAAGAAAATTCCTTCTCTAACTTCTCTAGGGTCACTGTATACTGGTGCAGAAAAACAGGTGCAAGGCAGGTCTCTCTTTCATGTGAAATTTCCGTAGCCTTCAATTCTCCATAGATGATTCACATAATTTCCGGATCAAATTACCTGGTTTTAACTACTGACAGGACCAAATTAACAAGGAAAAATGGAATATAAAATGAAACACCTTGTAATGAGAGTGTGACAGACAGAAGCACTGCCAGCAGCCCAAACTCTCTTCCCCTGCTCACAAAGGTATCTGCATGCTCTCTAACTCAACAGCAGGTCAGCGGTGCACGGACACATTCCGGCACCTGAAGGGGGCTAGATGAAGGCTGCAGAGGGACTGCTCCCAAAGGCCTGCAGGGACAGGATGAGGGCACATGGTTTGAAATGAGAGAAGAGAAGATTTAGAATGGGATGTTAGGAACATGTTCTGCATGATGAAGGTGATGGAACATTGCAACAGGTTGCATCGGGAGGTAGTTGAGACCCCATCCCTGGAGATATTTGAGGTCAGGCTCGATGGGGCTCTGGGCAACCTGATCCAGTGTAGCATGTCACAGAATTGTTAGGGTTGGAAGGGACCTCAAGGATCAGCCAGTTCCAACCCCCCTGCCATGGGCAGGGACACCTCACACTACAGCAGGTTGCTCACAGCCACATCCAGCCTGGCTGCAAAAACCTCCAGGGATGAGGCTTCCACCACCTCCCTGGGCAACCTGTGCCAGGCTCTCACCACCCTCATGGGGAACAACTTCTTCCTAACATCCAACCTCAATATACCCATTTCTACTTTTTGCTCCATTCCCCTCAGTCCTATCATTCCCTGACACCCTCAAAAGTCCCTCCCCAGCTTCCCAGCTTTCTTGGAGCCCCTTCAGATACTGGAAGGCCACAATTAGGTCTCCTCTTCTCCAGCCTGCACAACCCCAACTCTCTCAGACTGTCCTCATAGCAGAGCAGCTCCAGCCCTCTGATCATCCTCATGACCCTTCTCTGCACACCTTCCAGCACCTTCAGATCCTTCCTGTAATAGAGACTCCAGCACTGGACACAGAGCTCCAGCTGTGGTCTCAGCAGAGCGGAGCAGAGGGGCAGAATCCCCTCCCTGGCCCTGCTGGCTATGCTTCTCTTGCTGCAGCCCAGGCTCTGCTTGGCTCTCTGGGCTACAGGTGCTCACTGCTGGCTCATGTTGAGCTTCTCATCCACCAGCTCTACTAGATGACCTTTGGAGGTCCCTTCCAACCCAAACCATGCTATGATTTTATGATTCCACAGGCTGAGCAACCCTACCTGAAGTCAGCTATAGTAATTGAAAACCTTCTTTTCTGCCTTCAGTCACCTGCCAAGTTCAGGGACACAGGTGGGAAGCTCCTCTTTTCTACAGAAAAAGGAGTTGGCTCTCTGAAAGGACCTCCACACCATGCAGGCAACATCAACAACCAAGCCAAGCAGAAACCAGCCCATTTCTGGCCTTTGCAAATCAAATACACAGACTTGGCACAGCCTCACTGTGTATGAAAGCAAACATAAAACACCCAAGTTCCTGGGGATTTTGCCAGCCCTGGGACTAAGGCAGCATCCTGAGAAGGAAAAGTTGTTTCCTCACAAGTTAATACAACTCTCTCAGTTAGAGAGCTAAACCATCTCTGGCTGGGGTTACAGCCTACAACACAGAGCAGCCACTGCTCACTGCTGCAAGGGTCTGAGATCCATTCTACTCTACCCTATGCCATAAGCTTTTCTTCTTCACAGAATTGTAGAGTTATTTTGGTTGGCAAAAGACCTCTAAGATCATGGAGTCCAATTGTGGCCACCAAACCATGTCCCAAGTGCCATGGCCACACATTTCTTGAACACTTCCAGGGATGGGGACTCCACCACCTCCCTGGGCAGCCTCTTCCAATCCCTGCCCAATCTTGTAGCAAAGACATTTTCCTTAACCCTCCCCTGGCACAATTTGAGCTCATTTCCCCTTGTTCTATCACCTAATACTAGGGAGAAGAGACTAACCCAAACCACTTCCAACACCTAACATCCTGTGAATGGGATGGGTGGTGGAGTCAACATCCCTGGAGGTGTTCAGGAGGGGATTGGATGTGGCACTTGGTGCCATGGTTTAGTCATGAGGTCTGTAGTGACAGACTGGACTTGATGATCCTTGAGGTCTCTTCCAACCTTGGTGATACTGTGATAATGTGAAAGAAGCTCCTCTTCCCATCCTCCATCCCTCCCAGCTCTACCAGAGGATCTCCAGCTGCATTCTCCTGCCCTTTATCCACATGATGCCATTTAAGAGCAATCTGAACAGGGAAGCTGGATTTATCCTTGCCTTTTAGCTGTTACTTGTGCTTTTACAGCAACCTGTGCATTCCTGAATGCCAATGCCCTGCTGTAAGAGTTCACCTCACATGCAGAAGTTTCCCTCACTGATGGCGTGGAAGAAGTAGTGGGAAGTGTTAGATTGTGGGACGGTAAAAAGAACAAAGCAGTGTGGAGGATGTCAGTGTTCAGTGAAATTAATTACCATTGCCTATAAAGTTAAGTTCTTGCCTGTAGTTTATTGCTTTTCAGTCTGGGGAGATTTTTTTATGCTTTCCCAGCTTAAAACAATTTATGGATTCATAGAATGGTTTGGGTTGGAAGGGGCCTTAAAGATCACCCAGTTCCAGCCCCCCTGCCACAAGCAGGGGCACCTTGCACTAGATCACCTTGCTCAAGGCCTTGTCCAACCTGGCCTCGAACACTTCCAAGGAGGGGGCTTCTGCAACTTCCCTGGGCAACCTCTTCTAGTGTTCCCCCACCCTCACAGTGAAGAACTCTTCCAAAAGTCCAATCTAAATTCACCTTTCTCCAGTTTAAAGTCCTTGCCCCTCATCCTCTCACTACAAGCCCTTGTAGAAACTCCCTCCCCAGGTTTCTTGTAGGAACCCCTCCAGGTACTGTACAGTTCTGCTTCTGGGCTCAGGCTGAGACAAGAGACCATGAAGTGTGCCAGAAAGGTGTCTTTTAGGGGAGGAAACTCCCATCTTGAGGAGCCTGATACAGTGGATGATGCCCCTGCTTACTGCAGGGTGGTTGAATTGGATGTCCTTTGGAGGTCCCTTCCAACCCAAACCACTCTATGAGTCTATTTATTTATCTAATTTTCAAATACCCTTAGACCTTCCTAACCTTTCTGAGATCCTGGGAGGGGTCTAAGGCAAAGGTCTAAGGCCAAAATGTGACATTAGGAATTAAACCTTTATAGTTAAACCTTTATAGGAGTTAAATCTTCATTGATGATCTGGCTGAGGGCATTGAGTCCATCATCAGTAAATTTGCTGATGACACCAAGCTGGGGGCAGGAGTTGATCTGCTGGAGGGTAGAGAGGCTCTGCAGAGGGACCTCGACAGGCTGGACAGATGGGCAGAGGCCAAGGGCAGGAGATTGAACACATCCAAGTGCCAGGTTCTGCACATTGGCCACAGCAACCCCAGGCAGTGCTACAGGCTGGGGGCAGAGTGGCTGAGAGCAGCCAGGCAGAGAGGGACCTGGGGGTGCTGGTCGATACTAGGCTGAACATGAGCCTGCAGTGTGCCCAGGTGGCCAAGAGGGCCAATGGCATCCTGGCCTGCATCAGGAAGAGTGTGGCCAGCAGGAACAGGGAGGTCATTCTGCCCCTGTACACTGCACTGGTTAGGCCACACCTTGAGTCCTGTGTCCAGTTCTGGGCCCCTCAGTTTAGGAAGGAGGTTGACTTGCTGGAACGAGTCCAGAGAAGGGCAACGAAGTTGGTGAGGGGTTTGGAACACAGCCCTGTGAGGAGAGGCTGAGGGAGCTGGGGTTGCTTAGCCTGGAGAAGAGGAGGCTCAGGGGTGACCTTATTGCTCTCTATAACTACCTGAAGGGAGGTTGTAGACAGGCAGATGTTGGTCTCTTCTCCCAGGTAGCCAGTACCAGAACAAGAGGACACAGTCTCAGGCTGCGCCAGGGGAGGTTCAGGTTGGGTGTTAGGAAGAAGTTCTATACAGAGAGAAAGATTGCCCATTGGAATGGGCTGCCCAAGGAGGTGGTTGAGTTGCTGTCATTGGAGGTGTTCAGGAGAAGACTTGATGGGGTGCTTGGTGCCATGGGTTAGTTGTTTAGGTGGTGTTGGATTGGTTGATGGGTTGGACACGATGATCTTGAAGGTCTCTTCCAGCCTGGTTTGGTTTATTCTAAATAAAGGTTATTCTAAAACCCCAAGCAGGCAGGACTAACAAGAGACACACTCAGTATTTCCTCACCAGTCATGGCAAGATGGAAGTTCAAAATGATTAAAAAGAGAAGAAGGTGGTGGATGCCTTTCTCTGGATGAACACACTGCAGTTGCTAATTATCTGCACAAAGCAGAGGATTCTGACTGTAAGTAATTACTTCTGAAAAGTGATGGTAATTTGTCTAACTCATCTCCTCTCACCTGGTCCCCTCCACATTCAACTCTGCACTCTCTGAACCTCTTTCATGTAGGTTAGCTTTTCAGGATCAGTAATTTCAAACAGCTTAAAATCTACTCATGGCTTAACAATGGAAGAAATGAGTGGACTTGAAACCTATTTTCTTCATGAGGGAGCAATGGCTTCCATTCATTTTGTTGTCAGCAATCAAGCAGAATCATTTTTCCCAGTTTCCTCCTCAGATCTGTACTGATTAACCATGGCTTGCTTCCATTTATCAGTCTCCTGAAAGAATCACACAACCCCAGAATGCTAGGGGTTGGGAGGGACCTCCAGGGATCATGAATTCCAACCCCCCCACCAAAGCAGGGCTACTTAAGAGCAGGTCACACAGGATGGCCACGAGGGTGATCAGAGGGCTGGAGCACCTCTCCTGTGAGGACAGACTGAAGGAGTTGGGGCTGTTCAGGCTGGAGAAGAGAAGGCTCCCAGGTGACCTCATTGTGGCCTTCCAGTATCTGAAGGGGGCTACAGGAAGGCTGGAGAGGGACTGCTCAGGATCTCAGGGAGTGATAGGACTGGGGGGAATGGAATGAAGCTGGAGGTGGGGAGATTGAGGCTGGAGGGGAGGAGGAAGTTCTTCCCCATGAGAGTGGTGAAGCCCTGGGATGGGTTGTGCAGAGAGGTGGTTGAGGCCCCATCCCTGGAGGTGTTTAAGCCCAGGCTGGATGAGGCTTTGGCCAGGCTGATCTAGTGTGGGGAGTCCCTGCCCATGGCAGGGGGGTTGGAACTAGATGATCCTTGTGGTCCCTTCCAACCCTGACTGATACTCTGATACTATGAATGTGTCACAGGCAAATGAACAGCACATGAAGTCCCCAAAGTGAGGAACATTAGTGTGGTGGGTTGAAAATTCCCCCCCAGCATTAAATTGCTGGTGTTTGGATTTTTCCTACTCAGAACTTCTTTAAAAACACCCACAAGAAAGCTGGGGAGGGAATTTGCACAAGGGCTTATAGACACAGGATGAGAGGGAATGGATTGAAGCTGGAAGAGGGGAGACTGAGACTGGAGATAAGAAAAGAATTCTTTGCAGTGAGGGCGGTGACACACTGGCACAGGTTGCCCAGGGAGGCTGTGGATGTCCCCTCCCTGGAGGTGTTCAAGGCCAGGCTGGATGAGGCCTTGAGGAACATGGGCTGCTGGGAGGTGTCCCTGCCCATGGTGGGGGGATTTGAACTAGATTTGATTTCAGTACTGTGTCCAGTTCTGGGCCCCTCAGTTTAGGAAGGAGGTTGACCTGCTGGAGTGTGTCCAGAGAAGGGCAATGAGGCTGGGGAGGGGTCTGGAGCACAGCCCTGTGAGGAGAGGCTGAGGGAGCTGGGGTTGCTTAGCCTGGAGAAGAGGAGGCTCAGGGGAGAGCTTCTTGCTCTCTCCGACTCCCTGAAGGGAGGTTGGAGCCAGGTGGGGGTTGGTCTCTTCTCCTAGGCACCCAGCAGCAGAACAAGAGGACACAGTCTCAGGCTGCACCAGGGGAGGTTTAGGCTGGATGTTAGGAAGAAGTTCTATACAGAGAGAGTGATTGCCCATTGGAATGGGCTGCCTGGGGAGGTGGTGGAGTCACCATCACTGGAGGTGTTCAGGAGGAGACATGATGGGGTGCTTGGTTGCATGGTTTAGTTTTTTAGATGGTGTTGGATTGGCTGATGGGTTGGACACGGTGATCTTGAAGGTCTCTTCCAACCTGGTCTGGTCTATTCTATTCTATTCCATATTATCTTTGAGGTCCCTTCCATTCTGTGATTCTGTGAGCAGATCAATCACACAGCTACACCATTTCCCTTTCTACTAGCACAGGACTCTTCTGTAGTCTCAGGAAATTTAATGCAGAAGGGAAGAAAGGCAAGAAATTTCAAAACTCAATGAGAGGGGGGGGGGGGGGGGGGGAAGACAAGAAATTAGGGAGACATGGCCTTGAATAATGTGGAGAAGGTCAATATTCTGTGAAATTACTTACCTTAATCTGTAAAGGTAAATTCTAGGCTGAAGTTCACTAGCTTTCAGTCTGGGAATAATCTATTTCTGCTTCCTCATCTTAGAGGAAGCAGTGGTATGAAAGCAGACTTAGTGAGTGGGTTCAGTTTTAACTCTCAGGGAGGAAAGAAGTCAACAAGCAGAAGATTAGAAAGAGGAATTGTCTTCTTTCCTCCTTCCTGCTCCAGCTCACACAAAACACTGCAGACTGGCTACAGAAGAATCATGCTAAAGACCTTAGGAGGACCTACTTTATGAGATCAGTTTTGGTGTTGCAAATCTGAAGGTACAGTAACTCTATTCAGCCATCCATCTTTGAATGATTAATCCAGTCACTGCCTGAACCTCAAATGAACTACATCAATCTGAGCCAGGCTTATGGTGAAGAAAAAAACAAGCCCAAAACAAAAGAGGAATAGGGGAAGAAAGATGAGATCCTGCAGGCATTTTGCTCAGACAGGCTTAGTGTGGCTTAAAATATGGTGCACCTGATTCTGCTCCTAAGGGCTGGAAAAGGGGAATGCTGTAGCCCTTATTTACACAAGAATGTAACATTAGGCCTGCTATTTTAGAAGCAGTGTGGGCTAGCTAGCCACCTACAGAAAGAGGCAGTCTGGATCCTGGGGATGATGGACAGTGTCTTGAGGAAAATAAGAGAGAAGATTGGCCATGGTTCTCATAGGGGAAAGAGTGGCAAAACCACTCCCTGCAAAGCAGAGAGTTAATTGAAACCCAGAAGAAAACTCTGCTGGGATTTGTCCATCTACATCACCTCCACGGGTAAACACCATTAGACAAACTGCAACTGTCCTGGATTGGGTGGGACAGGATCCCAGGCCAGCCAGGGGCTGCAGGTCATCAGCAGTATCACAGTATCACTAAGGTTGGAAGAGACCTCGAGGATCATCGAGTCCAACCCATCAACACAGACCTCATGACTAGACCATGGCACCAAATGCCACATCCAATCCTCTCTTGAACACCTCCAGGGACAGTGACTCAGCAGTTTGGAGACAGCAAGGACACCTGACCTGAGCTGGCTACAGCCCTTCAGCATCACACTCAATAGAAAAGGGAGAAGGGAACCTCCTGCTAGGGCTCCTCCTGACTTTGCTCCTCTTCCTTCTCCTGCTCTGGAGGACTGCCTTTCCTGTTCAGTGTGACTGCTGTGCCTTTGCTGGCCTGAATATAACTTTCTATTGACATTGGTATTACACTGGATATTTCCTTAAACCCATTTTCATTTCAGTTTATGGCTCTTCTCTCCTTTTCCTGATCCCCTTTCTCTGCTGCAGAGGGATCTTCAGGTGACAGAACATCTGCTGGAGTTTATCCTCAGATATGAGGAGGCTGGAACACCTCTCCCATGAGGACAGGCTGAGAGAGTTGGGGCTGTTCAGCCTGGAGAAGAGAAGGCTCTGGGGAGACCTTACAGCAGCCTTCCAGTACCTGAAGGGGCTCCAGGAGAGCTGGGGAGGGACTTCTGACAAGGTCTGGGAGTGACAAGATGAGGAGCAATGGTTTGAAATGAGAGAAGAGATTTAGACTGGATGTTGGGAACAAGTTCTTTACCATGAAGGTGGTGAAACACTGCAAGGTTGCCCAGTGAGGTAGCTGAGGCCCCATCCCTGGAGATATTCAAGGTCAGGCTCAAGAAGGGGCTGAGCAACCTGATCTAGCTGAGGATGTCCCTGCTCACTGGAGGGGGATTTGACTAGATGAACTTTGGTGGTCCCTTCCAACCCAAACCATTCAATGATTCCATGATATGGGCTAGACACAGACAGCAACCAAAAGAGTTCTGTCCTGGAGCTGTGTCCCTAAAGCTAATATGCAATCTAATAGTGCGGCCAGCAGGAGCAGGGAAGTCATTCTGCCCTGTGCTCAGCACTGCTGAGGCCACACCTTGAGTCCTGTGACCAGTTCTGGACTCCTCAGTTTAAGAAGGACATTGAGACACTTGAAGGTGTCCAGAGAAGGGCAACAAAGCTGGGGAGGGGTCTGGAGCACAGCCCTGTGAGGAGAGGCTGAGGGAGCTGGGGTTGCTCAGCCTGGAGAAGAGGAGGCTCAGGGGAGACCTTCTTGCTCTCTACAACTACCTGAAGGGAGGCTGTAGCCAGGCAGATGTTGGTCTCTTCTCCCAGGTAGCCAGTACCAGAACAAGAGGACACAGTCTCAGGCTGTGCCAGGGGAGGTTTAGGCTGGAGGTTAGGAAGAAGTTCTATACAGAGAGAGTGATTGCCCACTGGAATGTGCTGCCTGGGGAGGTGGTGGAGTCACCATCATTGGAGGTGTTCAGGAGGAGACTTGATGGGGTGCTTGGTGCCATGGGTTAGTTGTTTAGGTGGTGTTGGATTGGTTGATGGGTTGGACACGATGATCTTGAAGGCCTCTTCCAACCTGGTCTATTCTATTCTATTCTATTCTATATGGCAGAATCACCTCCCTGGATCTGCTGGCAAAACATCTTTGATGCAGCCCAAGATGCGATTTGCCTTATGTCTGTTCCTGTCCAGCTTCTCATCCATCAGCACCCCCAAATCCTTTTCCACAGGGCTGCTTGCTAACACCTCATCCCCCAGACTGTACTGACAGTGAGGATTGTTCCAGCCCAGGTGCAGAACCCTGCACTTGCTCTTGTTGAACCTGATGAGGTTCACCTGGGCCGCCACTCCAGCTTGTCCAGGTCCCTCTGGATGGCATGGAAGGAAAGGCAGGAATGCTGCACCCACTTTATGGCAAGTGTGCTGGGGTCTGTTAGCACACGTGGCTGGCTTTTTAAGCTATCTGCTGAGAGGCAGGAGCCCAAGCCTCGAGGAGTGTGTTAGGAAGCATACATTATGCTCTATCGAAAATCACGTAATTTGACAGGAAAATGTATAAGTAAGCCCATAATTGCCTTCAGTGTCTGCCACACAGTCAACCCTCCAGGCTCACAAGTCAAAATATTGTGCTAGAGCTCGCAGAGAAGAGAGGCAAGGAGAAAAGGGAGGGCCAGGATTCAACTTTAGGGTTAAACACTACCCCCGAGCCAATTTCCCGGTTCAGGATTCAGAGTGGCGTGGGACTGACAGCCCTTGCCTGGGAGCAGCTCCTACAGCTGTGGCTGGCTTCTCAGGACCAGCCTCTCTCTGGGTGTGGTGAAAGAGCTCGTGCTGTCAGCTGCCTCTGAAATGAAGGAGTGACAAAGAAGAGTCAGACCAGTTTGAGAGCTGGAACTCCCCCGGGTACCACTCACCTCGGCAACACGTGTGGCATAATCACAGAGTCACCAAGGTTGGAAGAGACCTCAAAGAGCATCAAGTCCAACCTGGCACCACAGACCTCATGAGTAAACCATGGCACCAAGTGCCACAAACAATCCCCTCTTGGACACCTCCAGGGATGGGGACTCCCCCACCTCCCTGGGCAGCAATGGCTAACAACTCTCTCTGGGAAGAACTTTCACAGCATAGATTCACAGCATGGTTTGGGGTGGAAGGGACCTTAAACATCATCCAGTTCCAGCCCTCCTCCCATGGGCAGGGACATCTTCCACTTCCAGCCCTCCTGCCATGGGCAGGGACATCTCCCACTAGCCCAGGTTGCTCAAGGCCTCATCCAGCCTGACTTTGAACACCTCCAGGGAGGAGGCAGCCGCAGCCTCGCTGGTCAACCTGTGCCGGTGTCTCACCACCCTCACTGGAGAGAATTTCTTCCTCATCTCCAGTCTCAATCTCCACTCTCCCATTTTAAATTCATTCCCTTTCATCCTGTCACTCCAAGCCCTTGTGACAAAGAAAGCCCTCCCCAGCTCTCCTGTAGCCCCTTTCCTGTACTGCAAGATTTGCATCTGAAGAGTTTGCCGCCCAACCTGCTTTGGGGGGACAGCAGCCATCCCCTGGCGTTCCTCACAAGAGCAGGAGGTTGGCCACGTTTTTCTTGGCCAGGTTTTTTTGTCTGCCCCTGCTCTGCCTCGTGGGTCTTAGCTGCCTTCTGCAAAGCTGGCTACATTTGGTGGCACAGTAGATAAACAGTTGTCAAAAAACCGAGAAGAGCTTTTGAGCACAGAGAACGAGGAGCGCTGTGCAAGTCCTGAAGGCACAGCGAATCTCAGGCTTGCCCCACATGCAAAGAACATGTATTTATTAATCAGTTACATCTGCCAGTCCCTTTCACCACCCTCACAGCAGCAGATCCACTGGCTGAGGTGCAGGTTCAAAAAAAAACCATTGTGTGTGGGGGGAAAAAAAAGCCCCTCATAATCTGTGGGACTCGCAGCACACAGAGATTCTCTTTGATTGCACAGCCAAGCCCATGCATTTTGCAAGAGGTAGAATTTAGCCTTTAATTTGTGTTGGGCCTCTTTCCATGCCCATAGAGGAGAAATCACAAGTGAGTGTTAAGCATTTGAGGCACTGTCCAATGACTGAAATGCAGGAGAAGACTTCAAGCCTCTCATATAGCCAGCTCGGTGCACACAGACTCACCCTCCACAACAAGCCAGGGACAGCTAAGGCAACACTGAGATGACAAAAGCTCTGTGGAACACCTAGCACTCCTTTGCTCCATGCCCTGAGAGGTGAATTCCCACCATCTGGAAGCATCTGATACTTCCAGTGGCATCCACTACACCCTGTTCCCTAAGAAACACTGCACAAGGGCTGGAGCATTCCTACCAGAACAAGAGGACACAGTCTCAGGCTGCACCAGGGGAGGTTTAGGTTGGATGTTAGGAAGAAGTTTTAAACAGAGAGAGTGATTGCCCATTGGAATGTGCTGCCTGGGGAGGTGGTGGAGTCACCATCACTGGAGGTGTTCAGGAGGAGACTTGATGGGGTGCTTGGTGCCATGGGTTAGTTGTTTAGGTGGTGTTGGATTGGTTGATGGGTTGGACACGATGATCTTGAAGGTCTCTTCCAACCTGGTCTATTCTATTCTATTCTATTCTATTCTATTCTATTCTATTCTATTCTATTCTATTCTATTCTATTCTATTCTATAGCTGATCAAAAAGTGGCCAGAGGAAGAATGGAGGTGCTGGTGGATGAGAAGCTCAACATGAACCACCAGTATGCACTTGCAGCCCAGAAAGCCAATCACATCCTGGCTTCATCAAGAGAAGCATAGCCAGCAGGGCCAGGGAGGGGATTCCCCGTCTCTGCTCCACTCTAGTGAGAACACAGCTGGAGCTCTGTGTCCAGTTCTGGAGCCTCTGTTCCAAGAAAGATGTGGAGGTGCTGGAGGGTGTCCAGAGAAGGGCCATGAGGATGAGCAGAGAGCTGGAGCTGCTCTGCTATGAGGACAGAGTTAGGCTTGTTCAGTCTGGAGAAGAGAAGACCTTCTTGTGGCCTTCCAGTATCTGAAGGGGCCTCCAAGAAAGCTGGGGAGGGACTTTTGAGGGTGTCTGGGAGGGATAGGACTGGGGGGAACGGAAAAAAAGTAGAAGTGGGTAGATTGAGATTGGATGTTAGGAAGAAGTTGTTGCCCATGAGGGTTGTGAGAGACTGGCACAGGTTGCACAGGGAGGTGGTGGAAGCCTCCTGCCTGGAGGTGTTTGCAGCCAGGCTGGATGTGGCTGTGAGCAACCTGCTGTAGTGTGAGGTGTCCCTGGCCATGGCAGGGGGGTTGGAAGTGGCTGATCCTTGAGGTCCCTTCTGACCCTAACAATTCTATGATTCTGTGATTTTATGAAACTGAAATGCAATGGCTGACTGCAAATAACAACACAGGAGGCAGACCTGAGACTGCATCTGTGCTCCTGGTGCCTATAAAAAGCAGCAATGTGCAGCAGTGGCTGCAGAAACAGTCTATTGAGTGACTTTCAGTCTCTTACTCTTTCTGAAGTACCCAAGAGGAATAGCAGCACTATGCTAGAGATCCTAGAGACAAAAAAGGGAACAGAAACAAACAGTTGAAAAGTGGAGAGTGAAAAGGGAGGGAGAACAGACAAGGGGAGAAGCAGTGGGATACTCCAGCACTAGAGAAAATCATCTCCACCCTTCTCAGCCAAAGGCAGAACTGCAGGGATACCTGACCTGCTGCTAGTGGAAAAGGCAACAGAACTGAAAGCACAGCTCCAGAAACACTCAGTAAGAGAATGGGAAGTATAAAGATAACAAGGACAGAAAAACAGAGCCTCAGTAGCAAGAATAAGCATACCAAACAACAAGGGAAAATCTGAGGTGGGGGGGGTCACACAAGAGGCAGAATCTGATTTGAGTAAGAGAATCTGTGCTCTTCCATCTGCTCAGCCCTTGCTTTTGGGGGGCCCTGGTATCATGGCAGGCAGAGGAGGTTTTTTCTACTTTTAAACTGAGCTGCCACAGGAAGCCACTTGCAACTAGAGGGTGTTTAGGCCAACCATATCCTGGGCTGCAACAGAAGCAGTGTGACCAGCAGGATGAGGGAGGGAGATTCTGCCCCTCTGCTCTGCTGAGACTCCACCTAGAACACTGAATCCAGTTCTGGTGGCCCCAGCACAAGGACGTGGAACTGGTAGAGAGGGTTCAGAGGAGGCCATAAAGGTGATCAGAGGGCTGGAGAACCTCCCCTATGGGGAGAGGCTGAGAGACTTGGGGCTGTTCAGCCTGGAGAAGAGAAGGCTCTGTTGAGACCTTAGACCAGTACATGAAGGGGGCTACAGGAGAGCTGGGGAGGGACTTGTGACAAGGGCTGGGAGCGACAGGATGAGGGGCAATGGATAGAAGCTGGAAGAAGGGAGACTGAAACTGGAGATGAGGAAGGAATTCTTTCCAGTGAGGGTGGTGAGACACTGGCACAGGTTGCCCAAGGTGGTTGGGGATGTCCCTTCCCTGGAGGTGTTCCAGGCCAGGCTGGATGAGGCCTTGAGCAACCTGGGCTGGCGGGAAGTGTCCCTGCCCATGGCAGGGGTTTGGAACTGGATGATCTTTAAGGTCCCTTCCACCCCAAACCATTCTGTGGTTCTCTGATTGGGAAATGCTATTTGGAAAGAAGTTTGTTAAGAGGTGACTATTTCAAAAGGATAAAGGGTGTTGGGAAAGCAGAGATCTGAATGCCACAGAGGAGAATCCTGAGACCAATAATACATCTGAATGAGAATCTGAACTCACTCACAGAGATCCTGCTCTCAGTGAACAGAATAATGACATTTCAGGGAAACAGCTGATGGACTTACACTGTAAAACATTCCCCAGTCAGGTTGCACAGGTGTCTAGTGAAGGAAAGATTGTCCTGCAATGCAAAATACAGGCAAGGAAAGATTGTCCTGCAATGATCACAGGATGTCAGGGGCTGGAAGGGACCCAAAGAGATCATCCAGTCCAACCCCCCTGCCAGAGCAGGACCATACAATCCAGCTCAGGTCACACAGGAACACATCCAGACAGGCCTTGAAAGTCTCCAGAGAAGGAGACTCCATCAACCTCTCTAGGGGCACTGTTCCCGTGCTCTGTGACCCTCACAGTGAAGAAGTTCCCCTTTGTGTTGAGGTAGAACCTCCTGTGCTGCAGCTTACATCCACTGCTCCTTGTCCTCTCCCAGGGAGCAAGTGAGCAGAGCCTGTCCCCTCCCTCCTGGCCCCCAGCCCTCAGATATTGATAAATATTGATTAAATCCCCACTAAGTCTTCTCCAGACCAAACAGCCCCAGGTCCCTCAGCCTCTCCTCACCAGGCAGTGCTCAGTCCCCTCATCATCCTTGTAGCCCTCTGCTGGACCCTCTCCAGCAGATCCTTGTCCCCCTTGTACTGGGGAGCCCAAAACTGAATGCAGTACTCAAGATGAGGTCTCCGCAGGGCAAACTAGAGGGGGAGGAGAACCTCCCTGGATCTGCTGGCCACACTCTTCTTAATGCAAAACATTGTAAGCATAACATGACAGGAAAAGCAAACATTAAAGCTGTTTTAAGTTATTTCCAATGCAGTTTAGAAGAATAATTAGAACCCTGCAGAAACCTGTGCTTATTGACATATTAAAAGAGTTCAGGACAAAAGCTGTGTTGCTTAGGAACTGAATTTACAGGAGAGATCAAAGGCGCCCAGCGCTCCGCCGAAAACCCCAAGCATCACTCCTGGCCACGCACCCAAGCCAGATAACAGCAGTCAGAAATAAACACATGCACAGGACCAGTTACTGATGTTCATGAAGGTATCACAGGATCACAGTATAACTAAGGTTGGAAGAGACCTCGAGGATCATCGAGTCCAACCTATAAACACAGACTCCATGACTAGACCATGGCACCAAGTGCCACATCCAATCTCCTCTTGAACACCTCCAGGGATGGGGACTCCACCACCTCCCTGGGCAGCACATCCCAATGAGGAATGACTCGCTCAGTGAAGAACTTTCTCCTCACCTCGAGTCTAAACCTCTCCTGGCACAGCTTGAGACTGTGTCCTCTTGTTCTGGTGCTGCTTGCCTGGGAGAAGAGACCAACCCCCTCCCGGCTACAACCACCTTTCAGGTAGTTGTAGAGGGCAATGAGGTCTCCCCTGAGCCTTCTCTTCTCCAGGCTAAACAACCCCAGCTCCCTCAGCCTCTCCTCATAGGGATTGTGTTCAGGGCCTCTCCCCAGCCTCATTGCCCTTCTCTGGACACCTTCAAGTGTTTCGATGTCCTTCTCAAACTGAGGAGCCCAGAACTGGACACAGGACTCAAGGTGCAGCCTAACCAATGCAGAGTACAGGGGCACAATGACTTCCCTGCTCCTGCTGGCCACACTATTCCTGATGCAGGCCAGGATGCCATTGGCTCTCTTGGCCACCTGGGCACACTGCTGGCTCATATTCAGGCAGCTGTCAATCAGCACCCCCAGGTCCCTCTCCATTTGGGAGCTCTCAGCCACTCTGACCCCAGCCTGTAGCTCCGCATGGGATTGCCGTAGCCAAAGTGCAGCACCTGGCACTTGGACTTGTTGAATGCCATCCCATTGGACTCTACCCATAAGGTGTTCACAGCAGCTTGGATGTGCCCTGCCCTGGTGCTGAAGCCCGTGCCCGGCGGAGCGAGGTGAGGCAGCGGCTGCCGTTCCGTCGCCCCGCGCTCTGCTTTCACAGCTGCTGGAAGGTTTGGCGAAGCACTTGAAAAACTTGACCCTTCTCCAGCCTCCCCCGCAATGAGTCACCCAAATCTTCCTTCAGTCATTAGCCTGCACTTCCTGCTGGGATCCAGCAGTAAAACAAACCAGAGACACCGGTTCTGGTGGCGGTGAGGGAGGCAATAAGCCGGTGACAGGTATTTTTATGCCTGGATTATACACGTGGACCTGCTGCCAACCTTACCCACAGCTCTCTGTCAAAGGATGTTTTGAAGCCCTCCAGCTCATCCCCTGCCCTGAAAGCACACTTTCCCTTGGTCACTTACAGGCAAAATGCTTTACTTCATTTGACCTACTTCAGAACTAGAGTCATAGAATCATTGTGGCTGGAAAAGACCTTTAAGATCATTGAGTCCAGCCATTACCTAACTCTACCAAGACTGGGGCTAAGCCACTTCCTTCAGCACCACATCTCGGCCACTTTGAAACACCTCCAGGGATGGGAACTCCACCACCTCCCTGGGCAGCCTGTGCCAGGCTTTGAGAAGTCTATCTATGAAGAGGTTTCTTCTAATGCCCAACCTAAACATCCTCTGCTGCAACTCAAAGCCATTTCCTCTCATCCTATCACTTGTTATTAGGAAGAAGAGACCAAGCCCCACCTCACACCAACCTCCTTTCAGGGAGGTCTCCTCTTAGCCTCCTCTTCTCCACACTAACACCCCCAGCTCCCTCAGCTGCTCCTCCCCAGCCCTGTTCTCCAGACCCTTCCCCAGCTTCATTGCCCTTCTCTGGATGCACTTCAGCACCTCAGTGTCTTTCCCTAAACCTTACAGACAGAAACATTAAATCACTTCACTTATTAATGCATAACCTTGACATCAGACCATTATTAAGGTAAATTTAACCCCCATGTCACAGGGAAGGTTCCAGCATTCCATGTCATTACTAAACCTCTGTCAAATACTCTTTGTTCAGTTGGAGTTTTTTAACAGTCCACTGCCAGCTCATCTTTGCTGGTTTGCTTTAGTTCACCCTGATAACTAACTCAGTTCCTCCATGCCTGTAGCACATCCACACTGTTGAGAACCCCCCACTTTGCTCCCCCCCTTCCCCAGTAAATCCCAAATGGAACATCCATCGAGAGGAGTGATAATGCTTAGTCAGCCAGGTTTGATAACAAATTTACCCTTTTCTGTTCACAGCCCCTCCTGGTACTTCAGTTCCAAACTTCCCTACTCTTACACTAAAAGTGCTAAGAGAGCTGCTGTCCCCAGAAACTCCTTGGGTTCATTCCACAGTGCACACAAGAGACACAACCCCTTTAAACTTCAAGGGGCTCCCATTGCAGCAGAGAGAAAGAGAGAAAAATTCAGAGATTATGGAATCATCATCTCCAAATCGATCAATTTCCCCCTCAAGGTAAGAAACTGAAAGGAAGAAAAAAGTTGAACAGTTCCAGCTTGCCTTCTTGAAGGAAAAGTACCCCCAGGGCACGTTGTAGAATGATCCCCATCTCCTTCTCCTGATGCTTATTAAGAGGTCATAGATCTCGGTTACACTACAGCATTCCCCAATGATATTCCCAGCTGAGGACTCTGACCTCTAAGAAAAGTACAGGGATATAAAATGAGGAATATTGAAAGTTTACCTTAAAAAGGAGTTTGCCTCAACTCTCAGTTGTTTTGGAAGAACAAATTAATGGTGTCTTGTAACAGGCAGAGGAGCTTTAGTAGAAGGGACAAAAGGGGATTGGATGTGGCACTTGGTGCCATGGTTTAGTCATGAGGTCTGTGGTGACAGGTTGGACTCGATGATCTTTGAGGTCTCTTCCAACCTTTGTGATACTGTGACTGCAGGTCCCAGTGTCTCCCATGGGTGCAGCACCCTGTGGCAGTGCTACATTTCTAGCTGAACACCACAGTGGATTTCACAGAATCACAGAATTGTTTTGGTTGGAAAAGACCTCTAAGATCATCAAGTCCAATCATTGACCCAACACCACCATGGCCACTAAACCCTGTCCCCAGGTGCCATGGCCACAGGTTTCTTCAACACCACCAGGGATGGGGACTACACCACCTCCCTGGGCAGCCTGTGCCAATCCCTGACCACTCTTGCAGGAAAGAAATGTTCCCTGATCTCCAGCCTAATCCTTCCCTGGCACAATTCCAGGCTATTTCCTCTCCTTCTATCACCTGAGACTAGGGAGAAGAGACCAACCCCCACCTCACTCCAACCTCCTTTCAGGGAGCTGTAGAGAGCAATGAGGTCTCCCTCAGCCTCCTCTTTTCCACACTCAACACTCCTCAGCTCCTCCTCACCAACGCTATTCTCCAGACCCTTCCCCAGCTTGTTTGCCCTTCTCTGGACCTACTCCAGCCTCTCAATGTCCTTCATAGAGTGAGGGCCCCAAAACTGAGCCCAGCTGCAGCCTCATGAGTGCTGAGTACAACCACTTTCCTACTCCTGCTGGCCACACATCTCCACAGCAGGCTATTCAACACCATAGGTGGCTTTTCCCTGGGTGAATTGGGATGTGATTTCTCTTAATCCTATGCACAGAGTCACACAATGGAAGCAGAAGAGATTTGACATCCATCTCAGAAAGGTTATTATGCCAAGACCAGGCAGGGACTGCACTGTCTTTAAGGCACCTCAGAGCTGCCTTTCCATATCTGAAGGAGACCTGCAGGAAGTCTGAGGAGGGACTGTTCAGAAGCGCCCGTGGTGACAGGATGAGGGGCAATGGTTTGAAACTGGAGCAGGGGAGATTTAGGCTGGGCATCAGGAGGAAGTTCTGCACAGTGAGAGTGGTGAAATACTGGAAGAGTTTGCCCAGGGTTGTGGTTGAGGCCCCATCCCTGGAGACTTTCAGGATCAGACAGTGTGGCCCTGGGCAGCCTGATCTCATTGGAGCTGTCCCTGCTCACTGCCAGGGGGTTGGACAAGATGACCTTTGAGGGTCCCTTCCAACTCGATGCAATCTGTGGTTCTGTGACCTTTTCCCTTTGACAATTCTCTTTGCTTTTTTTTTCCCCCCCCACAAGAAGTGGGTTTCTTACAGCCTCCAGACGATGCTTGGAGAGGATAAACCCAGCTCATCTAGGTGAACTGCCACATCCAGCCAGCAGCCTTAACACACCACAGCTGATTGTTATAAACAGGAATTAAGGCTCTCCTACAACTGCATAAGCAAAGTGTTAAAGAGCTGTGGGGCATTCTGTTCCATTTGGCTTTCAAGCTATGAATTTAACTGCTGAACATGTAAGTAATGATAATCTGTTGTACCTCCCTTTCTGTTCATTTCTAAAGGGTAATTAAAGCAAGCACCAATAATAAAACCAGCAAGTTATTTGCAAGAAAATGTTTTGGGTGGGTTTGTTGTTGTGGGTTGGGGTTTTTTTTTGTGGAGGTGCAGGAAATTCACCACTTTCCAAAGGCTAATTTGTCATGGCAACAAGCCCCATTTTGTACTCCACTGCCAATGGATTATAAGCATTCCACTCCAACAGAAGCCTGGAATAAACAGCAGGTATTTGCAGGGACTGGTTCTCTGGAGTGCTGCAGCCACCACAGCTGTAGGTGTATCTATGTGCATACATGCAAGGCAGTCATTATTTGATTTTTAATAGCCTGCCTGTTAGAATCACACACATGAATTCCCCCCGTGGTGGGGAAAGGTCAGCCCAGCTATGACCCTGTAGCAGCAGCAGCTTCACAATTCAAAGTCCGCAGCAGTGAGGACTGTGAAAAGCAAGACAAGCTTGGCCACAGGATCCATATTGATTGCAGCAGTAATTGGAAGCAGCATAGTTATCATAGGGTAAGTAATGGCTATTTTTCCTTCTTCACATATGTGCCAGTGTTGATGATCCTTCCCCCCGCCGCCCCCTCCCTTCCCTCCCCTGCAGGCAACCATCTTCCTTGGACAATGAGAATCAGACATTTCTGCTGCATAGATCAAATAGTGATTACAGTCCTGCCCTCCAAACCTGAAACGGGCTCTCTGGCACTTCCACCCTCCACACAATGCCTGACAAAGGTCAGTGGATTACCTCATGTCATCAGCTGGCAGATCTCAGCAATTGGAGCCTCTTCTGAAGCAGGCAGGAGATGTCACTTGAGCACCCGGAGAGCCAAGTTAATATTCCATGGGAAAGACAACGGTGGCCAAACGGTGACACAGAGAGATACCCTGCACTGCCCATTTGGAAACGCTCTGGGAGGAAATGGTGTGACCTTTAGAACACCCAGCACAGCTATAAATAAATGGAGCAACAGACTGGCAACGTAATAAAGCAAAGTTCTGGATCTAGCAAGGGCAGATTTTCAGCAGAGTGCCAGGGAGGCACTGGAACTGAGGCTGAAAAAGCTAGGAGCTGGGCAAGGCAGTGCTTGGAGATGGGGATGATGACACAGAGCTAGCTTGGCAACCACAAAATACCAAAGCCAGAGGAGCACCTACTCATAACGTCCTCGTGGCCCCCCTCAGAGCCCAGTGCCATTGCACTCACCCCCAGCAGCACCTTGGGCATGCTGAATTGATGCTGGCACAGCCCTGCGTCAAAAAAGCACCACACAGACCACAGGGGAGACCTTCTTGCTCTCTACAACTCCCTGAAGGGAGGTTGTGGACAGGCGGAGGTTGGTCTCTTCTCCCAGGCAAGCAGCACCCAGGCAAGAGGACACAGTCTCAAGCTGTGCCAGGGGAGGTTTAGGCTGGAGGTTAGGAAGAAATTCTACACAGAGTGATTGCCCATGGGAATGGGTTGCCTGGGGAGGTGGTGGAGTCATCATCATTGGAGGTGTTTAGGAGGAGGCTTCATAGGGTGCTTGGTGCCATGGGTTAGTTGATTAGGTGGTGTTGGATGATAGCTTGGACTTGATTATCTTGAAGGTCTCTTCCAACCTGCTCTGGTCTATTCTATTCTATTCTATTCAGATACATCCTCTGGTACAGCTCAGGATCAGGACTGCAAGTCCTCCTGCTGAGCAGGCCTTGGGCAGAAGACACTCAAGTAAGGTATACTGTCTACATAAACCTCTGAGTACACACTGAGAAGCAGACTCTGCCTGACAGGCACAGGAGGTCACTTAAGCTGCAAAACAGCCTGCGGTGGTGCTCAGTATTCACTCTTCCCTTCCGTGAAAGAGGGTTTGCCTGAGAAGCTTTGAGCAGAAGAGATCCACAGTGTGGTTTGAATGTGTGATGACCAAGCCTCAGGATGATTGGATTCATATTCCAGATAGGAATGAAATCACAGAGTGCCAGGCTGGGAGGGACCCCAAGGATCACCTGTTCCAACTCTTCTAGGTAACAGTAGAGTTGAAAGGAGCTGGCCCAGCACCCTGCCAAGCTGAGTCCTACAATTGCCCAATGGAGGGGACTCCACTGCTTCCCTTGGGAGATTATTCCAATGTCACACTGTTCTCATTGTTCTCATGGTGAACCATCATCATAGAATCATAGCATTGTTAGTGTTGGAAGGAACCTCAAGGATCATCCCAGTTCCAACCCCCCTGCCATGGCCAGTGACACCTCACACTACAGCAGGTTGCTCACAGCCACATCCAGCCTGGCTGCAAAAACCTCCAGGGATGAGGCTTCCACCACCTCCCTGGGCAACCTGTGCCAGGCTCTCACCACCCTCATGGGGAACAACTTCTTCCTCACATCCAATCTGAATCTACTTCTTCTCTGTGTAAGAGGACTTTGGCCACACTGTGCTGCCAAACTCCATCTGCCCATAGATTGCTGCAAGGTGAGTTCAAAAAGCCCCATGCATGATGCCAGATTATTTAGATGCAGAATCCAGTTGGAATTAATGGTGTCTTGTAAGAATTTACAGAATTCACCAGGTTGGAAAAGACCTTTGAGATCATCAAGTCCAACCCAACACCATCTACTCAACAGAGGAGCTTTAGTAGAAGGGACTGCAGGTTCCAGAGTCTCCCACAGGTGCAGCACCCTGTGGCAGGGCTACATTTCTATCTGAACAGCACAGTGGATCTCCACAGCAGAGTACTCAGGGCTGTACCAAGAACAGACCTGGTAACCCCAGCACTGAGGCTGCCTACAGTGAAGCCCTTTGCCAGCGAGAGAGCTGCAGGCACCAGCTGAGTGCTTTGTGCTGCAGTGCAGGGCTCCAGGCCCAGCAGAGAGCTGGCTCTGTCCATGGTGCTCGTGGAGCCACCAGTTCCCTCACTGGTGCAGGGCTCTCAGCCTGTCCTGGTTCACGTGGTGTAAGTCCTTGGTGGACCCACACACAGGGGATAAGCCACCCAAAGGCTGGCAAGGCACAACCTCTCCAGTGCGTGCTGGAAGATTCCCCTGGATTTTCTAGCGATGGAAAAATCAGGCTAGAAGAAGAGAAAAACAGGGAGCAAAGCTGAGGAGAAAAACATCAATGAAAGACACACAGGAAGCACTCAAAGCCCCACTGGAAAACACCACCACTTGCTTCCTCTCCCACCTCCATCAGAACAAGACCTCTGGCACTTACAATTAAAGCTCGTGAAGTGGTTTATTGCAGGAGTTCCCCAAGACTCAAGAGTGGCAGTGCCATCAGATGCTCTCATTTACAAGAGGTCACTGACAGCCAACCTGGGAAGTGCAACAGGCTGCTTTTAAAACCCCCAGGAGGTGGAGATCTGCTGGTTTTATGACAGGTTTAACAATCTCAAGAGCAGAGATTAATGGTTTCCAAGCAAAAGAGGGAGGAGTTTGTGCCTCCTTGCCCATGCTGGCCGTTCATCATGGATCTACTGTCCCTCAAGGTAAGCACAGGGGTTCTGAAGGAAGGCAAGGCGGCTACATGTCTGCTTCCACAGTTCCCTCTACACCTGAGCAGTGCCAGGCTACCTATAGAAGTATTTTTACAGCACCTTGATATGAAAAGCTAAGAATGCAATTATCAAGACCTTCCTCTGCCTTCCCTTGGAGCACACAGTTGTGCATACAAAGTTCTGTCTGGCAGATTCTCCAAACTGCTAGGATTTTAGCAGGCCTTGGCCACTCTGTGATGCCTAGAAATCCTCCACCCAAACCCACTAACAGGCCTTAGACTGCTCTCTGCATTCAGAACTGGGATCTTTGGAGACAGAGGCTGCAGTCCCAAAACATCAAGGATTTGGAGTTCCAGATATGGGTCCTGGACCATGTAATTCAAAGGATCTGAATCTACAACTTGTGAGCCCCAAGCAGTGCACTGAACTACCATGTGTGTTGGTTGGGACAGGAATCTGCAGGAGAGGGTTTGCTTTCCACTCAACCTGAATGTCATTTTGTGGAGAAGTCATACAATGGCTCAGGCTGGAAGGGACTCCACAGATCATCTACTCCAATCTCCCTGCCATGGGCAGGGACACCTCTCAACTAGACCTGGTTACTCATCCAACCTGGCCTTGAACACCTCCAGAGAGGAGGCAGCCACCTCAGTAGGAGGTCTCACCACCCTTCTACTGAAAAAGTTCTTCCTAAGCTCCAGTCTAACCTTGCTCTCCCTCAGCTTCAAGCCATTCCCCCTTGTCCTGTCTCCAAAAACTTTCATGAAAAGTCCCTCTCCAGCCTTCCTCTAGGATTCCTTCAACTACTGGAAGGCAGCTCTATGGTTCCTCTGGAGTCTCCCCTTCTCCAGGCTGAGCAAGCCCAGCTCCCTCAGCCTACCCTCACAGCAGAGGTGCTCCAGCCCTTGCAGCAGAAGCTTGTGGTCCAAAGCAAATGGAGAAGTACAAGCACATCTCCATAGTGCAGCAGCTGGGAAGGCCTCTAAGGAAAAAGAGAGGCCTAAGCTCAAGTCCCCAGCCCAAGCACTGTTTGTCTTTTGCTCAATAACTGTTTAATGTAAAATCCATATGCAGCCCTTGGTGCAGGAATCCTCAAGAGAAGCAGGGTGACTCTCAAGTGAAGTAACTGTACTTGGCAAACGGCGCCTGGCAGCGCGCCACTCACTGCAACGAGGCAGATGAATATGCTCTTGGTGCACCACAGATTTAACTTCTTAGGCTCCTTGTCCTCAGAAGCACTTTTATCCAGCTCAGATTGCCCTCTGTGTAGCAGAAATGGCCCAGGACCCTCGCCAGGTAGCTTTTCTCCACACAGAGAGTGGAAACTGAAAGGAACAATGGCAAGGCCTGCAATATGTTGGGCCAGCTCTAGGATTCCATTGCTAGCAGCAAGAGCACTTCCAGCTGGGATATCAAGGAGTGACAACACAGGATTTATCTTGTAGTCTCACTCTGCACAGCATACATCCTGTGGGACCAAATCCCCTGGAAAGGTTTCAAGGCTTCTAGTGAAGAAGCTGGTCCTGGCATTACCAGCTCACTCAGCAAGATGAAAGATCACTGGGCACTAGGAAGAGGAAAGAGGCAAGAGAAGGCATCCACTACAGTGAGCTCTCTACTACCTCCAGTTTGGGAAGTCCATGATCATAGAATGGTTTAGGTTGGAAGGAACCTTAAAGCTCATCCAGCTCCAACCCCCTGCCATGGGCAGGGACACCTCCCACCAGCCCAGCTTGCTCAAGGCCTCATCCAGCCTGGCCTTGAACACCTCCAGGGAGGGGACATCCACAACCTCCCTGGGCAACCTGTGCCAGTGTCTCTCCACCCTCACTGGAAAGAGTGTGATGAGGCACTGGCCCAGGTTGCCCAGAGGGGTCACTCATGCTGCCTGTGGCACTGTCAGGTAGCACTACCTCTTCTTTCTAGACATGCAAAAAGATGTCTCTCAACCACACAGGAGGATGACCCCCAAGACAATTAATGCTGCAATACTGACTTAGCTGGAAGTTCCCAGCTCAGTGAGACTCCAGTGCTGATGGAGAGCAGCACTCAGAACAGGTCCTCAGTATATCTGCTGGAATTATGGTCCAATGGCACGCAAGAGGAATCTCTGAGCAGGGCTAGAGGGCAGGACTGCATCTCCTCACTGGCAGGGGACACACAGCTATAGCCAGTAACCTTTTCAACATCAGAAACAACTTAGGGGATAACAAGACTGGCTCTCAGCTCTACCTGACATACTTACTCAACCTGTCAAAGCTTCAGCACTAAGCTAGTGCCCAAAGCATAAAACTAAGTCTACCTAATCACCTAAAGGTACCATAAATACCCTCAGTGGAGAAATACCTCATGACTTCTACCTCAGAACACCCTTTGCCTTGCAGCTAGGGCTGCACATGATTCACTGGCCTGCTATCTGACAAGTTTTACAGCCTGTGATGCCAGCAGGGCTAACAAGGAAGTCCTGGAACATGGCAGTAGGTCTGCTACTGATGTTCTGGTGGAGGATACAGTCTTGGGTACCAGCATGGCCAACAAGACCAGCATGCTCACTGCCTATTTGACTGCAAGCAAGGCAGCACAATAGGATGTTCCTTTTTCTGCTATTCCTCTGGTTATAGCTGAGACTTCAGATGCCAAAGTGACCTACAGGACCTTCAAGAGAATCAAGCTTGAACTGAAGGCTTCTGAACAAAGTCACCCAGCAGTGAAGCAGCTTTCATCTGTACAGGGGAGACTTCAGAGAGCACAATCCCTGAGGGCTGCCAGGTGAAATCAGCAGCACAATGCACTGTGCAGGGAGAAGAGCCAATGAGCCAAGCAGGACATTAGGGAAAGGGTCTGACAAATCCTGACCCACCAACAACATATTATAGCAGCACTGCAAAAGGTCAGCTTCTCCTGCTGGCAGAAGGAGGAGAGAAGGTGCAGCTGAGGGTTTATCAGTGGTGCACCGCATTTGATCCTGCAGAGCTGTTCCTACACTGAGATCTAAATGGACAGTTACCAGAAGGACACCAGGTTCACAGCTAGCCTGGCTGGATCACAGATCCATAGAGCCATTTTGGCTGGAAAAGCCCTTTAAGATCACCCAGTCCAATCATTCTCTAACTCTACCAAGGCTGCTGCTAAACCATGGCCCTCAGCACCACATCTCTACCTCTGTGAAACACTTCTGGGGATGGGGATTCAACCACCTCCCTGGGCAGCCTGTTCCAGTCTTTGACAACCCTTTCAGGGAATAATTTTCTTCTCATATCCAACCTAAACCTGGTTGCATCTTGGAGCCATTTCCTCTCATCCTATCACTTGCTACTAGTGACTAGAGAAGAGACCAATCCCCACCCAGCTCCAACCTCTTTTGAGGGAGGTGTAGAGGGAAGGAAGGTCTCCCCTCAACTTATCATAGTATCAGTCAGGGTTGGAAGGGACCACAAGGATCATCCAGTTCCAACCCCCACTGCCATGGGCAGGGACACCCCACACTACATCAGCCTGGCCAGAGCCTCATCCAGCCTGGGCTTAAACACCTCCAGGGATGGGGCCTCAACCACCTCCCTGGACAGCCCATTCCAGGGCTTCACCACTCTCATGGTGAAGAACTTCCTTATCTCCAGCTGAGTGAAGCAGAGCCAGGCACTAGTGGCCACCATGTGTTTTTAGGTAAGAATGCTCCTTTGCTCATACACACAACTGATTCTAAGTGGCTCATCAGTTATTAAATGGAAATGCTGCAGGAAGGCTAGGGCAAGAAAAGCATTAACATCAGAGAGGAACCCCATTAAATCCATATTTTTATTGCCCATCTTTTGTAATGACTAAATTACTACAATTCAGCATCTGACCTGCCCATGGTTCCAAGCATCACAAACAACTGCTCTGGACTTTTCCCCCCACTCTGTTTCTCCATTATCTGGATCCCACAGACATCACAGGAACTGTCAGCAATTAGCATAAATAAATCATCACCTTTTCAGTACAAGAATTTCAGATGATAGCCCCCAAAAAATAAATAAATATCTACATTCCTAAATATAACTAAAAAGATTCCCATTGATTTCAGAGAGGGAGGGAACCAGAGCAGTAGTTATTGTGCCAGCTCTCTCTGAAGCCAATGGGAATCTTTTCACCGACTTCAATGGATACTGGACTAGACCCAAACTGCCAGGATCAATGTCACACACATTAGGAGCAAAGAGCAGCCATGCCCTCCTCTAGAAAAAGAACAGGAGTTCAATCCAAAAGATTACAGGAGGGAGACAGCTGAGGAGAACATTTTTAGAATAGAATAGAGTAAGAATAGAATAGAGTAAGAATAGAAGAATAGAATAAGAATAGACTAGACTAGACTAGAATAGCATAGCATAGAACAGAAGAGAACAGAACAGAACTAACCAGGTTGGAAGAGACCTCTGAGATCATCAAGTCCAACCTATCACCCAACACCATCGAAGCAACTAAACCATGGCACCAAGCACCCCATCCAGTCACTTCCTAAACACCTCCAGTGATGGTGACTCCACCACCTCCCTGGGCAGCACATTCCAATGACCAATCTCTCTTTCTATGAAGAACTTCTTTCTAACATCCAGCCAAAACCTCCCCTGGCACAGCCTGAGACTGTGTCCTCTTGTTCTGGTGCTGCTTGCCTGGGAGAAGAGACCAACCCCCACCTGGCTACAACCTCCCTTCAGGGAGTTGGAGAGAGCAAGAAGGTCTCCCCTGAGCCTCCTCTTCTCCAGGCTAAGCAACCCCAGCTCCCTCAGCCTCTCCTCACAGGGCTGTGCTCCACACCCCTGGAAATTCTTCACAGAGAGATTGGCCACTGGGATGTGCTGCCCAGGGAGGTGGTGGAGTCACCATCACTGGGGGTGTTTAAGAAGAGACTGGATGAGGCACTTGGTGCCATGGTTTAGTTGATTAGATGGTGTTCACCTTGTTGACTTCATGATCTCAAAGGTCTTTTCCAACCTGGTTAATTCAATTCTATTCTGTCCTATCATCTAGTTCCAACCTTCTACATGGAAAAAGACACCTACTACCAGCCCAGCTTCCTCAAGGCCCCAGCCTGCCTGGCTTTCAATACTTCCATGCTTGGAGCCTCCACACCTTCTCTGGGCAACCTGTTCCAGTGCCTCACCATCCTCATGAGGAAGAATTGCTTCCTGATGGTCCTTTGCAACCCAAACCATTCTATGATTCTACAGCACCCAGAGGCGCTGGCAGGGATCCAAGTGGAGGGTAAGAGCCCAGGGAGCTTGCCTCAAATGCTCAAAGCAGACTTGTCAAACACAACGAGCATGCTTCAGGAGAGAAAGGCAAGCTGCTTGTCTGCCAGCTGTTTGTCACTGATTAACTACAAAAATAACCTAACCTGAGGAGGGCTTTCTTCAGATGTTGTGTCCTTCATGTTAAGCCACACAAGCAGCTGGGGAGTACTGAGTCCACCTCACTAGTTTAGGGTTTGGCTAAGAAAAAAATCCTCAACTGTGGCCATTCCATCCAGAGCCCTCTCTCAAGTTAAAGCTGTATTTTGGTCATTTATATTTAGAAAGAGAGGGCAGCTGGCTGTGTCAGCTTGGTAGCCCAGAAGGGTGTGAGGTTTATGGTTTTGTTCACTTCATTAGCTCTCAAACAGCCTGCTCTCTAGTCATTCACTATCACAAGCTCCCTTGACAGAGGGGCAAAGGTATTTTTAGGGACTTAAACAATTACCTTCAAAAGTTATGTTCATTCCCCCACCCTCTGACATCAGGGTGCCTTTTTGGCCTGGAGAAGAGGAGACTCAGGGGTGACCTTATTGCTCTCTACAACTACCTGAAGGGAGGTTGGTGCCAGGTGGGGGTTGCTCTCTTCTCCCAGGCAGCCAGTACCAGAACAAGAGGACACAGTCTCAGGCTGCACCAGGGGAGGTTTAGGCTGGAGGTTAGGAAGAAGTTCTATACAGAGAGAGTGATTGCCCATTGGAATGGGCTGCCTGGGGAGGTGGTGGAGTCACCATCATTGGAGGTGTTCAGGAGGAGACTTGATGAGGTGCTTGGTGCCATGGGTTAGTTGTTTAGGTGGTGTTGGATTGGTTGATGGGTTGGACACGATGATCTTGAAGGTCTCTTCCAACCTGGTCTATTCTATTCTATTCTATTCTATTCTATTCTATTCTATTCACACATGCACCCCAAACTGACTGCCCCACCAGACTTGGTTTTCACTCTCATTCAGCAAGAGCCACTGTATTCAGGAGCAGTGCTCCAGGACTCTCCCTGCTTTGCAGCTTCTCCTTTTGTTGCTCTTCTTCAGTTTCTCAACCTAACTGCAAGTGCTGTTCAGTGCATTCTGCTTGCAGCTTTAAAGAAGAGAAATCACTTGGTCAAAGTGGGGAGAAGGGGCAGAAACTCATTAACCAGAAAGGAGGAACAGCCAAATCAGATCAAGGTGGGGGGAAAAAAAAGGATGACTAAATGGGATCTGAGGCAGTAAAGTGGAGATCCAGAACACTGGGAAAGAGGAATGCTTTCAGGGAGAGGGAAAGAAGAGACAAGCTAAAGCAACTCATTTTTTTCAACACAGAGCAAAAGAAAGAAGAAAGGCATGAAGAAAAGCAGATGAAAAGAAGATTTTTCAAGTCAGGAGAGAATATTCATGGTGCCAGAAACCACAGGCAACACAGACAAATACATTGCAGAGGTTTGTAGGAGTCATTAGAGAATGGTAGAACTGCCTCAATATGAAGGCAGAAAAATACCTTACAGGCAAAAATCACAGAATGGTTTGGGTTTGGAAGGGACCTTACAGATCATCTAGTTCCAACACTCCCTGCCATAGGCAGGGACACCTCCTACTAGCCCAGCTTGCTCAAGCCACAGCCAGCCTGGCTTTCAACACTTCCAGCCTGGCTTTCAACACTTCCAGCCTTGGAGGCTCCACAGATTCTCTGGGCAACCTATTCAAGAGTCTCACCAACCTTAAGGAGAAGAATTGCTTCCTGGTGGCTAATCCAAATCTGGCTTCTTCCACTTTGAAGCCATCACTCTTGTCCTGTCACTTCATGCCTTTGTCAAAAGTCCCTCCCCAGCTCTCCTGTAGTCCACTTCAGGTACTGGAAGGCTGCTCTAAGGTCTCCCCAGAGCCTCCCCTTCTCCAGGCTGAATAGCCTCAGCTCTCTCAGCCTGTCTTCATAGCAGAGGTGCTCCAGCCCTCTGATCATCTTTGTGGCCTCCCCTGGCCCCCAGAAAAGGCAAAGTAATTTAGTAATAGAAGTAAATGTTTCTTGCTGCAGCAGGTTTTCAGCTTTTCAGGTTGCAGCTGGGATTGAACCCCTTCAACAAATTCACAGTGCTGTCTCAACTTCCCCCTTTTCTGCTCACCTTCTTTTCACACTTCAGCCTCAAGAGCAGTACTGCTGCTTGACTTTTAGGTCACCCTGCCAGGACTTAGCCTATGGATCTACTGGAACCAAAAATAACTCAGAAAGCTCTCCAAACATGAGCACAACACACCCCCCTTCTACAAGCATTCCCAGATGGAAGGATGGCTTTCCTTGTTCACAAAGTCATACTGAGGAAAGGTTTTTAAGGTAACTGCAGTGAACAATAAATACATTTTACACTGTGGAGGCCAAAACTAAAGCACCATCTAATGAAAAACATAAACCCCACCTTCCTGCTGACACTCAAGTCAGTTTGACCTACAGCATGCACCATCAAAGGACCAACTACATCTAAAGGGCAACATTACTAAGTGGTTTCCTCTGTGGGGGTGCTGTCTACAATCATTTCATTAAGGACCCTGGCTTGGCTACATGTCCATCCATCCAGCTCTGCTCAACTCAGTAGTACCTGATCAGCACCCAGTTCTGCCCCAGGCCTAAAGCTGGGAGATGTATTTTTTTGCCCCTCAGGGATTTGCTTCATTCCTCTCAACTTTCAGTCACTGATTACTGCACAGTCATTTGTAATTAACAGACTGGACTAACACAACACCCAGCCCAGATCTGCAACGTGCCACTGTGCAAATTCATTCCCCACTTGCAAACACCTTCCACATTCACAAGTGACTCAGGAAAAACTGCATGTAAGCTAAGGGCAGAAATCTGCAGAGTATCCAACAGGAAAATACAGGCAGCAGCCAGGCACAGCCACCCAAGGAACACCTCAAATACAGTGACAAAGCAGCAATTCTCCAGACACCCTTTGATAGGAAGGAAATTCATAGAGCCCCCTTTACAGTACAGTCCTGCCCCAGAATCTCTTTATAAAGATCTCACCCAAGCAGGAGTAAAATAACTGAGAAAGAAAGAGGGAGATTAAAAACAGAGGGTGGGAACCAGAACTAGACCAGAGCAAGCAGCCACCAAGTGATCAGCATTGTTTACCTGTCAGCTGGCATTGATTAATCTTGTGCTCGGTGATATCACTCAGTGACTCAAACACCTGGAGGCAGCTGTCACAGCTGTGCACCACTTCTTCTTCTAGCTCCTCCCCTTCATCTGGCCTCTTCTTGCAGTCTAGAACATCTCCATCTTCTACCTTGTCTTCTAGTTTACAGTTAGGGTCTGAAAGAGAATCGAGACCATCGAGGCGTCAGGCATCGAAGACAAAAGGAACCTTTCAAACATGATAAATCATCTTTGCATAAATCAACACAGTCTCTTGTGGTAATGGTGAGAAGAAACATTTCTGGCATGAGCCTGCAGCACACTGTGGATTTTCTGGCTAAATATGCAAAGGGGGCTTCTCTCCTTCATTTACTTCTACTCTCGATGAAAGGAGCATTTCCCTGCTTCTCCCAACCAATGCAGCTCCAGCCCTTGCTCCAGCAATTCTGCCAGGCTTCAATGTGAGGTTTGTCAATTCTATCACAGCTATTGAAGCTGCTTTGATCACTGTAAGAAAGGAAAAACCACCTATGCAATTAGTTTTCAATGAAAGGAGGGGGAAAAAAGAAAAAAAGCCCTGAAAAATCAAATCACTGAGTGTGCAGGAAACTTCTTTTCACTGTTAACTACGGCGTTTCACAGGAAATTACCAGGATTAAGAGACTAACAAATCTGATTTGCCCAAACATGAAATTAATCTTGATTTCTACAACCCACTCCAATACTCCCATCACCACAGTGTCTGACACAAAGCAGTATCACAGTATAACTAAGGTTGGAAGAGACCTCGAGGATCATCGAGTCCAACCTATCAACACAGACCACTTGACTAGACCATGGCACCAAGTGCCACGTCCAATCCCCTCTTGAACACCTCCAGGGATGGTGACTCCACAACCTCCCTGGGCAGCACGTTTCAATGATGAATGACTCTCTCAGGGAAGAACTTTCTCCTCACCTCGAGTCTAAACCTCCCCTGGCGCAGCTTGAGACTGTGTCCCTTGTTCAGTGCTGCTTGCCTGGGAGAAGAGACCAACCCCTTCCTGGCTACAATCACCTTTCAGGTAGTTGTAGAGGGCAATGAGGTCACCCCTGAGCCTCCTCTTCTCCAGGTTAAGCAACCCCAGCTCCCCTGGAAACAAACCCTGGAAGGAGAACATCCAAACTCTACACGTGCTTTGAACTTGTGTATGGCTCAAGACAAACCTGACCGAGCCCCTGGCTTTTGGCAGATGATGGAGAACTGGCAACTAGCTACTGGAAAACCTAAATAGTGCACCAGGGGAGCTGTGTCTGACATGGTAATGAGGATTTGGTGGATACAGGTCAGCTCTAGCCACAGAACAGCAGTCCTGAGCCCAGCTGGAACTTTTAAGCTGGAAGCAATGCGCAGCCTCACCAGCACGCCAGCGCTCAGAGCAGCCACACAGCCACTGTGCTACCACAGCTCTGCAGATGACCAGCACAGAGCCAGCCAATTTCAAGTCTAGAACTTTTCCTCCCCTCTGAGGAGCAGAGTAGATTTAACTACTCCTGACTTTTTGCCCACTTTACTAAAAGCTTCCTTCCAAAGGCAAGAAATAAACCATCCTGCCCTCCCTAATAAAGCAAGCTGGCACTTGGCTTTTGTTTTGCCTTGGGAACCACAGTACAACAAGCAAAATGCAGAAGAGGAATGGCAGTGTGCACTCCAGCCAAAGGAATGCAAGGCTTTCACCACTTCTCCTTTCTCTGCTTGGGCCACCTCATCTTTCTTTTCAGATATTTGAGAGAGCTAAGCCTAAACCAAGTGATTTAAAAAGACTAGGACAAACTCAATAACAGGAGGTTGTGCAAGTACATTGGAACTGAATGATCTTTTGGGTCAGTTCCAACCCAAACCATGCTGTGATTCTCTGACTTTAGGACGTTACATCCTTGAGCCAAGCAGGTAGTAACCAGGAGCAGGCTTCTTGTCCACAGCAACAGAGAATCCACTGTATTTAGCCTTGCAATTTGTTAGAATCAGACATTACTACTTGGAAGCAGAGGAACTAAAAGACATTAATACTAAACTCATAGAATGGCAGGGGTTGGAAGGGACCTCTGGGGATCACTGAGCTCACCCCCCACTGCTAACACAGGTATATCTAGATCAGGTTGCAAAGGAACACATTCAGGAGGGTTTTGAAAGTCTCCAGAGAAGATTCCACAGCCTCTCTGGGCAGCCTGCTCCAGTGCTCTGCCACCCTCAAAGTAAAGAAGTTTCTGATTAAGTTCAAGGGAAACCTCCTTTGTTCTAGTTTGCACCCATTGCCCCTTGTCCTATCACTGGCTACCACTGAGAAGAGCCCAGCCCCATCCTCATGGCCTCCACCCTTTAGATATTTACATGCATTCATAAGATCCTCTCTCAGTCTGCTCTTTTCCAGGCTAAAGAGGCCCAGGTCCTCTCAGCCTCTGAGGAAGGGGTGAAGGGAAGAAGGAGGAGTCCACTTTCAAGCAGTCTTAAGTCCTCTTCCTGCACTCTACAGTGATGTGAGCACAGCCACTCCTGCAGCTGCACTGCACACAAAGCACAGTGTTCTTGCTGCCCACAACAAAGGTCAGGGCTCTCACCACCCTTCTGCATCCTTTGGTCCACACTGCTGCACCCTGCCCTTCAGCTGCTCAGGCAGAGAGAGCTGCAGCAGAAACTGGAAATGACCCATGGCAGAGAGCCTTCCTCATGCTGTGTGGCTCGTGATCAAAAGCAAGGAATTTCTTTGACAAGGGTGAAGGGCAGAATTTCTTTTTAAGGGCATTATGTACAGAAGGAAACAAGATTAATTGGAAGAAACCTAAAAACCCTCCCAACTTTCTGAAGGCAAAACCACATTTGCTCTGCAAAGGCCCTGCCTACACATGGAATGCAATCCTTAGGTGACAAATTGCATTCACAAGGTTCTTCCACCTGGGCAGCTACTTCCTAATAGAGGAGCAGACTGCACATTTACACACAAGAAGATGCCAATTAAACAAAAGGACTCTATGGCATCTCAGCCACTGTTCAGTGCTTTTAGGATGAGAGGAAACAGCCTCAAGTTGCACAAGTGGAGGTTTAGGTTGTATATGAGGAGAAACTTCTTCCTTGAAAGGGTTCTGAAAGACTGGAAAAGTCTGCCCAGGGAGGTGGCTGAGTGCCCACCCCTGGAGGTGTTTCAAAGAGGCAGAGATGTGGTGCTGAGGGCCATGGTTTAGCTCCAGGCTTGCTAGAGCTAGAGAATGGCTGGACTCAATCATCTGCAAGCCCTTTTCCAAGTGAAACGATTCTGTGATTCTACGAATCCAACATCTTCCACTGCCACTTCATTTTCCAAGATGTTTTTTGCAAGATTAATAAAAGCAGTCAGGAGATCAGCAAGTTATGAGCAGCTCAGAGGAAGAAATAACCATCTTAACTGCTGCCAACTGACCCCAACATCATTAAACACTTGTTGGAAGGCAGCACGTGCACATGGCATCCTATTAGCTGTTCAGCTCAGGCTTCCCGGTTTCATCTCATAAAACTGACAGCACTCAGGGAAATGTGGGCACTGGGTTGGAATTCTAACATGAGTATTTAAATGCTGCACATAAAGTTTACAGACCTGTTTGTTTTAAAGCAAGGGTCGTGGCTGACTCTACTTTAAGTACAATGCTGAGGGAAAGAAGAAGGGAGGAGGGCAGGGAATTCTCCTGACGACTTATTCACTTGCTCTTTGCGGGAATCCAGCGAGACACGCACGTGTAGCGCACGTGCACCCCTGCGTGCACAAAAGCCCGCACAACTGCTCAACCTAAAGCTGCCTACTCAGAGACCAGTTATTAAAATTAGAATCATTTTAAGACTAATAAATGTTTTGCTTCTCCTCCTGCATTTGCAGATATAAACTCTACAGGGACAGAAGTCAGTCAAGCTTATACCCTTCTGCTGGAACTTTAGAATACACGCTCGAGCCAACTGGCACATTTGTTTTTAGGTCAACACTTAAGTGGGACCCTCTGGGACCTAGGTTTGAGTTCAGCCCACGACAGCTTTGTGAAATGAGTTCTGGCAGTCTCAGCCCCGCTCAATGGATGCATTTCCACTGTGATCCCTTTCTGTGAAGAGATGTCACCACCAAAATAAAAAAGATATTTAAAGGGTGAAAATGCGATTTGGACACTTTGTGAACAGATAGCTTTCCTGTTACCACAACAAATACCTTCCATCACCAGCTGGGCCAACCTTAAATAGTTACTGAACTCAGGGTAAGCTGTCTGGCTTGAGCTGCTCTTTTTGCAAGGCTGGAATAAAACAGGTCTTACAAATGCAACAAGCGTTCTGCCACACTTTCTCCTCAACCTCCTGTCCTAAGCTCATGCTCACATACAGCCTTCAGGGCAAAAGTCATTCATCTCCCACACTTCTTTCTCCCCAACATCAGCAACAGCCACAGCCACAATTCCCTCAGCAATGATTGTCTCCACTGTAAGATTGCCTCTCCCAACATCTGCAAATGCCACTGTCATTTCCAGAGGCTTCCCTGCCCCGCTTCAGGGGTTCCTGTGCACCAACTGAAACTACTCAACGCGCATCGGCAACACCACACACATCGGCTCCAGCTGCACAAAGCACTGAAAACTATCTGCTAGAGGGATGAGGGTCACTGTTTTTTTTTGCAACAGAAATAAATTCAGCCTGTTTAGGTACTTCAAAACCAGAAAAAAAGCAAAAAAGAGAAGGGAAAGAGCAGTTGTCTTCTGGTCCTGATTATGTTGCTGTTATTTATAAATGGAAATTAAAAGAAGCATGATTTTCTCATTACTACGTTCCCTGGCAGGTGGTTCTCCCCTTCCCTTCCTCCTCCTCCTCCTCCTCATAAGAGATGTTATTGCTGTAACTTGGTCTAATAAAACTGCAACTTTGGGGAAAAAGAAAAATTGCATTGGCTTAAAAGTGTTGGAGGCAATAAAGCCATGGACTTCAATTAATTTCAAGTATGGGAGCAGTTTAAGGCCAACCAGTAGAAATTGTATTCTGCCCATGTAAAAATGAGGTTTCACCACATTTACTTTTTATAACCCATATAAAAGTCAAGTAAAAGTAATGAATATCTAAAAGCCATCTCAGTGGACTGGCAAAGGCTATCTGTATTCTTGAAACCTTTCTTACATATTTCTGCCTGTGCTGCACGGATCCATAGCTAATCACAGCTAAACCATCAAACTACCAAGAAAACAGCCTCCTTTCCAACCCATTGCACTGCCTTGCCGTGGACCTCCTTCCAAGCCACTTCTGCATGGAAAAGCACTGGCAAAAGAAAGGAAAACTTAGATCATGTGGTTATAATTATTACCAGGCAAGGAAAATTTCTTCAGCTCAGTGGTGAAGTAAAACTCTGTCGCTCCCTGCTCCCAATAGTGTCCATCGCAAAACAACTGCCTCATTAAATCTCTGCAGTAAGATTAATATGCCGTAGCTGCACTACATTTATAACTTGGTACTCTATAAAAAGCACATTTAATGGTTAGAGCCAGAGCTTAGACACAAAGTATTACTATAAAAACTCCTGGCAGTGTGTACACAGCGCGGGCCCTCTGTACCGCTCCGCTCTATCAGAAGGGTTTTTGTTCGGGTATCAGCGCTGCATTCTTGCTATAGAGAACAACAGAACGTTAAAGCTCGCCTAGAAACAGACAGAGAGCAGCACAGGATGGGATGAGAAATAAATAACCAGCAAGGCAACCAGTGAGAATTATTTTAAGGAAAACAGAATGCAGCAAAGCAACCATTCCCTGATCTCCACTTCTGCAGTCCTCTGGTTTTCGGCTTCGCCTGCCTATAGCGGCACAACTTTGCCTTTGTTCAAGCTGGCAGATAGCTACGTGGAGACGTAAGTGTAGAATCCTAGAATTGTTTGGGTTGGAAAAGACCTCTCAGATCACCAGGTCTAACCATCAACCTAACACCAGCATGGCCACTAATCCATGTCCCAAAGTGCCACGGCCACATGTTTCTTGAACACCCCCAGGGATGGTGACTCCACCACCTCTGTGGGCACATGCAGAAGAGGTTGACAAATTCCCCATTCAAAATTCCCCATTCTCTCACTTTTATTTCCTCTTACCAAACAATACAGCTTATGCACAGAGCCACCTGAACCTCCAAAAGGCACCAAACACGTGCACACAGGAGAAACACAAAGTCTTCTAGCTGAAGGAAGAATCAGCTGCATTCTTCCCCTTCACAAGAGGACTAGCTCCAACTGTTCTGAAACAAATTCCCTATCGGTACTCAGAAAAGAGTGGGCTTCTAGGGATATCCTTAAGGAGCTGGCCCTTACTCCAAAAGTGACCTCAGCTGAATGGATGAGACTGTTCAGATGAGTCAGTACAGCTCTTCAGCTAAAATCCTATGGAATCAGTACCAAAGGCAGGAATAAAGTATTTCTTGCATTCTCAGAGCCACATTAGAATCATAGATTCATTAGAGAATAAAAGAGCCCTTGTGGTCATAGAATCACAGAGGCTGGAAGGGACCTCTGGAGATCATTGAGTCCAACCCCCCCTGCCAAATGAGGATGACCTAGGGCAGGCCACACAGCAACACATCCAGACTGGCCTTGAAAGTCTCCAGAGAAGGAGACTCCACATCCTCTCTGGGCAGCCTGCTCCAGGGCTCTGCCACCCTCACAGTGAAGCAGCTTTTCATTGGACATTAACTCTTATTTCCTCCTTATTACTAGCGTTACATATCCCTGTGATCCTGACTCAAACAGCTTTGTGCACCCAAACTCACTGATTTCAAACTAAAGAGGTCTTCATTAATCCCTGACTGGTAAGAAATTACACAAACAATCCTAAAAGAAGTTATCCTGATCTATTTTTTTGATGTTGGTAAATTAGGGAAAGGGGGATGAACAGTCAAGCTGATTTGAAATGGCACAGGGTGAGGTTTTGATGTGGGGGGATGTAGAGGAGGATTACTTTTAATAATAAAGGGAAAGAACCAATAGCAAAGCATGCTGCATTTTAGAAGCATCTCACTTTCAGCTGGCTGACCTACAAAAGGCAGAATTTCTAATTCTCAGGAATTGAAAGGTGAGGGGAGAGGAGTGTTTATTTTCCATGGCAAGCCTCAAGAATGAATTCTAAGCTGAACTGGTGAAGGAAGACTGCAGGCTTGGCAAAAAAGAAACCAAACCAAACCAAACCCAAACCACCCCAATGCAAAACTCCCTCAGACTGTTGTCAAATGGTAAGCAAGCACCAAGGAAGGAATTCAGCATTACCAGTCAGCGCGGCTGTGTGTCCCACACCTGCCTGCTGCTCCTCTGTTTCATTTTCTTCTACTGTCAGAAAAAAAAAAGTAAACAAAAACAAAACAAAAACAAAACAACAACAACAAAAAAAGATGTTAGGTAGGTTATCTGAAGTGTGTGAAGCATCTTTACACCAGCCTCAGTTCTGAAAGCCAGCAACGCTCGTACAACACAGGCAAGAGAAGCTGCACTGCAAAGTGCCAAAGTGTAGACCAAGACCAAAACAGAACACGCTGCTGTATGGAAGCTACAAAGCTGACAACAGAGTGACCAAGTCATTTTCATGGCTTAAAATCAAACAAAAGAAAAGAAAAGAAATAAAACCAAATCGAATTTCCTCTGGGATATTTGTCTTCAATGAACTCTGCTGTATTTGATTACGGAGCTAAATGAGAGAGTAATTCTGGGCTTTAAGATTCCACTCGCTCCACACGGCTAAGAGAAAGCCTTCTCCTGGCAGATGGGAGAGGTGTGTGTGCTAATTCATATAGAAGCTTTTAAAAAAAACACCCCATAATAATCATCCTAGACTCAGTAGCAAACATCTCAGCAGTGCAGACAGCCTTGCAAAGGAGAACTAACCCCATGCTGTTTTACTGTATACGCCATGCCAGCATCTTTCCCTTGGCTCACAGCTTTCCAGAGCAGTAGAACTACAAACAATGCAATTCTTGTCAGATTCACTACTCAAAACTTGTTGGGTGACAGTGAACCTAACAAGAGCCATTCTGCTGCTACTCTGAAAAATCAGAGAGTGCTGTTCTCATAGGCTCAGGTACGATGCCTAAGCAACGTTGACTCTCCCAAAGTAAAAAGGAGAGCTAAAAGGCAGCACCATTTTCCTTTTGATTCTCCCAAAGACCGAGTTCTTTGAGCTAGAGAACAGCAGAGAGAAAAGAATTCCTTCTCCCTCCACAGGGGAAAAACAAAACAAAAAGCTGAAAGGGGAAAGACTGCACTTCTGCAGCATTTCCCCTCCCAAGGATTCAGACCTCGACAAATAATCATGCAGCCGAGTTCAAAGGCAAAAGATTCGGGGCATTCCCCCTGGTTCTCGGGACAAGCGAGTGCAACACTTAAGGGCACATAGAAAATCTAGACAGATATTCAAAAGAAGAGATACATATACACACTCCACAGGTACCTCTTTTCCTCCTCCGCCAACCCCAAGGCTTCATACAACTGGTTGTTTCTAGAATCTGAGTTTCTAGAAGAAAAACACCAGTTTTCATAAGGACACTCTCAGGACACCAGAAACTTGAAACACACAGCATACATAAGAACGAGGCAAGCACAATCTCTGCAGGACTCTCCACAGCCTCTGCCTCCATCCCACAAGAGCGGTGCTTTTAGCGAGCACGCTCTTCTCCTCACCACCAGCTGACAAAAGTTTCCCCAGCCCTGCAGCAACTCCAATAGTTCACAAAAATGCCTTTTGACGAGCCGATTGGTTCAGTCAAACTCGTGTCCTGCAGCCCCCAAGTAAGCAGGGCTTCAGCTGTGATAACACTGTGTGATTTTCTTTGTTATGCTGAGCAGTCTCCCCAGCAGCCCTCACAGCTGAAGGAAACTGGTCAGACCGAGGGAGCAATGGGAACAGCTCATGGAAAGCTGACTTTTGGGAAGCAGGTGGCCAAAACCAAACTAAGCTAACTAGAAAGATTTGGCACCAGGCCAGCACAGATCAGTCAGACTCACTGCTACTGCAAGGAAAAGAACTGATGCAACCAGTATCACAGTATAACTAAGGTTGGAAAGGACCTCGAGGATCATCGAGTCCAACCTATCAACACAGACCCCATGACTAGACCATGGCACCAAGTGCCATGTCCAATCCCCTCTTGAACACCTCCAGCTACGGTGACTCAACCACCTCCCTGGGCAGCCTGTTCCAATGACCAATGACTCGCTCGGTGAAGAACTTCTTCCTCACCTCGAGTCTAAACCTCCCCTGGTGCAGTTTGAGACTGTGTCCTCTTGTTCTGGTGCTGCTTGCCTGGGAGAAGAGACCAACCCCTTCCTGGCTACCACCACCTTTCAGGTAGTTGTAGAGGGCAATGAGGTCACCCCTGAGCCTCCTCTTCTCCAGGCTAAACAATCCCAGCTCCCTCAGCCTCTCCTTACAGGGCTTGTGTTCAAGGCCTCTCACCAGTCTTGTTGCCCTTAACCAGCATGCAGTTCAAAATAAAAAGACACCAACTTTTATAACCTACTCTAAGCCCCCAGGGAAACCTCTGTAGCCACCACCAGCTGCCAAGCTGCTTCCAAAATGCATTCTCAACAACAAGCTCTACAACTGAAAATCAACTCCCTTGTTCCATCCCTCAAGAGGAAATTCACCTTGGTCACCAGTACCTAATCACCACTCCTATTAAAGGTTGTAGATGTGTCTGTTACCTGCCAGTGAAATCCTCAACCACAATTTCAGTATCTGAAGGAGACTTACAGGAAGGCTGGGGAGGGGCTGTTTAGAAGGCCTTGCCTGTGGTGATAGGATGAGGGGCAATGGTTTGAAACTAGAGCAGGGCAGATTTAGACTGGAAATCAGGAGGAAGTTCTGCACAATGAGAGTGGTGAAACACTGGAACAGGTTGCCCAGAGATGTGATTGAGGCCCTGTCCCTGGAGACATTCAAAATCAGACTTGATGTGTCCCTGGGCAGCCTGATGGAGTTGGAAGTGCCCCTGCTGAGTGCAGGGGGTTGGACAAGACAACCCTGAGGGTCATTTCCAACCTAATCTGATATAGAAGGCAGTTTAAAAGCTCTGTCATTTTAAGTTTCAAGATGAAATTGAGGTTGCCAAACAACAGCTTTTCAGGAACTGATTCCTAAGTGGGAAACCTGAAAACAAAGCAGCTCCTTGATAAGAACTAAACAAGATCTGAAGCAGGTCTCCTCTCAGAAGTGTGCGCAAGCCACAGCGTAGACATTCATCTCCTCTGCTGCTCTGTACTGAATGTCTGCTGCCACCAGCTGCAGTACCAGCATCTCTCACTGCTTCTGAGAAGGGACTGCACACCAAAACGTCCTCAGCTTCCCAGGGCTGACTGAGGGGCACACCAAACATTTTAAGGTCCTAAAATGAACAAACCAAAAAGGAACTGTGGATACTGCCCAAGAGGTTGGTTTGGGGTCTGCAGCGCGTAACGTGAAACCACCACGGTGCACACCTTGTGAAACCAAACATTTCAACTTCCCTGCGAGTTAGGCATCTGCAAACCCTGTGAGAGCTGAGGTCTGCTTTCAGCAAGGCCTGACCACTGCATCTGTGTTGCACTGAGAAAAGGAAACACCCCTCAGAGCAGGTAACTCTGTGGTCACCATCTTTCCAAGCTGTTATTCAAACCCTTCAAGATTTCTCAGCCACAACAAAAACAAGTAGGTCACAACAGGCCATGACACAAGGATTTAGAAGCAGAGAATCACAGAATGATTTGGGTTGGAAGGGACCTTACACATAATCTAGTTCCACCCCCCTGCCATGGGTAGGGACAACACCAGCTTGCTCAACTTGGCTTTCAGCACTTCTGGGCTTGGAGCCTCCACAACTTCTCTGGGCAACCTCTTCCAGTGCCCCAGCACCTTCATGGGGAAGAACTGATTCCTAAAGGCCAATGTAAATTCAGCTTCTTTCCACTTTGAAGCCATCACCCCTCCTCCTATTACTCCATGGATTTGTCAAAAGTCCCTCCCCAAACTCTCCTGTAGCCCCCTTCAAGTACTGGAAGGCTGCTCTAAGGTCTCCCGAGAGCCCTCTCCTCTCCAGGCTGCACAGAACCAACTGCCTCAGTTTGTCCTCATAGGAGAGGCTCTCCAGCCCTCCTCTGGACCCTCTCCAACAAATGTGTTCTTCTTGTACTGGGGGCTCCAGAGCTGGATGCAGTGCTGCAGGAGGGGTTAGATCATTAGTTAATGATCCTCCAGCTAGCAGGGCTGGTTCTAGTTTAGTGAGCTACAGCTGGTAGCATCTTCTCAGTCAAAAGTTGATTGGCACTTTGTGCCTTTCCACAATCAAACCCTGAAAACTTCCCTGTGTTTCAGCTCTCAGACCACTATTAAATTCACCTGCCCATGACAGGCAGTGTGACATGCAGCCAGCACTAACTCCCTTTAAACATGAACTGCACCATTTTCTTCCAGGAGGAGAAGGCAACCTTGCACAGAACCTACACAGAGAGATGCTTTACATTTTGCTGCCCCAAAAGTAGCAACAGAAAGCAGCACAACTCCAAAAAGCCACCCAGATGATGTGCAGATGCAACAGCAGCATGTGGCCTGCTCAAATATCAGAACTACTGATGCTCCAGGCCTGTCGCTGCACACAGGGATGGCATCTTCACTGCAGCATAGGCCACATCCTAGCACAAGGCCTCATCAAGAACAGTGTGGCCAGCAGGAGCAGGGAAGTCCTTGTGCCCTGTGCTCAGCACTGCTGAGGCCACACCTTGAGTCCTGTGTCCAGTTCTGGGCCTCTCAGTTTAAGAAGGACATTGAGACACTTGAAGGTGTCCAGAGAAGGGCAATGAGGCTGGGGAGGGGTCTGGAGCACAGCCCTGTGAGGAGAGGCTGAGGGAGCTGGGGTTGCTTAGCCTGGAGAAGAGGAGGCTCAGGGGAGACCTTCTTGCTCTCTCCAACTCCCTGAAGGGAGGTTGTAGCCAGGTGGGGTTGGTCTCTTCTCCCAAGCAAGCAGCACCAGAACAAGAGGACACAGTCTCAAAGTGTGCCAGCTGAAGTTTAGGCTGGAGGGGAGGAGAAAGTTCTTCACAGAGAGAGTTGTTAGCCATTGGGATGTGCTGCCCAGGGAGGTGGTGGAGTCACCTTCCCTGGAGGTGTTCAAGAGGGGATTGGATGTGGCACTTGGAGCCATGGTTTAGTAGTCATGAGGTGTTGGGTGCCAGGTTGGACTTGATGATCTTTGAGGTCTTTTCCAACCTTGTTGGTTCTATGATTAGGGAAGACAAAGCCAGGTTAGAATAGCTTAGGCCTTGAGCAAGCTGGTCTATTAGGAGATGTCCTGCCCATGGGGTTGGAACTAGATGATCTTTAAGGTGCCTTCCAACCTGAACCATTCTCTGATTCTACTGAAATGCTAGATAACAAAGATTACCCAAGTGAAAGGAGAGGTCTCAGGAGACCAGAGCAGCCTGTGAAGGTGAGCTATGAAGAGGTGATGTTGCTGCTGAACAATGTCTTTGAAACAACGTTGTCATGAAAGCAACAATATTCCTGTGCCTCCAACTATGACCTCAGGTCACCTGTTTTGTTAGCTGAAGAAATGTTTCTCCACTGACTCATCTGTTCCTTACAACAACAAACTATTAAGTCCCTGCAACAGATTTTTCTCTGTGCAACTTCTGAAGAAACAAAGCCAACAGGAATGCCAAGTAAGAAAATACTGAAGAGGAACCAGATGAGGGGGAATGGCCTCAAGCTTCGGCAGGGGAGGTTTAGGTTGGTGATTAGGACAAAAGGAGTGGTCAGGCATTGGAACAGGCTGCCCAAGGAGGTGGTGGAGTCAGCATCCCTGGAGGTGTTTCAGAGAGGCAGAGATGTGGTGCTGAGGGCCATGGGTTAGCACCAGCCTTGGCAGAGTTAGAGAATGGTTGGACTGGATGATCTCAGAGGTCTTTTCCAAGCAAAGTCTATGAGCAGCACAACAACTGTGGCACCACACTTCTTGGGAGCAATTTCAACAAACCCCAAAGCACCTCCGTAAGGGCAAACAGAATTCCAGCACGCCAGTTCTGTCTGCCAGTACAAAAGCTTGGGGGCTGGACAGATGCCAGATTTTGAGGATTTAGTGGGGAAAAAAGTAAGTAAGTGTGTCTCTGAAGTGAAGCTGCAGCTAGGTGGAAGGATGGATGGGACTGGCTGGAGAAGAGGAGCCTCAGAGGAGACCTTATTGCTGTCTACAACTCCCTGAAGGGAGGTTGTAGCCAGGTGGGGGTTGGGCTCTTCTCCCAAGCAACCAGCACCAGAACAAGGGGACACAGTCTCAAGCTGTGCCAGGGGAGGTTTAGGCTGGAGGTGAGAAGAAAGTTCTTCCCAGAGAGAGTTGTTAGCCATTGGGATGTGCTACCCAGGGAGGTGGTGGAGTCCCCATCCCTGGAGGTGTTCAAGAGGGGATTGGATGTGGCACTTGGTGCCATGGTTTGGTAGTCATGAGGTGTTGGGTGATAGGTTGGACTTGATGATCTTTGAGGACTTTTCCAACCTTATTGATTCTATGATTCTATGCAGTCTGGTTGAGAGGTGTCCCTGCCCATGGCAGGGGGGTTGGAAGTGGATGATCTTTTGGGTCCCTTCCAACCTGAGCCATTCTACGATTCCCCTTCACTGAAATCTGTAGATTCAGCACAAGTCACTGCTGGTAGATGCCTGAGAACAAAAAAAAACAACCAACTTGCATGGAAAAGAAGTGGATAAAATTAGAAATGGTGAAAAGGCCTTTTGCACTGCAAAGGGAAGCCTCGTGGAGAGCTCTGGTTAAGATTTATGGCTTCTGAGCTAGGACAAACCATAATAAAATAAAACCAAAAGATAATTGAAAAAAAAAACTCTGCTCTCCTCCAGTCTAGGTGGGTTAATAAATTTTAAAAATAGAAAGAAAAGAGAAGAAAGAACTAGCCCAAATGCCTGAGCCTCTTTTCAGCTTGTTAAACAAAGCAGGAGAAGCCAGCTAGCCCCAACAAACTATAAAAATAGATTGGTATTGATTGACCCCTTCCTAAAATACATTCCTGGGGAGATCACAGAATGCTGGGGGCTGGAAGGGACCTCTGAAGATCATCATGTCCAACCCCACTGCCAGAGCAGGATCACCTAGAGCAGGTCACACAAGAATCTATCCAGGCAGGCCTTGAAAGTCTCCAGACGCAGGCTCCACCACCCCTCTGGGCAGCTTGCTCCAGGGCTCTGCCACCCTCACAGGAAAGAAGCTCCTCCTCATGTTTGGATGGGAACTTCCCATGCTCAACTTTACATCCACTACCATTTGTCCCGTCACTGGGCACCACTGAGAACAGGTTGCCCAGGGAGGTGGTGGAAGGCTGGAGTCCTCCAGAGGGCCTCCAGAGGGCTGGGGCACCTCTCCTATGAGGACAGATTGAGGGAGTTGGGGCTGTTCAGTCTGGAGAAGAGAAGGCTCCCAGGTGACCTCATTGTGGCCTTCCAGGATCTGAAGGGGGCCTATAAGAAGGCTGGGGAGGGCCTTCTCAGGATCTCAGGTGGTGATAGGACTAGGGGGAATGGAATGAAGCTGGAGGTGAGGAGGAAGTTCTTCCCCATGAGAGTGGTGAAGGCCTGGAATGGGCTGTCCAGGCAGGTGTTTGGGGCCCCATCCCTGGAGGTGTTTAAGCCCAGGCTGGATGAGGCTCTGTCCAGGCTGATCTAGTGTGGGGTGTCCCTGCCCATGGCAGGGGGGTTGGAACTAGATGATCCTTGTGGTCCCTTCCAACCCTGACTGATACTATGATACCTCATCCCTGGAGGTTTCTAAGGCCAGGCTGGATGTGGCTCTGGGGAATCTGGGGCTGTTCAGTCTGGAGAAGAGAAGGCTCCCAGGAGACCTAATTGTGGCTTTCCAGGATCTGAAGGGGGCTCCAAGAAAGCTGGGGAGGGACTTTTGAGGGTGTCAGGGAGTGATAGGACTGGGGGGGTGGAACAAAACTAGAAATGGGTAGATTGAGATTGGATGTTAGGAAGTTGTTCCCCATGAGGGTGGTGAGAGCCTGGCACAGGTTGCCCAGGGAGGTGGTGGAAGCCTCATGCCTGGAGGGTGTGAAGGCCAGGCTGGATGAGGCTGTGAGCAGCCTTCTGTAGCGTGAAGTGTCCCTGGCCATGGCAGGGGGGTTGGAACTGGCTGAGCCTTGAGGTCCCTTCCAACCCTGGCAATTCTATGATTCTATGAGAAGAGTCTGGCCCCATCTTCCTGACACCCACCCCTTAGACATTTGCAAACATTCCTAAGCTGTGAAAACAAAGCCTCACAGAACAACCACCACTACCAGGGTAGGAAGTTTGGAATGTATCTATTTTAAGTGGCACTTTGCACTTCCTAGCAGTCAATACTTCATCCATAAATTCTCATTAGCATATGATTAGTAATTCAATGTAAAGGCAGCAAAAGATTTTTGCACAAAAGGTTTTCTTCCTTTTTTCTTGCTTTTTTTTTTAAGGCTGCTAAGTGCATCTTCAATCTACATGTTTGAATAATTTTTGCAGACAAGTAATAGAGACACTGGCTGCATTAGCATAATCAATACCCAATTTACTGAGTCACTCAGACAGAACAGAAAGAAAACGTGGGGGCCATTATTTCACTACCTATGAACCGCTGTAATGTCTGCAAGTATCTCTCCACTTTTGCTCTTCCTCCCCTCCTGAGTCATATAAAAATCAAGAGGACATCACTGCCTCCACTTCTGGGGCTATGGGGACCTCAGCGTAAGAAGGACATGGAAGTGTCGGAGAGGGTCATGAAGAGGACACAAAGATGGTCAAAGGCTGGAGCACCTCCCCTGTGGGGACAGGCTGGCAGAGCTGGGGCTGCTCAGCCTGGAGAAGACTCTAGGGAGGCCTCAGAGCAGACTTCCAGTACCTGAAGGGGGCTACACGAAAGCTGGGGAGGGACTTTTGACAAGGACTTGTAGTGACAGGATGTGGTGACAGGCAATGGCTTTGAGCTGGAAGAGGGGAGATTTAGACTGGAGATGAGGAGGAAGTTCTTGACAGTGAGGATGGTGAGACACTGGAACAGGTTGCCCAGGGGGGTTGCTGATGCCCCCTCCCTGGAGATGTTCAAGGCCAGGTTGGAGCAAGCTGGTATCACAGTATCACAGTATCGCTTAGGTTGGAAAGGACCTCAAGGATCATCGAGTCCAACCTATCAACACAGACCCCATGACTAGACCATGGCACCAAGTGCCACGTCCAATCTCCCCTTGAATGCCTCCAGGGTCGATGACTCAACCACCTCCCTGGGCAACCCGTTCCAATGCCGAATGACTCGCTCGGTGAAGAACTTCCTCCTCACCTCGAGTCTAAACCTCCCCTGGCACAGCTTGAGACTGGTCTAGTGAAAGCTGTCCCTGCCCATGGCAGGGGCGTTGGTACTAGATGATCTTTAAGGTCCCTTCCAACCCAAACCATTCTATGCTATATGAGATTCACACTGCCACCATCTACAGGTAGACATTAAGCATGATTAGAGAGACTAATCACAAGGCAGAAGGCAAATGTAAGAGCTGGTTCTAGGAGGGGCTGAGGATCCTCTAACTCCATTAAAGTCAATGGATTTTGAAGATGTTTTGCACTCTGCAGTGATGTGCTGTGGAAATACATCTCCATAGGGGTTCAGTGAGGATACAAAACTGAAATTAAAGAAGCTACAGAGCAGTATCAAATGCAGGATTGCATGTCAATGCATCACCTGCCAGGCCTACACCTCCCTCTGCTTCTTCCTCTCTCCACAATACCATTCCTCACCCTTTAAACTCTCCTGGCTGACACAAGCAAGCACAGGAGTTAATGCCTGGCTACACCACACATGGAAGCAGCAATTCAGTATTGAGTTGCTGGAGTGTGTCCAGAGAAGGGCAACAAAGGTGGGGAAGGGTAGGGAGAACAGGGCTGTTGAAGAGCAGCTAAGGGAACTGGGGGTGTTTAGTGTGGAGAAGAGGAGGCTGAGGGGAGACCTCACTGCTCTCTACAGCTCCCTGAGAGGAGGCTGCAGTGATGTAGGGGTTGGGCTCTTCTCTCCAGCATCAGGTGACAGAAGGAGAGGAAATGGCCTGAAATGGTGCCAGGGGAGATTTAGGTTGGTATTAGGAAAAAATCTTCACTACAGGAATAGAATAGAATAGAATAGAATAGAATAGAATAGAATAGAATAGAATAGAATAGAATAGAATAGAATAGAATAGAATAGAATAGAATAGAACAGAACCAAACCGAACCAGGTTGGAAGAGACCTTCAAGATCATCGAGTCCAACCTATCATCCAACACCACCTAATCAACTGAACCATGCAACCAAGCAGCCTATCAAGTCTCTTCCTGAACACCTGAACAGGAGGGGTCAGGGATTGGCAGAGGCTGCCCAGGGAGGTGGTGGAGTCTCCATCCCTGGAACTGTTCAAGAAACCTGTGGCCATGGCACTTGGGAACATGGTTTAATGGCCATGGTGGTGTTGGGTTGATGGTTGGACTCTGTGATCTTAAAGTTTCCAACCACCACAATTCCATGATTTTATGATTTCAGGATGCCTCATAATGGCTTTGAAGGTAACTGGCATTCATCAAAGTTCAGAACTACTGCAAAAGCAGTGTTTGCTGCACAGCTTCACCTCGCACCAGTACACATCTACCAGACAGAAAACCCACTCTCATTTTGGCTCCCAAACATCCAAGCCCCCACCAACTTCAGTGGGAGAAGAAATGTATCTGCACATCAACCTGTCAAAAATCCCCACTCCAGGACTCCACTGGAAGTTAGTTCTGTGTGGCCACAGCTGTACAGGAGAAAACCCACACCAACAATTCCTCATACACATGAATATTTGTGTTTCTGGTTGGCTCTCCACACACCCCTCTCCTTGCTCCTACCCTCCTCCAGCACTGTAGCAGTATTCCCTTGCTACTGGAAATCATTACCTTCCTTTAAAGATTCCCCTTCTCTAAAGCATTCTGCCGCTTGCTCTTTCCATAGGACAAAGCCTTCATGTTTGCTTTACTCCTCTCTTTAGTGTAGCCCACAACTGAGCTTGGGAATTTTCTCTCCCCCTAATGTTCTTCTTGTAGAAAGGCTGAATTAAAAAGTTCCCAATTAAACTGCAGTTGTTGGAAAATATTATTCTTCCACTCCACTAAAATACTTTCCTAGGCAGCACATAAACAGCAAAGTAATAAATACACTAAAGTGGAAAGAAATTACGCTGAAGAAATCCTTTGGATACTCTTCCAGCCCTTGATCTCAGGGATGAGAGTGTCCAAATGTGACAGCCCAAGGATGTCCAGCCTTACAGAACATTATGTGCAGAGAAGCCAGGGCATGCTCCTTCCTGCAGCTGAGGGAGAGCTCCACACAAACCCCCAAGCTAAGGGTGAGGAGGAATCTCTCCTTCTGGATACCTGAAGCAGCAGATTAATGAATCCTGCCCTGACTGTTACCTTTTCCTCCCTCATTGTGCCTCTTGTAACAAGGTTAAGCCACATGGATATATACTCAGCTTTTTGTATTTACAGCAAACCAAGAGTCATGGAATCATGAAATCATTTTGGTTGGAAAAGATCTTTATGACCATCACAGTCCAACTATTCTCTAACTCTACCAGTCTGGAGCTAAACCACGGCCCTCAGCACCACATCTCTGCCTCTCTGAAACACCTCCAGGAATGGGCAATCAATCACCTACCCTGGGCAGCCTGCTCCTGTCTTTGAGAACCCTTTCAGGGAACAAGTTTCTTCTCCTATCCACCCTAAACCTCCCCTGGTGCAATCTGAGGCCAGACTGTCTCCTGTCTTTCACAGACCTTCTCTGGTGCAGCTCCAGCCCCTCAATGTCCTTCTTGGAGTGAGGGGCACAAAACTGAACCCAGTCCTCAAGGTGTGGCTTCACCAGTGCTGAATCCAGGGGAACAATCCCTGCCCTGCTCCTGCTGGCCACACTGCTGCTGATCCAGGCCAGGATGCTGGTGGCCCCCTTGGCCACTTGCCACACAGGGGCTCATGTTTCAGCTGGCTGTTGACCACCACCCTGAGGTGTTGTTGCCCAGCTCTCTGCAGGGCAGTTTCCAGCCACTCTGCCCCAAGCCTGGAGCATTCCTGGGGTTGTTGTGACCCAGGTGCAGGACCCAGCACTTAGCACTGTTGAACCTCACACAACTGCCCTTGGCCCATCGATCCAGCGTGGCCAGACCTCTCTGGATGGGATCAGTATCTAATAATGTATTACACAGAAGAGTGCAATCTATTTCTCAAAGTACTTTTCTCCACAGAGTCCTAAAGCTTTTTAGAAACCTCAGGTAACTCTCAGACATCCCTAAGACTCTCTCTCTCATGCCATGTACCAGACTATAATGGATCTCGGAGTCAAACTGAGGACCATGGCAAGAATTAGCAAAGCAAGAGGGAATCTCTCTGGGAGTCAATCTCAGTAGCAGGGTCAGGACTTTCAGCTGTCCTGCTGCCCCACCCTGAAGTACTCCACTTCCATTCCTAGCAATGGGACTGAGGGCATCCACAGAACCACAGAATGGTTTGGGTTGGAAGGGACCTAAAAGCTCATCCAGTTCCAGCTCCCTGCCATGGGCAGGGACACCTCCCAGGCTGCTCAAGGCCTCATCCAACCTAGCTTTGGATGCCTCCAGCAAGGGGGCATCAACAACCTCCCTGGGCAACCTCTTCCAGTGTCTCACCACCCTCACTCTAAAGAATGTCTTCCTAATCTGTAGTCTCAGTCTCCCCTCTTCCAGCTCAAAGCCATTGTCCCTCATCCTGTCACTCCCAGCCCTTGCCAGAAGTCCCTCCCCAGCTCTCCTGTAGCCCCCTTCAGGTACTGGAAGGCTGCTCTAAGATCTCCCCAGAGCCTTCTCTTCTCCAGGCTGAACAGCCCCAACTCTCACATCCTGTCCCCACAGGGGAGATGCTTCAGCCCTCTGATGATAAGAATCCAATCCAGTCCATTTTGAGGCAAAGCAGAAGTTAGGAGGCTAAGATAAATTTTAAGGCTAATTAGCAAACACAGTATCCAACACAAATGCCTTCAGAGTGACTCTTCTCAGTACAGGGCAGCTCTGTACCACCTAAGCTTTCTTACTCTCGCTGAGGGACACAGCTAAGAATTTCTGGCACTCCTACAGACCTGTATTTTCAACTATGCTTAGAAAACAGGAAATTCATTAAACACTGTCTACAAAAGCCTCAACTCAGCAAGTGAGAGCAACTTGAATCAAACTGACTCATGGATCACAGAGCCTCAAAGTAACCATTACACAAGCCTGAAGACAGCTGATGAAAGAAAGGGCCATGAGGACCTCCAGTAAAGGTTACTGTAGATGATCATTGCCTTTGAAAGTTAAGTCATTTATTTATGTGTCTAAAATGAGGCACTTAAATTGAGGTGTTTGGGCTGTCTGACACCATTCCAACACCAAAACAAAATACAGCTGCCTGCTTTTAGCTCTATTACCCAAAGACCTACATTTATCTGAGGCAAAAAACCCCACCACACCTCCTTTCAACTGAGATTATCCCTGATTTACCACAGCTCTCCATCTATGGCGTACCAGCGCTTCCAGAGCTTCCTTCTGATCCTTTCAGACTCTCTGCTCTCTCCTAGATGACTTTGTCTCATGCAGAACAACACTGTGGTGTGCATCCACACAGCCCCAAAGCTAGAGAGGGGACACTGCAAGACAGTTGCCACAAGTTGTGCTCAGGTGCCACCCAGGGCAGGCATTAGCCACAGTTTTATCACCCAGGCTTTCTCAGTGCTGTGCAGTTCCATGCTGCAATCCAACCAGAGCCCCACCACAGCTGGTCAGTGGAGGAGCAGATATTCTCCTGCCTGCCCTGGCTCTGGGCAGTGCTGTGGGCTGGTTCTTGAGGGTTTACATTCCCTTTCCTGGTTGCTACAAGCTGCTGGCAGAAAATGCATGAGTCAAAATACCTCTTCCTTTCCCCCCCTTGCCCACATCCACTGCTGAGATCACTCACCCAGGATGTGGGTGGCACCAGCTCAACCCTCTTCTCTGTCAGGAGGATCTGTACTCATGTCATGAGCTTCACCCTCAGACTTGAGGTGCAAGAATTAAGATCATACCTTGTCCCTGTGGCTAGGGCACCCACATGCTTCACAGGACACATGGGCTCCAGTTCTAATTCACTCATTCATCAGAAATAAGATTGCTTTTGAGTACTCTGCAGACCAGGACTCAGGTCTTCCCTGTCTCCACTGCTGCTCAAGCTCTTCCAGCTATGAGTCTTGTGTATCAGCATTCTTCCTCACCCTCTTGTCCAACACTTTTTGATACAGGAAATGTCATTAACAAAAAGAAAAGGGCAACTCACACTCACAGCACAATGTGCTGCCGTGTAATGACTGATGTAGCCCCTGTCAGATACAGGTTCAGACACCCTTGGACAAAGCACAGGACAGAACCCCTGCATCTCACATCCTAGCAGAGCAAGTAACTTTCCCTCTTCAGTAAAGGAGAGAGGAAGAAGGAGCAGAACCCCTCAGTTCCTCCTAATCTGAGTGGAAAGTTGCAACCTGTCCCTTACCCTCAAAGAGCTGGAGCAGATGACTGCCATTGGGTATCCAAAATCTGGACCCAGGGAGGAGCTAAGACACACCATTCTTGCTAAGATTTTCATACTGTCTCCTCAAGGCACTTCCTACCCAACAACATTCATAACCCCCCTAACCCACTTATGAGTTACATGCATTTAGTCATAGAACCATAGGGCTGTTGAGGTTGGAAGAGACCTTTGAGGTCATCAAGTCCAACTGCTGCCCTAGAGCTCCCAATCCCACCACCACCACTACACCACATCCCTCAGCACCACACCCACACATCTTTTAAATACTTCCAGAAATGGTGGCTTCACCATCTCCCTGGACAGCCTATTCCAGTGCCTGAGAACCCCTTCTGTGAAGAAATGTTTCCCAATAGCCAACCTGAACCTCCCCTGGCACAACTTGAGCCTGTTTCCTCTTGTCCTGTCTCTTGTTCCATGTGAGAAGAGGCCAACCCCCACCTTACTCCACCCTCCTTTGTGGTACTTGTAAAGGGCAATGAGGTCTTCCCTCAGCCTCCTCTTCTCCAGACTAAACAGCCCCAGTTCCCTCAGCCATTCCTCATAAAACTCACTGTGTTCAGGCAGCCTGGTGCAAGGTGACTGCTCCAGTAAGTAACCAGGCACCTGTGAACCAAGCAGGGCAGCACTAGCACCTTGCAGCACACAAACCCTTTTGGTTTGGCCCTAGCCTTAGAGTTGTCTGATCTTTCTGCACTGATGTACACTTCAGATTGGTGAGTGAGTCTTCTGCTCAGCAGATTCCCCAGAAACCACAAACCAAACCTTTCCCTGTGCTCCAGCTCTTTCCAAGTCAGGTAACTCAAGCCCTCCCCAGCGGTTGCATGCACAGACCCACTGCCTCCTCCCATCTTCAGAATGAAAATGTCACATCAGGCATGGATCTTGACATCCTGTTGTCCTGGAACCACTGAATCAGAAAGTTCCTTCCTCATAATTGTATTCTTTGGAGGTGGAAAATAATTAACTTCCCCACCCCCTACTCCTCCCTACTGCCACTATCAAAGTTAGAAATTCACTTGACCCTGTCTGGCAGAAAAAAAAAACCAACAAACCCAAAACAAACCAAAACCACCAAACAAAAACCAATCAAAACAACCCAGCCACCCTAATGCAGTGCCAGGGAAAGTTCTGTTGATCAAAGCACAGCCTGGTCTTCCCAAGGACACTGCCTCCCTGCATCACATCATCCAGCCCAGCAGCACAGCAGGCATTTTATTTTTGTTTGCAAAGTTCCTTTCAAGAAGGTAATGAGTCAATAATGGCAGCTGAACTTGATAGGTTACCTAAAAAAGTGAACATAAAAACACCACAACAAAACCAACAACAACAAAAAAAGAAGAATTGATGAATTATCACATCATTCATTGTTTGAAAACCATTTTCCTAGCAAAACACAACCTAGTAATAGTAGGGCTTCAGGGGCTGTACACAACAGTCACCTATTGTGCAGCTAACCAGCACATTTCAACTTAAATATGCAGTTAACCAGCACATTCAGATTTAAACATGCTGCTAACCAGCTCGTTTCAGCATGCAGTTAACCAGCACATTCAGATTTAAACATGCTGCTAACCAGCTCTTTTCAATGTGCAGTTAACCAGCACATTCAGATTTAAACATGCTGCTAACCAGCTCGTTTCAGCATGCAGTTAACCAGCACATTCAGATTTAAACGTGCTGCTAACCAGCTCGTTTCAACATGCAGTTAACCAGCACATTCAGATTTAAACGTGCTGCTAACCAGCTCTTTTCAACATGCAGTTAACCAGCACATTCAGATTTAAACATGCTGCTAACCAGCTCTTTTCAACGTGCAGTTAACCAGCACGTTCAGATTTAAACATGCTGCTAACCAGCTTGTTTCAGCATGGAGTTAACCAGCACATTCAGATTTAAACGTGCTGCTAACCAGCTCTTTTCAACATGCAGTTAACCAGCACATTCAGATTTAAACATGCTGCTAACCAGCTCTTTCCAGCATGCAGTTAACCAGCACATTCAGATTTAAACGTGCTGCTAACCAGCTCTTTCCAGCATGCAGTTAACCAGCACATTTGGACTTCAACCGGCTCTCAGTCTTCCACACACTGGCTTGGAAGATACCCTCAAAGGTCATCTTGTCCAGCCCTCATGCAGTCAGCAGGGACACCTCTCAACTAGAGCAGGCTGCCCTGGGCCACAATCCTGAGTGTCTGCCCCAGAAACAGGAGAGGAACTATGCACTTCCTTTTGCTGAGGACAGCATTCCTCTTCCAGGTTATTGTTTGGGAAGGAGGGGAAACACCACCACTCTCACTGTCAACATCCTGACCATTCCTCCTCGGGGCAAAAAAAGGTGTTTTGCTTCATTAACTAATGACTAGTGAGTGTTTGAAGAAGGCTCACTAGTTGTTGGCACTTTCTTTTGATTAACTAATGACTAGTGAGTGTTTGAAGAAGGCTCACTAGTTACTGACACTTTATTGTGATTAACTAATAACTAGTGAGTGTTTGAAGAAGGCTCACTAGTTACTGACACATTATTGTGATTAACTAATGACTAGTGAGTGTTTGAAGAAGGCTCACTAGTTACTGACACTTTATTGTGATTAACTAATGACTAGTGAGTGTTTGAAGAAGGCTCACTAGTTACTGACACTTTATTGTGATTAACTAACGACTAGTGAGTGTTTGAAGGCTAACTAGTTACTGACACTTTATTGTGATTAACTAATGACTAATGAGTGTTTGAAGAAGGCTCACTAGTTGTTGGCACTTTCTTTTGATTAACTAATGACTAGTGAGTGTTTGAAGAAGGCTCACTAGTTACTGACACTTTATTGTGATTCACTAATGACTGGTGCTGTTTGAAGAAGGGTAACTAACTAGATACTGGCACTTTCTTTTGATTAACTAATGATTAGTGGTGTTTGAAGAAGGGTAACTAACTGGTTACTAACACTCTCCTTTGATTAACTAATGACAAGAGGTGTTTGCACCTCTAGTTACTGACACTTTCCTTTTAAAGAACTATAGGAAGAGTATCACATAAAGGAAGAAGGAAGGGGGAGTCACTACACCAACAGATACATAAATGACTTTAACAGACTCTGAAGAACTAAGAATCCTACCCTTAAAAAGACAAATTGCACCTAATTGCACCTATTTTTAAAAGTGAAAGTATCAGATGAATCACTACTCAACAAACACCCCTCTGGCTTGCTCCTGTCGTAACAAAAGGAGGGTGAAAACACATCTCCCCCAAACCTAACCTCTCACTGGGCATTAATTGTGCAGAATGGCTAAGTAATGAGCCCCCAACCCTTCTGAGCACACTTTACACAGATCCAGCTGCAACACAGCAAAGTTGTAGCATAGCATCAACCGCATCACTCCAGCTCAAGGAAACTCTAACAGGCTCAACCATGCACCCAGCAGAGCATGGATAACCTTCTGATAGACTAAACCCAGGAAAAAGGAGGGGGGGTGGGGGGGGGAGGGGGAAATCCTCTGCATAATTTTCTTGATAATTATGTGTTAGAGAAGGGGGGAAAAAAAGTGTTTGAATGTGAAGGAATGTGAAAGAGGGCGGGGAGGGAATGTGACCAGTGTTAACTGGTACTGTCGATACAGAGGCCAGTGGTGCTGGTTTAAAAATCCACTGGAAGAGGGCAATTGTGCGCACAGAAGGACATGGAACAGATTATAGGCTTTTTATATCATTTTTTTTCTTGTTTTTCTGGGGGGGAGGAGGGTGTGTGGAATAAGAGGGACAAAAATGTTAATTAGAAATTGTTGTAATAAGGATACCCCCAAGATCAGCCCTATCTCTTTTGCTACAGCATAGTCCCTAGGCATACGGCTAACTACTCCTTGATCATTATCCTGGCTAAAACCAAAGCTACTGAAGTTAAGGAGACCTCATATCTACCAGAATTTCTTTCATCTCTAATAATTGCTAAACTAGCATAATTACTCATACTTGAGGTGAAATAGAGCCCAAGTTGTCTAAAATTCCAGTTGAAAAAAAACCCCACCAAAGCTCCCAGCTTCTTCTGGCTTTTGCACATTCATCTTTTGTCAGGATCCTACGCCAAGTGTTGCATTACGATTTTAAAGTGTTTAAAAGCTTCTCCTGTGCTGCCTGACTTCTGTCAAGAAGGCAACTGCAAAACTTTAATGCTTCGTAGCAACACACTCCAGAATGTCTTTGGAAACAGACAGGATCCTGGAGGTCTTTTTCCAAATGAAACTAGTCTATGTGCATTCTCCCAGCACCTAATAAAACAAGTCCGGCTCTTCATAGATCTGCGTCTTGCCCCTTCAGGGATCCACAGGTAAATATGAGGTGGTTCTGATTATAGGGAAATAGTACATTTTTCCCCACCCCACCTCCCTAGGATTGAATTTAAGCTCTGTTAGCCCTACAGGAACTACAGGAAATGGTGAAATACAGTCAGGGAGAGACGCTGAGAGGTCTGTCTTCGGGTATCAGCATTTACGCTATATCTTAATCAAAAAACCCCCACCAAAAAAACCAACTACAAATATCTTATTTTCAGTGTTTTCTGCAGGAGGAAAAAAAAAACCACTGAATCCATATGGTCTACATTAAAAAAAAAAAAAAACCAAAAAACAAAACAGTTCTCCTAGATCCTTTCCTCATTTGCAATCATTCAAAAGGAAGGCTCCTCCAAAATGCGGGAGTTTCAAAGCGCCGAGTCGTGCTTCGCAGCAAAGAAATGAGAGCTACCAAACCAGCTGTAAATTAGGCTGAATGAATTAAGAGAGCAGCATAAAGCCTTTCAAGACATCTTAGATCATGGTGGATAACGTTATCCTACACGTCAGATAAGTGCTTCCATGCTGACAGCTTCCCTTGTTACACAAGTTAACAGCAACTCAGGAAAATCAAATCAAACCAAACCAAACACGCGGCACGGCCAAGCCTCTCAAAGATTATCTCTGTCACAGGGTTTCACCTTTATAAACTAGCTGGGCAACCAGAAGCTCTTTAGATGCAGATCTTTAGGTGCTCCCTCGTATCTGTACCTGCTCTTAAGCAGAAAGTGATGGTCAATACTACTCATACAGAGCCACAAAATTAGGGGGCAGCGTCGCTGTAACCCTACAGCTAACCAAGACCAACAATACCGCTACGTACTGCCAACCCTACAGGTTGGAGGCGGTTTTGTTGTTTAGGGATTCTTCTTGTTTTTTAATATAGGAAGAAGCCTTGGCATGCCTTGGCAAGTCAAAAAGAGCAGACTATAAATAGCCTGCATTATAAAAAGATGCTAATCTTAAAGCCTCTTTGTAATTTGGGGTTTCTTCGTGGGCTCTTTCATGTTCGGTATCTTAATTTTTGCCCTTTTTTGGATGGCCAAAGAGAAGCCAGCAATCCACTCACGCATCAAACAGATGTTTTTGCTTTTCAGGCCAAATGGAATCTTATGAATTTTACTCTTTTTTTTTTTCCCCTCTTCCCTCCCTATAAAACAATGATGCCAAAATAACACAGTTCCTGAAAACGCCTGCTCGGAAGAGGTTCTTTGGGCCGGCAGCGGGGGAAACTTTCAGTCAAGTTCACAGAACTCACGCCGATACTAATTGCTGGTTTTGTTTGTGCTGGATTGATTATAGGCTAATCAGCAGACAACCTAATGACTTTCAAGTCTAGTTCACGCAATTTAGAAGCCAGGGTGGGTTGGGGCTGAGCATAAACATCCAAATAGTTGACAGGTACACAGAAACATAACGGGGATGCAAACATCAGATTCTCCCTGAGCCACCGCTGCTATTATGATTTCTGTTTCAACGCACTGCTGCTCTGCCTTCCCTGGTACTACACCACCCCACCTGCATCTCTGCACAAGGAACAGCCTTTAGCTTCAAGTTTACGACAAGACAACAATTAAAACACGAGGCACAATTCACTCGGCCCGCCAAAGACTCTGCCTCAACTGAGCGGCAGCTGAAAACACGGTCAGGATGGAAAGAGCACCCAGGCTCGCTCAAAAGGAGGGAGCAACTTTTAAGAGGCACTCTGGGCTTGCCAAAACATTTCAAGAGGCAAACCTGCGGCAAGCAGAACACAGAGATGCAAAAGCTAGCCGATAAATTTTTCCTTCTCATCTTCCTAGGAGCCAACACTCAGGCATTTTATTTCTGCAGTCGGACATGGGATACAAAATTACAGCGAGGAAAGAATTGCTTTGAAGGAATAACAAAGTATTGTTATGTTTTGGGTTTGGGTTTTTTTTTTCCAAAGAGAAATTGCTTTCTGAGATCAGCACTTCCATTAGGCACACGGGGCTGGTCTAGTTTCCTTCTGCTGGCTCATCCAATACCTACAATTTCAGTCATTTTCAGGGGTGACTTTAGCATCAGGAATACCACTCCAGTTCAGCTTGGAGAAGCCTGGGTGTAACATTTAGTAGGAGGACGTTTTCATGCAGGTTTGTACCAACAAACACCTGGCTTCCTTCCCAAGGGACAAGATTTTCCTAACTTTGTTTCTAAACAAAGTTTCTCATCAAAAGCAGGCGGTAAGGGCAAAAAGAAAAACCTCAGGCACTACCAGAACTAAAAGCCCAGAAAGCAGAAAAGGGAGGGAGGGAAGGGAAAGAGGCAGTCAGTAACCTGCGTGTGATATCCACAAAGGATGTCAAATCACAAAAAAATGATTTACCATTCCAATGGCCAAGTGAAACAAGACACAAGCAAGCCGCTCTCCTCTCCTTCCCTGCTGTCTGATCTCAGAGGGGATCCAGCACAGTTTGACTCCTGGAAAAGCAGTGCCCTTGGGTGCGAGGTGTTTAAGGAGTCAGAGCAATTGCCCTTCCTCAATACCCTTTCAGAGGCACCGTGGCTCTTCTGGGGCTTACACACAGGTATCGGATCTCCGACTTCGCCTTCCCCACCTGCTTTTCTCCCGCCGCCCTCGCTCTGCCTCTGTTGGGTGATTGTGATCAGGTCAATCAGACCCAACAGATTTTTCAATTTATATTTTTTTTTCTCTCCCTCTCTCTCTCCCAGAAACTAAGCAAGGAAATAGAATAAATTAATCAGTAGAATGAAATATAGGTCAGGACTGATGAGTTTGATGCAACTGATCCCTCCTCTGCCTGAAAGAAGCCAGCAGCTGAACTTTAATTCCTCCTCTCTAAAGTCAAACAAGATATTCAAGTCACAGGTTTTCAGAAAGTTAAATAATTTACTCTCCTTTTGAGATTCCTTTTTTTTTTTCCCTCCCCCCACTACAACCCCGTGGTATATTTGTAAGAGAGACTGCTTTTTACAGACAGCAATGACAACCTTTTTTTTCCTTGGAATGATGGTTTCCCCACTCTTAAATTGTGAAGGGATTGCTGAATGTTAGTCATGGCTTTTTTTTACCCTCCTTCCTAGGTCCAAATCTGAGACGAAATCCTCCCCACGAGCTGGGGGACGGGCAGGTCAAAGTTGGCAAGAAACCAACACCAGAAAAAAGGGGGGGGAAAAACAGAAAAAAGACAAAAATAAACAGAAAATAGAAAGCAGGGCAATTAAAAAATAACAAGAAATGTGTATTTTGAAGAAATAGATTAAATTGAGTCATTAGCAAGTTCATAACGCCCACCGTTTCCGATCAACGTTAGTTTCATGCATTTGACATCAAAACCTCAATTGTCATTTTGTTTCAATGTATTTACCTGCCTCCTATCAGTATTCCCCTAAGATCTAAGTTTCAAATTAAGTTATCAAAAGTGACAGACATATCAAAAATATCTCTTCTCTCTTCACCCACCCACCCCCCCCCCCTCCAAGAAAGGGTTGCTAAGTACATGACAAACTGGAAACGTAACCCTGTAACTCTGTATTTTATCTGGATGTCAGCGCAGCGCTGGCAAGTTGAAAGCCACTCATTTACCTGCAGCCACTGAGCAGGTTTGCAGGGAAGCTGTGTTTAGATAGTGCTCATTTTTAAACGGCAAAACTCTGCTTGGTGCTGACGAGATCAGCGAGACTTACAAAAACGAGGCATTTCAATCAAGGCTGCATTGGAGGTGCAGCTGAAATCCTCCTTGCAGCTTCCTTTTTTCTTTACCCCCCCCCCCCCCCCCCTTTATTATTCTTTCTTTTCTTTTTTTACTCACAGCTTTTGTTTGTTCACTCAGAATGAAGATATAATAACTGATGGGCAGACTCTTATCAGTGGATTTAAATGCTAGGTCCACGCAAGCACCCTCCAACTTCGCAGAGGAATCACGTTATCAAGCCCTTTTCAGGGCTCTTACAAGCAGGCTGCTTTCACAACATTATTAATCGCCCTCAGAAAAACTGACATGGTTCGAGGAAAAAGAAAAGCAGGGGAAATGAAAAAGATGATTTGCACAAAGGCCACCAAGAACGATAACCTGCCCCCCCCCCCCCCCAAGGTAATTACTACAGCCATAATTACAGATGATGATTGATTTACTGCCCGGTTTTGGGTCGGAAAAATAGTAAATAAGACTCTGCAAAGAAATCTCTGTCACCTCTATCCTGAGCATTGAGCGGTTTCCTTAAGTCAGAGGCTCATTGTCAGCAAATCCAAGCTGCTCCCTCTGAGTCGTACAACGTTGCTGGCTTCCCCTTTCTAGGGACTCTCGGGCTACTGGTGCAGCAGGAAGGCAAAGCCCCTACCTCCACGGAAAATGGAAGCTCTAGCCTTTTGGGTTCAATTGTGATCTTTATGGGGAAGAGATCTGAAGCAAACCTAACAAATAACCACAAGCACAAGCAGCTCAATGTCTAGCAGGAGAACAATTTCCTCTATCTGCAAATTAATTCTGAACGTTTATTCCTCTGCGCTTAACTAGTTGGAGGTCTAAGACTCTCCTCCAGTTAAAGTTTCTCAGCATCTTTTTTTTTTTTCCTCCTTGCAAATATAGCTAATTGCTCACTCTCTTACTGGCCCCAAAACTCTTATGCACGAGTAAATAAATCCTCCCTGGGAAGCTAGGAATATCAGTGCATGCTCGAGCAACAGAAGTTTCATTGTGGTATCACTTTAAAAGGTAAGGGATAGAGCGGCTCGTCTGTTCTCCAGGAGATGCCAAACAAAAGCACTACTGAACCGCACAAACTTTGGTCAACTAGATCCAGCAGCAGCAGCAGGTAAAGCAGTAAATTCAAGGCACCCTTTACTCCCTTCGTAAAATACCTGGAGAGTTTAATCAGACAAAACAAAATGAAATAAATGCTAAGAAACAAGACAATATCAAATCCTGCTCTAAAGCTCACTGAAGCCAACAGGAGGATTTTGAAAAGGGAACTCCTGGAAAGAGTTGCTCCGAGCAGGGATGTGGTGCTGAGGGACGTGCTTTAGCACCAGACCTGGTGGAGTTAGATCACGGCCGAAGTCGATGATCTTTAAAGGTCTCTTCCAACCCAAACGATTCTGTGATTCTAAGCAGGTTTGTGGGTTGGTGTTTTTGTTTTGGTTTGGGTTTGTTTTGCCAGGCCCTCCTGTGCAAGTCCATAAAGCAAACCTCGCTGCTGCTCTCCAACTAGGAACTGCGCTAGCTTCCAAGCACCTCGCTCCCGGAGCGCTCCAGCCCAGCCGAGAGGAAAACAAGGCCCTGCCGCCAGGCTCGGGATCACCGCCGCGGCCGGGGCTCGCCGCGCCGAGCCGAGCCCCCCGGGCCGCACAAGTTCCCCGCGGCTCCGCAAGGCCTCTCCCACCCCCGCGCCTCCGCACCCCCGCCCCTCAAAAAGTAGACAACTTAAGAGATGTTCTGACCTGACGCAACCCAGGCTTTATTCAACTTCAATGTACAGACCAACCCGGGAGGAACGCGCCCATCCAGACAGAGATGTTTATGTGAGGTGACAGCCACCCTCAGCCTCCTTCCCCGCTCGCAGCCGGGGAGAAGCCCCTGCGCCCGCTCGGCCGCCGAGGCCAACGGCTCCCCGCTCCTGGGGGGGCGGCTAACGGCTCCCGACCCCCTGAGGGAGGTGGTGGAGGGGCGGCCAACGGCTGCCCGCTCCTCCGGGGGCCCGGAGACACCCCGCGCCGAGCGGGGCTGAGGGGCGGCGGCGAGGGGCCCGCCGGGCCGACGGGGGGCGGCCGCGCCAG
>NW_027142394.1:626280-747556 GCF_026170545.1 Melanerpes formicivorus
AACTCCCCTTTATTTCCAGTGCTGTGCCACACAGGAAAATCAAGCTGGAGCAGAGAGTTAACACTGATTTCTTCAAATATTTTTAGGCTGCCTCAGCTATCCTTTTTCTGCCTCAGCTATCCTTTCTCTGCCTCAGCTATCCTTTCTCACTCCCTCTGTGGAAGAAGTGTGCAACAGCTTAAGTTGGAACCGGGCAAAATGAAGTTGGAGTGGAACAGGACGTAGAATGTCTTCGCAAAGGTGATCTGTAACGTGAGTTCTACTCCATTTCACAGCAAGACCTGCACAAGTAACAACCTGAGCTTTCCAGGCAGTTGTGGCATCTGATTTGTGTGGGTCCATTCCCTGATTTTTAGACCCCTCCTTTAAGTAACCACACTCCAGCTTTTCATGTATGTCTCCTGGTTTTCTTTCCTGATGCTGCACATGAATACTCCAGCACAGAGACAGCTAAACAGGAATTGTGTAAAGATGATTCTATCCTCTGTCTTTATTTCTCTGGTTTTGAGGAGACTGGGTTAGAATAGTGGCAAAGGGAAACAACTGTCTCGAATTAATTACTGTCCTGATTTGAAGAATACCCCTCCTTCTCCCAGTGATTAATTTCACCTCAAAAATTCACACAATTAGCTGCGGTGAAGTAGAAATGCACAAGAATGGAAAACCGTGCAGCTCGCCATGGGCTTCTAGCAACACACAGAAGTCCTCCTGTATATTCCCAACAAGCCAATTTAAAAAGCCTGCATGGAAGAGAAGCAAAGAAAAAAACAAACCCTTTGCAATAAAACTCTCTTATTTTCTTACTGGCACCTGAGTTGTGCAGTATCAGATGTCGCTCACCTTCCCTTGCTCCAGCCTAATAGCATTTACAAGTGGGCAATATTTGGTAGCTAGTGTAAATGCTACGTGATGCAACTCAAGGGCAGGGAATGAAAGGATTTTTCTGTGCTTATATTTCTTCAGACAGTCCAACAATGCAAAGTCCTGCCACAGCAGATTGAACACAAAAATAACAGTTTATAAAATATGACCTCCAAAAAAACCAAACCCCAAACCAACCAACAAACCGAGAAAAAGGAGGGGAAAAAAAAAGCCAAGCGACTAATTGCAGATGAAATATTCATTCCCAGCCCAATAAATCCTTAATTTTAAATGTCAGCTGCAAAACATAAATCCCTTTAATAGATTTCAAACTGTGGTGACAAAGTTGTAATTGCAGGGTCCAGCCCACTCGAAACCAAGCCAATGCTCTGGCTCTGCCTTCGCCAGTCCCCTGCTCGTTTTTCTCCCGCATTTCAATCCCATCTCCCATCTTTCAGGATTTTTTTTTTTTCCATCGCATTCCTGAGCCCACTTCTGGATTGCTTTTGGCTCAGATTGAATTGAATCTTGTGGCTGTTCCTCAATAGGTGTCTGATGTGCAAAGTCTGCTTGATCACAACTTTCTGTGTGGTTTCCTGCCGGGCGGCATGCACGTAGAGACCCTCAAGCCATGTGAAACAGGAGCCTTGACCCCAAGACACAATGAGGTTGGGTAGTTTGGTTGTAGCTCAAAAGGTCACTTTTTTTTGTTTTATTCCCTGGGACTGCCTCTGAGGGCTGTTTTAAACTAATTATTGCCTTTGATTCTAACTTATGCTTTGTTTAAAAAAAAATAAAGGAAGGCAAGGCAGAATGAAAAAGCCTCAAACCTCAGTCGCTACAATTCGAGGAGTTTGACTGGAATGTGTTTAACATCATGGACATCTGAAAAGACAAGAGTCCCTACCTGAGGAACTTGGGGTGTAAATTAGGCAGAGAGCACAGTGAATAATAAAAGCAGATTGAGGAGAGATTTGTAGAAGCTTGTGGGAAGAGTGGGGAGGTGCACAGAGAAATATGCAGAGTTGAGAAATATTCTGCCAATTGACACTAATTATGATACTTTCCTCTCTTGCTCTATTTTCATGTAATAGTTTTGTTTTTCTCTTATTTCTTTGCTTGTCAGTGAGCTATTCCCCTGCAGTAACTTGCCTTCTGATTTCTCTTTCTGTTCTAGGTTCCAGCACTGCAGGTAATAGAAGTGCATCTTTATTCTTCTGCTCAGCCATAGCAAATAACACTGAAATCCCTCAAAATGTTGTACATTACTTCCCTTGGTAGTTTTTCCACAGCAGTCCACTGGAAAGTACAATTCACTATGAACAAAAAATCCAGGTGATAAAATTCTGGGCTTCTGACGCTACCCTTCCCTAACAAATCTCTGAATCATCTTCAGAGTTCTTCTGGTAATAAAATGCTTATTAAAAAGGTTCATTTCTCTCAATTCCTGTTTTTTTTTTCTTCATGCTTAGCTGCGTTAGACAATTTAAAATATAGAAGGAAATAAAGAGCCAAACAGCTTCTTCCCAGCACTCTTTAACAAAGAGAGCTCAATGCTACCCAGGCTTTACTCTTTTTGAGGTGTGGAAAGTGAGGTGCTATCAGAAATAGGAATACCAGAGAAAGGTGATGGATCAACCCGAGAAATTAAACTGCAATCAATCAGTAGGACCAGATGGTGTTCATCCCAGAGCTCTGATGGAACTGAAGACCAAGGCAAGTGAGCTGCTAACAAAAATATGTAATTTATCATTGAACACAGCTACTGAACCAGAGGACTGGAGAGTGGCCAAGGTTGTACCCATCTCCTAAAAAAGTGCTAATGATGATCCTGGGAATTACAAACCAGTGAGTCCTACTTTAGAACTAGGAAACTACTCAGAGAATCAGTAAAATGCATGTGCTTAGGCACACAGGCAGCAAGGAAAGGCTGTGAGGCTTCTACCTACTTTCTCTCAATCCTTTTTGAACTACAGGAAAGAGTTAATTAAGTCATCAATAAAGCAGAACCAGAAGGCATAATTTATGTGGTGTTTCCAAAAGCTTATGGTAAGGTCCCTCTGAAGCAAAGCATAGCAGCTCCAGAGTTCAAGTCCATCTAGGGTGTAAATTCTGGATAAAAAGTGGAAAAAAAAAACCCCAAACCAAACCAAAATGTCAGAACTGTTGGAATTTAGCTCCCCAAAGCATTTTGTAGTCACTGGCAGATCACCACAGCTTCCTAATGAGCTCTTTATACCAGAGGTGAAGGAACTTACCCGTGGTGTAGTAAGCTGTGCCAGAACCAGGTCTTCAGTTTATGAGCACCCAGGTTCCAGAGCTGCATTTAGATGACCAGACAACAGCTCTTCCTTTAGGTGCTGCAGGAGGATTGGTGATCAGTTGAAGCAGAGAAAGAGGTTAACTCTGAATTGCCCCAGAGATCAAGAGCATCAATAAAGATGATTTTGTTCAACTTATTCATTAGCAATCTTTGGGGGGGGGGAGGGAGGAGGAAGCTTCTGAAATAAAGGTGGTAAAACTTGTTTTCCTACAGCAGTCACAGCCTGGAATTTGGACCCCATGTCCATTGCTCTGCACAGGAAAATTCATGGGAGTGTTTGGCTGGTTTGGAAGTGAACTGAATTTAGGCAAAACTTGAAGAAATTCCAGGGCAAGCCAATGAAGCAAGGTAAAATAGTGACATGGTGGCATGTAAAATGAAAGAGGCTAATTGCAGGGAGTGCAAGCTGGAGTGCATTTCCAGAGCCAGCAGGGAAAAATCCAGGCATCATTCACCAAAAATGCCACCCAGCATATTGCAGGAGCTTAGAAAAGATGCAAAAGCAGAGGAAAGAAGGAGCTACACTGACAACAAGCAAACAAGCAAGCAAAAAGATGGTTAAACACAAAATGTTACAGTGTGATTTCCTGAGCAAAAGCTGCATCTCCCAGCATTCTGTTGTGTTGTAGTTTGTGGATTCTAGGTAAGAGAGAGCAAAGCAAGGAAACAAACACAGCAAATGTGATGAATGAGATGGGACCAAGTTAGCATGGAGATTTGAAAGAAGAGATTTAATTTAGACTGATGAAGGGGATGAGGACGTTTGGAGCCACATGACATGTAGGTTGATGCAGAAGAGCTCAGGTGATCACAGAATCACCAAGCTCCTGTCTGTGTTCTTGCATTTCAGGAATACAATTTAAGAAGTGGGGAAGCACATTTCAATAATGACCATGTGGAGATGTTTTGGGGTGGGTTTTTTTTTCCCCCATCAGAATATGAAGTTAAATTGTGGGATTTATTGATGCTGCAGAGGACTGAAAACAGCTTTGGGGCAATTGCTAGCAAAACCCCCCCCAAGCAACAAAACAAAACAAAACAACAGCAAAAAGGAATAAAAGATTAGAAAAGAAAAACAAACCCCAAAAGCAAACGAAAAGAGGACTGATCCTTTGTCGTGTCCTCCAGTTCCTTGAGACTCCTCAGCTGCTCCTCCACACAAAGAGCACATGGCCAGCGCTATGCAGGTTTGGCATAAAGGCATCTCAGGTTGCAAGAAAGGAAGACCTGAGGAGCAGCCGTCCTGTGCAACACTGTTTCCCCTCCAAATCCACTGCTTTTTCAGGCAGAAATCCAAATAACTGCTGCTCTACGTCTCCTTAACTCCCACCCCTCAGCCTGAGCAGCTCTCCCGGCGCGGGTTAAGGGACAGAAAGAGGCAGCAGGAAGGAGCAGCTGAACTTGGAGCCCAACTCCCCTGCGAAGCCTAGGACTGTGCTGCTTGACATCCTTTCCAGCCCTGCCAGCCTCTCCACAGGCATGCAAACTGTACTCCCCTGAGAGGGGAGAAAGCAGTGGGAACTCGATGTGATTCTCCTTGTGGAATTTCTCAGCACTTTTTCCTTCCTCGGGATTTTTCCCAAGAGATGGGGAGTATTTAGCCCTTACTTAGCTTTACCAAAGTATTAGACATTTATTTGATTAAGTATAGCATCTGCAGCCACACTAGCTAGAGTAAAAATTATAAGGGCTATCAATCCTCATACTTCAGGGCATAAGCTGATCACCAGCTGGGGTCGAGAAGAAATTTCCCTCTGTGGTATAGGATTGCAATTAGGTGCGTGGAGGGGGGGGTGGGGGGAGGTTGTGCCTTCCTGGGTAGCCTCAGGCATTGGCCAGTGCGAGAGGCAGAGAGCTACCAGACTAGATGGACCACTGGTCTGCTCCAATATGGCAATTCCTTTGTTCTTAAGGCTGAATGTTGCTGCTGCTGAGCCGCCCTACTCTGTCATAATGTCAAAAATCCAGCATTAATTATAATTCTGAAAATGAAGGAATATTCATGAATTATTATGTTGGCAATAACGGGGTGGAACACAATACAGACAAAAACAGTGTCTGCTGCAGAGCAAAAGGAAGTTGACAGCTTTGAGCACAAGGCAGTTTCTGTTTCCAGTTACCCTCCAGAACTCCTTGCACCCTGGAGTCAACACCTTTGAGAATAATAAAGTAATTACAATTTTATTCCACGGTGTTCTGACAACAAATTTGATTCAGTAGTGTCTGCACCGCTCAGACAAAAGCAAAACACTCCAACAGTTTGATTGTGCAAGGCTGGCATTTTTTATGAGCTCACATTTAATCCCCCCCTCCCCACCCCCTTGCCCCCCCCCCATGGCATCTAGTGGTCTTGGTGAATGCATTTTAAATAACATTTCTTTCTGTAGTACTCTGGTTCCATCAGCATTTTGATAGAACTCGCAGAGAAAAGGGGAAAAAAGAGAGAGAGAGAGGTAAAAAAAAAGCCCTCCAATAGCTGCTTTATTCCTGTCATGTTCTTTTTGTAAAGCAACTCTCGGAGATGATTGCAGGAGTACATTAAAGGCACGCATTTTCCAAGTTAGTCAGTTGTCAGAGTGATTCTGAGGGTTGACAATCACATTTAAGACAAATATAGCAAGCTGAAAGAAATGCTTACAAGCAACTCCCTCTGCCTTGTGGGCCAGGGTGGCGTGTCTGGCAAGGCATCCAGTTCAGGGGTTAAACGAAAGCAAAAGCAATCACTTCAACCACGGGGTTTTTTGGGGGGGAAGAAAATAAACCGGCTTGATGTAAGCTAAATGAAGGAGGAGGGGGTGGTCTGTGACTTAAAAGGAATGGACAGATAGAGAAAAAGGTCAGGAGATTAAATTTTCCCTAAGGGAAAAGTCATTCTTTGGAATCATTAACCTCCTTCTAGGTCACTACTGAAAAAACCAGCAGGAAATCCTCCTGCTCCTAGAAAGATGGGTGCAGCGGATACCGCCCACTGACCACTGACCTAGCAGCTCCATGGCAGACACAATTGTGCTTACAAACTCTCCTCCAGGCATGCTCGGCCTTCCCCTGCCCATTTTAAAGCAATCTGATCTTTGAGCTGAACTCTGAAGTTCCATATCCATAAAGACAATATTCCAGGGGCTTGGGATGTTGAGAAGAAGATTCACTCTCTTAAATGGCTTTTAACAGAGAGAAATCTACAAGTGGTGTTTGTGGATGCAGAAGTTGCTCAGTGATGTCTATTAAGCACTGATCATTTCTCTTCAGGACTGAAATTTGCCACCACAGAATCATAGAATTGTTAAGGTTGGAAGGGACCTCAAGGATCAGCAAACTCCAACCCCCCTGCCATGGGCAGGGACACCTCACACTACAGCAGGTTGTTCACAGCCACCTCCAGCCTGGCTGCAAACACCTCCAGGGATGAGGCTTCTACCACCTCCCTGGGCAACCTGTGCCAGTCTCTCAGCACCCTCATGGGGAAGAATTTCTTCCTAACATCCAAGCTGAATCTACCCATTTCTATTTTTTGCTCCATTCCCCCCAGTCCTATCCCTCCCTGACACCCTCCAGAGTCCCTCCCCAGCTTTCCTGTAGCTCCCTTCAGACACTGGAAGGCCACAATTAGGTCTACTCAGAGCCTTCTCTTCTCCAGACTGAACAGCCCCAACTCAGTCTGCTAAAACACATCATCAAGTCTGTGTTTCAAAATATCTTTTTGCCTCTAAGAAGTCTCATCAGAGCATGTTTTCCAAGCTAATTCTGCTCCCTCCTAGAGGAGCCAGAGAGCAGACATTACATCAAAGAGAAGGATTGGGCCCTGAAATAGGAAATACAATCTTCCAAGCAGCATTTTGAGCATGTCCTGTAGCAGTCATCAGACCATATTCAGATGCACAGTCTTGCCAATATCAATGGAAAGAAGCCTTTTGTCATGGTCAAGCCCCCAAATAAGTATGAGGAATCACCTCTGGTCAGTTTGTACCACAAGATACCACATGGAAGCACTCAAATTTGCATCAAAACGTGGCCTCTTTTTCTTCCCCTTTTGCACCAGCAATAAAACTCTCAGTCAACACAAATGTGAATTCATATTTGCTGTTGACAGAAGCAAGAGTTGGCAAGGCACTTGGATGTCTGCAGCTCTGCAAAGCCCCTCACCTACTTGCAGGGGTTTGTAGGCAAAGCCAATATCCTCCTGCAGAATCAGGGAGTTCATCTCAGGGGTTTATATTACTGGAAAGAATTCTGGCAACTCTCATAGAGTCTTTTGTCTCTGGCCTGCAAGTTTTGCTCAAAAAGGCATATTCAGAAGAGAATTTTCACATGGAAATATGACTTCAGCAGCTTTGAAGGAGGTTAGACAGTTAAAACCTGAGAATCTTGGGTCATCTATTAAGATGTCTCCAATGTTGTGTCTGATGAATGAAGACTGTGCAACACTTTTTCCTGATCTGATATTGCCTCTTTCAATTATTTTTACATATATGAATCACAGAATTGTCAGGGTTGGAAGGGACCTCAAGGATCAGCCAGTTCCAAACCCCCTGCCATGGGCAGGCACACCTCACACTACAGCAGGTTGTTCACAGCCACATCCAGCCTGGCTGCGAAAACATCCAGGGATGAGGCTTCTACCACCTCTCTGGGCAACCTGTGCCAGTCTCTCACCACCCTCCTGGGGAAGAATTTCTTCCTAACATCCAAGCTGAATCTACCCATTTCTATTTTTTGCTCCATCCCCCCCAGTCCTATCACTCCCTGACACCCTCAAAAGTCCCTCCCCAGCTTTCTTGCAGCCCCCTTCAGATACTGGAAGGCCACAATTAGATCTCCTCAAAGCCTTCTCCAGACTCCCCTGCTCTTTCAGTCTGTCCTCACAGGAGAGGTGCTCCAGCCCTCTGCTCATCCTCGGGGCCCTTCTGAAACTGAAAAGAAAAGAAAAAAAAAAAAAAAAGAAAAAAGAAGGGGGAAAAAAATATAGAGAAAACAAACCAAAACACAATAAATACACAGAAATGATTGCATCTGATTTACTGCCCTGGAAGAAGAAGGTGCCTTGATTAGCTTTAATTTCTGAAGCCGGTGCCTTTTGCCAAAAGCCACTTTTCACATGTAAGCAAGATCTTGCAAGATTTCAAAAGACAATGACACGACCCCGGGAGAATAAAGGCATTGAAAGAAGGAGCTAAGAGAAAGACAAATAAAGCATAGTTGGTGGAAATTAGCACCCTTTCTAAAGCCTCGGCGAGGACAGAATCGCAGGGAGTTCACATTCTTCACAAAAATCATCATCTGTCCTCCTGTTCACACAACGACTGGAGAGCCAATAGGCAAGATTCCTCTTCCCGAGTGTCAGCAGCCCAATTTCTTCATGTGCAGGGCTAACAGTTTCCTCTCCTGTGCATGGCAAGGGAGAGAATCGTGTGCCTCGCTTGTTTTCTAGCCAAAATGTGTCCCCGAGGCAGGAAATCAAAAACACATCACAAACCTTGCGAGTAGACTCCACACACATTCACTCCGCTGATACTAGCAACTGTTCAAGAGGCTCGGGGAGCCACAGCTACCCAAAGCAGCCCTTCCCCAGCACCGAATGCGTGGGGTTGGATCGTGTCGTGCTAGGAAACAGCAAGGAAATAGTGCAGGGTGGTTGCAGCAGCTTAGAGAACTCCCCAAATTCCCTGCGAACGGTGCTCCGACACAAAGCGACCAAAGAACGTTGCAGCAGAGCCCTCAGCTGAGCAGAAGATGCAAGATTTATTATGACACAGTGCAGGGGAGAACTCAAAAGGAAGTCAGAGCATTAATGTGTCTTTTCCTCCCTTTTTTTTTTCCCCTTCACCATCTCCCTTTTCCCCTTTGTAATTCAGATGTGTATAGATAATTGTTTCTTTTCTCAAGTCAAACGCATCTAGAATGATCACAGATTTCCAGAGGTGAGGGTTTCCCAAGGTCTTTTCTCCTCCTTGGTTCTTTTTTTTTTTTCCCTTTCCCCTGTGCTCCAGCATTCTCTACCCACAAGGACTCTGAAATGCTGAAATCTCAGCAGTTCATATGTCTGCCTGCCCACCTCTTTTATTAAAGGGTTGTGTTTCTTTTCTGTCAACACCTATTCTTTAGCACACATCTCTGCTATCATTCAGGAAAACGTTGGCATAGCCTCCTCTTTCTTTTCTTTTCTTTTTTTTTCCCTTCTCTTTTAAATTAATTTCTATAGCTGGCCTTTCCCTTTTAAGTCCCCTTAATTTCTGTCATCGGTTTCAACCCCAAAGTTCTCACTTTCAGGAGACAAGAAGCTATTTTCACACATGTGAAATGCTCTGCAAAGCGGAGTCGCAGATGCCACATTTACATGTTTATGTCTGCTGTGTCTTTTTGTCTTCTTTTTAGTCTCCCCCCCCCTTTTTATTATTTCTTATCTTAGTTTATTTGATTGTTTTTTTCCTCCTTTTGTTCAGTCTGTCACTCAGTTCTGTTCTCCCAGTCCAAAGTATTTCAGTGGAGCAGAGAGAGTCTCTCAGTTCCTCTGCCCAGACTTCTGGCTTTACAAAAGAAGCAGGTAGCTCAAAATCTGTGGCAGCTTCAGTTCCAAGGATAAAGGCAACCCCTGTAAAACCCAACAATGACCCTAGGCACAAACCCTCACAGCTTCTCACATATGTGACCTGTAAACCACTGCAGTTTGTTTTCCACATGGTCTTGTCCCTCTCTATGTGGGAAAGGAAAGGAAAGGAAAGGAAAGGAAAGGAAAGGAAAGGAAAGGAAAGGAAAGGAAAGGAAAGGAAAGGAAAGGAAAGGAAAGGAAAGGAAAGGAAAGGAAAGGAAAGGAAAGGAAAGGAAAGGAAAGGAAAGGAAAGGAAAGGAAAGGAAAGGAAAGGAAAGGAAAGGAAAGGAAAGGAAAGGAAAGGAAAGGAAAGGAAAGGAAAGGAAAGGAAAGGAAAGGAAAGGAAAGAAGAAAAGAAGAGAAGAGAAGAGAAGAGAAGAGAAGAGAAGAGAAGAGAAGAGAAGAGAAGAGAAGAGAAGAGAAGAGAAGAGAAGAGAAGAGAAGAGAAGAGAAGAGAAGAGAAAAGAAAAGAAAAGAAAAAAGAAAAGAAAAAAGAAAAGAAAAGAAAAAAGAAAAGAAAAGAAAAGAAAAGAAAAGAAAAGAAAAGAAAAGAAAAGAAAAGAAAAGAAAAGAAAAGAAAAGAAAAGAAAAGAAAAGAAAAGAAAAGAAAAGAAAAGAAAAGAAAAGAAAAGAAAAGAAAAGAAAAGAAAAGAAAAGAAGGGAGAAAAAAGAAAAGAAGGGGGAGAAAAGAGAAAAGAAGGGGGGAAAAAAGAGAGAAGGAAAGGAAAAAAGAAGCCAAAGAAAGAATGAAAGGAAGAAAGGGGTGTGAAAGGTGAATTTTGCAGAATAATTCCCTCTGAGGCTCCTCTTGCTGAGATTCCCTGCCAGGATTGCAGAGGGGCAAGAGCAGAGCTGCTTTTGGCTCCGTGTGGTGGAGGCCGTGGGATCTGCCCCCAGATCTGGCAGCTCGGTGGGATGCTGTGACCTCTCGCCCTGGTGCCTCGGCAGCTCGGCCCCATTGTTCCCGGGGGCAGGCATGCTGGTCACACTGGGAGGGGGGGGTGGTGAGCATCCCTGCAACTTTGTGGTGCTGGGAAAGGAGATCACCTCTACATGGAGCTTTGGGAAGATGGAGCTGGCCCATGTTTGCTGATAGCAGTCAAGGTTTCTGGGGCGCTCGTGCGGTACAGAGAACTGCGCCAGCGCACTCCTGGCAGTGCCAGCTGCAAATTGAATTTGCCTCCTCCAAAAACTCTTGCCTGCCCATGCTATTCTTCAGTGTGGGGAGGTCCAGGAGTGAATCACAGAATGTTAGTGGGTGGAAGGGACCTGGAGACATCATCCAGTCCAACCCTCCCTGCCATTTCTTTACCTTGAGCTCTACCCTGAATCACCCTACCCTGAACTCTGGTTGCTTATCTGTGGCTACCTGCTTCTCTGACTGTTTTTTTTTCAGAGGCTTCTAATTTGGCCAGATTGGGCTCCCTTTTTTTTTTTTCCTTTTTTTCTTTCTAAAATTTTTTTATTTTCTTTATTTAAAATTTTTCTTTTTTAGTTTTCTTTTTCCTTTTTTTTTTTTCCCACAAGAGAAAAAAAAAACAGAAGCAAAAAGCTCCTTGCAGCTCATCGCTGTCACCAAAAGTGTCACCCTCCCTCCCCCTCCTGCACATCCAATTATCAAGTCTCTTTTCCAAAGTAGGAGATCTCTAGAGCTTCTCAATGAAGGGTTTGTAATAATTCTTTTAACATGGCAAAACACCACATTATTCCCCAAACATTAATGTTGCATGAACGTGAGACTTCTTTTCCCCCTGAAATTTCCTTTTTGATTTCACAAAAACAGAAAGTGCCATTTAAAACAATGCTAATGGAGAGCCTGTGTGCCACGAGCCACAGTGATTTGGGGCGGTGCCAGTAACGAGCTTGCCAAAATGCTTGCCTGAGGAGCCCACCTGACCTTGAACAAGGGCACCTCAGCCTTTTCTGAGGGTATCCCCAGTGCCCAGTAAAACATGTCACGTCCTTTTGACCACTTGTGCACTGAAAAGACCACAGCTCCGTGTTTCAGGCCTGTTTAGCACCTTATAAAATGCCACTCAACCCCTTGGTGCTGCCTAAATCTATTGAAATGATTAGAATCATAGAATAGAATAGAATAGAATAGAATAGAATAGAATAGAATAGAATAGAATAGAATAGAATAGGATAGGATAGGATAGGATAGGATAGGATAGGATAGGATAGGATAGGATAGGATAGGATAGAATAGAAAAGAATAGAATAGAATAGAATAGAATAGAATAGAATAGAATAGAATAGAATAGAATAGAACAGGATAGGATAGGATAGGATAGGATAGGATAGGATAGGATAGGATAGGATAGGATAGGATAGGATAGGATGGAATGGACCATTGTTTCAGTGGGAAAAGACCCCCAAGATCATCAAGTGCAACACTGAACTCAACACCACCATGGCCACCAAACCGTGTCGTGAAGTGTCATATCCACACATTTCTCAAACACCTCCAGGGATGGGGACTCCACCACCCCCCTGGGCAGCCTCTGCCAATCCCTGACCACTCTTGCAGCAAAGACATTTTTCCTCCTCTCCAACCTAACCCTTCCCTGGCACAATTTCAGGCCACTCCCTCTCCTCCTGTCACCTGAGACTAGGGAGAAGAGCCCAACCTCTACCTCACTGCAATCTTCACCTCATTCCAATCTCCGTTCAGGGAGCTGTAGAGAGCGATGAAGTCTCCCCTCACTTTCCTCTTCTCCACACTAAACACCCCCAGCTGCTCCTTCCCAGCCCTGTTCTCCAGACCCTTCCCCACCTTTGTTGCCCTTTTTGAGACACACTCCAGCCCCTCAATGTCCTTCTTGGAGTGAGGGCTCCAAAACTGAAACCAGCACTCAAGCTGTGGCCTCACCAGTGCCCAGTACAGGGCACAATCCCTGCCCTGCTCCTGCTGCTCACACCATTGCTGATCCAGGCCAGGCTGCTGGTGGCCTTCTTGCCCACCTGGGCACACCCTGGCTCATCTTCAGCTGGCTGTTGACCAGCACCCCCAGGTCCTTTCTGCTGGGCAGTTTGCAGCCACTCTGCCCCAAGCCTGGAGTGGTCATGGGGTTGTTGATACCCTACCCATTGTGTCTTTCAGTTGCTGTTTGGGATAGGGAGGTTTTTGCTCTCCATGGTGCTTCCTTCAAGCATCAACCTCTGAGCTCTTGTACAACCTGAGGTGCTAGATCATTTGCTGAGGAAAAGGCCATGCTGACACAGAAGACAGAGAGGCTGCAGAAGGTTTCATACTTTTGCACCCTCCTGATATGAAATTGAAGGGGTGGGTGGTTGAAGACTGCTCAAGAAAACAGGTAGCCAGGCGAGGGTTTGCTGAGGAAGTGCAAGGTGGATCTGCAGCACTGCAGTCAAAAGAGATGCTCTGAGGAGCTGTATTACTTCTTGTCAAAGTCAGCAGCTTGCTGTTGCTGCCTCTGCAGTTCATATTTAAACACTGGAGCTGCAGAGCACTCCAAGACACTTTCTTGTTTCCTTTCTGGGGTCACTTTGCTGTCTTTTCTTGTTTCTTTAAGCTGTAAATGCTGTATCTGATACATCCACCTTGCAAACTGAGTTTTTCAGCATGTCTCATGTCATTATTCAATCCTAGCACTACCTTCCATGTTGGCATCTCAAAAACACCTCCATGCCCAGTTTTCTCCTTGGGTGTCATCACTCAGTGATCATGAACTGTGTTCAGTTCTGGACCCATCAGTAGGAGGACTTAGAGGATCTGGAGCAAGTACAGAGAAGGGCAATGAGGATGGTGAGGGGCCTGAAGCACCTGGCCTATGAGGAATGGCTGAGGAAGCTGTTGGTGTTCAGTCTGGAGAGGAGAAGGCTCTGGAGAGACCTTAGAGCAGCCTTCTAGCACCTGAAGGGAACTGCAGGAGAGCTGGGGAGGGACTTTTGACAAGGACTTGGAGTGATAGGATGAGGGACAATGGATTGAAGCTGGAAGAGGAGAGATTTAGACTGGAGATTAGGAAGAAATTCTTTCCAGTGAGGGTGGTGAGACTCCGACACAGGTTGCCCAGGGAAGTGGTGGATGTCCCCTCCCTGGAGGTGTTCAAGGCCAGGTTGGATGAGGCCTTGAGCAACCTGTTCTGGTGGGAGGTATCCCTGCCCATGGCAGGGGGGCTGGAACTGGATGAGCTTTAAGGTCCCTTCCAACCCAAACTGTTCTATGGATCTATGAATCCATGGTTCTATGGATCTAGGGTTCTATGGGTCGATGGTTCTATGGTTCTATGGATCTATGGTTCTATGAATCTATGGTTCTATGGATCTAGGATTCTATGGATCTAGGGTTCTATGGGTCAATGGTTCTATGGTTCTATGGATCTATGGTTCTAGGGTTCTATGGATCTAGAGTTCTATGTATCTATGGATCTATGTGTCTATGGATCTATGAATCTATTGGTCTATGAGTCTATGGATCTATGAATCTATGGATCTATGAAGCTATGGTTCTATGGATCTGTGGTTCTATGGTTCTATGGATATAGGGTTCTATGGATCTATGTATCTATGGATCTATGGATCTATAATCTATGGATCTATGAATCTATGGGTCTATGGATCTATGAATCTATGGTTCTATAGATCTATGAGTCTATGGATCTATGGATCTATGCATCTATGAATCTATGGGTCTATGGATCTATGAATCTATAATCTATGAATCTATGGATCTATGAATCTATGGTTCTATGGATCTATGAGTCTATGGATCTATGAGTCTATGGTTCTATGGATCTATGGATCTATGCATCTATGAATCTATGGGTCTATGGATCTATAATCTATGGATCTATGCATCTATGAATCTATGGTTCTATGGATCTATGAGTCTATGGATCTATGAGTCTATGGATCTATGAATCTATGGGTCTATGGATCTATGAATCTATAATCTATGAATCTATGGATCTATGAATCTATGGTTCTATGGATCTCTGAGTCCATGGATCTATGGATCTATGAGTCTATGGGTCTATGGATCTATGGCTTTGTGGTTCTACGGCTGACTGACTCCAAGCTCATTAAGGACGCGTTTTGTTAAGGGAGCTGAAGTTTCTCACAGCAGCTCAGACACCGCACATTTTAGCATCTCCCACGAACATTTCCATTTCCCCCCCCTCCCAACTCCAGCCCTTTCTGGTGACTTAGAAAAGGAAAAAAAGAGATAAAAAAGAGAATCAAGCAGGAAAAGCAAAGGTTGATCTTTAAGTACCACATATGATATTAGTTTTTCCTTTTTAGAATAATCACATTATTGCAGACATTTTAATAGCTGTAGAGGTTGCTATGTATTAACATGATTCATGGTCCTTGACAGCAGTGTCTCTGCAAATCCCCCAGGAACGCAAAATACAAAACTCCACACACGTTCAAATTTTACTGCCTGCAGCTAAAAGGGGGGGGGGAGGGGGGGGGAAGAAGGAAAGAAAGAAAAAAAAGAGAAGGCAAAAAAAAACCCAACAAAAAAAACAAAACCCCAACTTAAAACTGTTGAAACCCTTCAACTTTAAAAGCATTAATAGAGGGTCCCAGGGGATTAAATCTAAATCTTAATGTGTAAAAATCAAGTTAATAACCGCAGAGATTAATATGGTTGCATTTGATTATTGTGATAATGCAAACAATTAGCACTGCTCAAGTGAGATATATTGGCCTCCTACTTGCCCCACACACAGCTGCAGAACGTGGGGAATAAATGGAAAGCAAACATTTTCGCTCAGAAAGGTGCAGATTTTTTTCTTTCTTTTTTTTTCTTTTTCCTTTCTTTTTTCTTCTTCTTTTTTCTTCTTCTTTTTTTTTTTTATTTCTTATTTTTCTTTCTTTTTCTCTTTTCCTTATTTTTCTTTCCTATTTTTCTTTTTTCTTCTTTCTTTTCTTTCTTTTTTCTTCTTTCTTTTCTTTCTTTTTTCTTTCTTTTGTCTTTCTTTTTTCTTTCCTCTTTTTTCTTTTTTGTTTCACTTTTCTCCTTCTTATTTTTCTTTTTTCTTTCTTTTTCTTTTACTTATTGTTATTTTTTATTTTTCTTTCTCTTTTATTTATTCTTTTTTCTTTCTTTTTATTTTTCTTCCTTTTTTGTATTTTTATTTATTTTTTTCTCTTTTTCTTCTTTTTTCTTTATTTTTCTTTTTTCTTTCTTTTGTTTTCTTTCTTTTTTTTTCTTTCAATTCGTTCTTCTCTTTTTTCTTCTCTTTTCTTTCCTATTTTTCTTTTTCCTTTCTTTTGTTTTCTTTCTTTTCTTTCTTTTTTCTTTCTTTTATTTCTTTTTTCTTTCTTTTCTTTCTTTTCCTTCTTTTTTTCTATCTTTTTACTTTCCTATTTTTCTTTTTCCTTTCTTTTTTCTTTGTTTTTTTTCTTATTTTTCTTTTTTATTTCTTTTTTCTCTATTTTTTCTTGTTTTCCTTTTTTCTTTCTCTTTTGCTTATTTTTTATTTTTTTCTTTTTTTCTTTCTTCCTTTTTCTCTTTCTTTTTCTTTCTTATTTTTATTTTTAATATTTTCTTAGTTTTCTTTTTTATTTTTCTTTCTTTTTTATTTTTCTTTCTTTTTTATTTTTCTTTTATTCTTTCTTTTTCTTTTCTTATTTCTTTTTTCTCTTTTCTTTCTTTCTTTTCCCTTTCTTTTTCTTTCTTCTTTCTTTCTTCTTCCTTTTTTCTTTCTTTTTCCTTTCTTTTTCCTTTCTTTTTTTTTCTTCTTTCTTTCTTCTTTCTTTTTTTTCTTTCCTTTTTTTTTCTTTCTTCCTTTTCTTTCTTTTTCTTCTCCTTTTTTTTTGTTTCCCCTATGTCTTATCTTCTCTGCAGCCAGCTCCTTTTGAAATCATAATTGTTGGCATTTTTATTATTAAACCTCTTTTTTTTAGGGAGCTTTCATAAAATTGGTTGCCACAAGCAGCCATTTCTTCTTGTCAGCAAATTATCCCTTCCTTGCCAATACCAGGAAATAAATAAATCTCCCAGATGAATGACTTGGCTTTTTATTTTTTCCCTTTTTTCCCCCTTTTTTCCCCCCCCACTTCCTTCTTCCTACTCCACCATGCTGTTGGTTTAATCCAGAACATTCTGGGAGCAGAACCAGGCATCTCCTCCAATCTGTGTTATAGGCAGGCTTGGAAGTGCCACCTATACTTAATGCTTGACACTTCCCATTAGAAAGCCCTTTTTTCAGTTGCATGTAACTGTGCCAGACTTTAAGTGTTCAGCTAAAATTCCCCATGCTGGATGTCTGCCTCACTTTGATTTATTTGTTGTTCTAAAATTTTAGTGAGAATAGTTCAGCAGTTTCCAAGAACAAGATTATAGGAAAGATATTCTTTTGCCCACATCAAAAAATACTCTTTGCAGCCATTAACTCTACTATAACTCTCCTATAGATTAACTCTACTCTAGGTTTACTATATCCATCCCTTGGAGCATGGACATTACATTTGGCATAGGAAAACCATAGAATTGTTAGAGTTGGAAAGGACCTTAAGGCTCATCCAATTCCAATCCCCCTGCCATGGGCAGGGACCCCTCACACTAGATCAGGTTGCTCACAACCACATCCAGCCTGGCCTTAAAAACCATCATGGATGACACTTCCTCCACTTCCCAGGGCAATCCATGTCAGTGTCTCACCAAGAAGACCTACCCTGATGTCAAGAATGTGAAAACAGCCCAGCTTTGGCCAAATGCTCAGCCTTTTGCTCAAGTGCAGTAGGTTCTTCTCAGGAATTTGGCAGCCCACAAAGGCTGTCTGTACCAAGCACAACCCAGTCCCACAGGTGAAAGCTCTGAGTAAAAAACATTCCCTCCTCTTGTTGCTCCCAAAAGACACGTTTTTAGGGATGCAGAGAAGCCTGAGATTAGATGCCAATGATTTGAGAGTGTGGTAGAAAGACTATCATCCTCAACACAAGGGGGAACTTCTTTACTGTGAGGGTCACAGAGCCCTGGAGCAGGCTGCCCAGAGAGGTTGTGGAGTCTCCTTCTCTGGAGACTTTCAAGGCCCATCTGGATGTGTTCCCCTGTGACCTGAGCTAGATTGTATGGTCCTGCTCTGGCAGGAGGGTTGGATTGGATGGTCTCTTTGGGTCCCTTCCAACCCCTGACATCCTGTAATCCTGCCTTGGGGAGAAGCTCGTGTAGAAGGACAAGCAGCATGGGAAAGGGATCCAGGAGAGCAGCTTTATGGCTTACTGCCTCATGGGATGGGAGAAGCACTGAAGCTAGGATGAGGAGCTAGGGGATGAGAAGCTGGAACTGGAACTAAGGTAGGCAAAAAGCAGGCTGAGAAAAAATTAACCAGGCTGGTGATGCAGGGAGAGGGGACTGGGATGCCCAGTTGCAAGACTCAAGCTGCACCAGGGGAGGTTTAGGTTGGGGATGAGGAAAAATTTCTTTCCTTCAAGAGTGGTCAGGCATTGGAGCAGGATGCCCAGGGAGGTGGTGTTTGAGAAATGGGTGGATATGACACTTTAGGACACGGTTTAATGGGCATGGTGGTGTTGGCTTCCTGGTTGGACACAATAGTCTTAGAAGGCTTTACCAACTCCAATGGTTCTATGATTCCATGACTGGGCTGAGTTTGGAGAGCCTTAGGAGGTGAGTGGAGGGGATATTGCCTCCTTGTTTCCAGGATCTGGGATGGATCTGAAGCATCTGGGGTCATCTCTCATGCACCCACAAAGCATCTAATTCCCCTTAAGTGCTGGTGTGCAGGCAGGAGAGCATTAACCCCTTCCTCCCAGCTTGATGGCTGAGGTCAGTGCTGGGAGTCTGAAGATTTTGGTCCTGCTGCTGAGCCTCCATGGTGAGACTTCTGTAGCTTTTTCAGATTGCCTCTTCAGAGGAAGATCTGGGATAGCAGACGCACACACAGAGTTCAAGAGATAAGTATCACATGATAAGGCTTTCAAGGTGTAGGAACAATTACAATGACTTATGCAGCCCTAATTTGCCTTCCTCTTGTTGCTTATCTTCAGTATGACATGGATGGATTTGTCTGATGGTCAGTGAGGGAAAGCAGCAGAGAAAGATCAGCACTTGATGTGCTGCAGGGCTGGATGACTAGGAAAAAGTGAAAAAAGGGTCTTTAAGAAACTGGGAACAGATTTTATCAGGGCCTGTTGTGACAAGACAAAGGGTGATGGTTTGAACTGAGAGAGGGAGAGTCAGGCCAGATACAGGGAAGTACTTTTGTTACATGGAGGGTGGTGAGACCCTGTCCTAAGTTGCCCAGAAAGGTGGGTGATACCCCATTCCTCAAACCATTCCATATCAGGGTGGATAGGGTGCTGAGCAACCTGCTCTAGTTGAAGGTGTCCCTGCTGACTGCAGAGTGGTTGGACTAGATGACCTTTAAAGGTCCCTTCCAACCCAACCCATTCTATAGTTCCATGCTTAAGCATGCAGAAAGACAAAAAAATATTTCCTAGTTGATGTAACTGCATATTGTCCTACACAGAGGGGGTAGTCCTTGCCTCTTCCTCATCTGCAATGCTGTGGCAAGCCCAAGACCATGGAGGACAGTGTCACTTAGTATGTTTGGAGAACACTGGACTTGACACTCCAGCAGTCTGCCCTCCCAAGTGCCATAGAATCATAGAATCAATAAGGTTGGAAAAGACCTCAGAGATCATCAAGTCCAATCTGCCACCCAATACCTCATGACTACTAAACCATGGCTTCAAGTGCCACATCCAGTCCCTTCCTGAACACCTCCAGCGATGGTGACTCCACCACCTCCCTGGGCAGCACATTCCAATGCCAAATTACTCTTTCTGGGAAGAACTTTCTCTTCACCTCCAGCTTAAAATTCTCCTGGTGCACTTTGAGACTGTGTCCTCTTGTTCTGGTGCTGCTTGCCTGGGAGAAGAGACCAACCCCCACCTGGCTACAACCTCCCTGCAGGGAGTTGGAGAGAGCAAGAAGGTCTCCCCTGAGCCTCCTCTTCTCCAGGCTAAGCAACCCCAGCTCCCTCAGCCTCTCCTCACAGGGCTGTGCTCCAGACCCCTCCCCAGCCTCATTGCCCTTCTCTGGACACGTTCAAGTGTCTCAATGTCCTTCTTAAACTGAGGAGCCCAGAACTGGATACAGGACTCCAGGTGTGGCCTCAGCAGTGCTGAGCACAGGGCACAAGGACTTCCCTGCTCCTGCTGGCCACACTCTTCCTGATGCAGGCCAGGATGCCATTGGCCTTCTTGGCCCCCTGGGCACACTGCAGGCTCATGTTCAGCTGCTGTCACCCTGTAACCCCAGGTCCCTTTCTGCCTGGCTTCTCTCCAGCCACTCTGACCCCAGCCTGTAGCACTGCCTGGGGTTGTTGTGGCCAAAGTGCAGCACCTGGCACTTGGACTTGTTGAATGCCATCCTGTTGGCCTCTGCCCATCTGTCCAGCCTGTCAAGGTCCCTCTGGAGAGCCCTTCTACCCAAGTGCCATTCCCAAGTGCCCTCCAGCTGTGCTCTGTCCGTGGTCATGGCCATGTGACGCACACCAACCGGTGCGTGGTGGCCACCTCTGCTCCGTGTGAGCCCTGCCTTCAGCCACAGGCTGGCTGCCTCAGGTCCCCCCATGGAAAAAAAAAAAGGGAATCACACCTACCTATTTCTCACATGAGTGTTGTGAAAATGAATGAATTACTATTTATGAAGTGCTGTAATGATGAGTGCCCATGAGGAGCAGCCCATGAGGAAATTAATTATTCTATCTTTGGAGCAGGGCTTGAATCGTGAGCAGTAAATAGGATGTAGGGGCCATTACACTGAGTAATGAGAATGAAGCAGATGAATAACACTCACTCTCTGCACTGAATGAAGAAAACAGTAGGAGACCATGTGGTGAGAGACCACAGCAAGGTGTATGCTAGGAGAAGGTAACTGCTAAATACTAGGCCTAGAGTGCTTGGGTCCATGTCATGGGCACCCCAAACCCTTTCCTGCCATGCAGCCTCCTGCCCCTGTGGTGTTGCCTTCTCCCTCCTATCCCACTTTCTGAGTCCAGCCAGCCCCAGCCTCCTCCCATCTGACTCATAGCTTCAGTTTCCTCGCTCCGCCAGGCCCTGACTCAAAACCCCGTTCAGCTTCCCTCCCTTTCTCCACTGCCATTAACCCCAGTTCCTACAAAAACAGGAAAAAGCACATTCCTAACACCCAGACACCTTCCTCTACCAAAACCCTAGTGCAGCTCAACAGCTGAGGGACAGCAGAGCTTCAAAGGGGGGGAAAAAAAAAAAGACAAGGGACAAAGAGAAAAGACACAGAAATGTGCACAAATATGCAAGCAGCCACACATTTTCCAGCCTCAGCAGCAGCTGGAGTTTTGCAGTGCCACCAGAAGTTTTCCCAGATCAATCCATTGTTTAGCTGGAGTGATGCAGCTTGGAAGTTACAACTTAAAATGAGATTATTACCCCCCCCCCCCCCCCCCCCCCCCAAATCTATCAGCACCCACAGTGGCAATACCTGGCAGTCCCCAGCCCTGCACAATATTGTTGATGTCAAGGTGTATAAGAAAGAGAATTCAAATGCTGGCTTCTTGTGCTCTCTGCCTGGAGGACGAATAGATCTAGACACAGCACACTATTTGTTTATTTATTTATCCCTCCCCCAAAATCACCTCAGAAATAAGCAGCAGTCAAAACCAACCCCAAATGCAGCTCATCCTGTTTTCACCAATGCTGAACTTGAAAGAAACCAATGGGGGAAGGAGAAAAAAAAAGGGAAAGGATAAGTCAGTGAACTGCTTTCAGCTAGCAAGCTCAGGGTTGAAAACATCTATTTTCAGAGCAGTTCCCTGTTTGTTCCCCTTTCAAGCCATATGTCTCTGAAGGTAATTTATGCCACAGGGTAAACTGTGGTTTCCTATTTAAGGTGCTGAGTTTGTGGCTCATCTTTGACTGAGATTCTCCAGCTTCTGGAACTGGGCAAAAAATGTGTGACTATGGCACTGCAGGACATGGTTTAATGGCCATGGTGGTGTCAGGTCAATGATTGGACGTGATCTTGGAGGGCTTTTCCAAATGAAACAATATTGTGATTGTATGATTTCATGATTGCATGATTCTGTGAGTCTATGACTCATTCCAGGATTCTATGATTCTGTAACTATGAATCCATGATTCCATCATTCCATAATTCCATTATGGTACGTCTCTATGATTCTATGACTATATGACTCCTTGATTATATGATTCCATAAGTCTATGACTCTATGATTCCATGACTATATGACTTTGTGACTGAATGATTCTGTGACTCTATGATTGTATGATTTCATGACTCTGTGATTCCATCACTCCATGATTCCACAGTTCCATGACTCCATGATTCTATGACTCCATGATTCTATGACTCCATGATTCCATGGCTCTATAATTCCATGGCTCCATAATTCAGTGGCTCTATGACTCCATGATTCTATGACTCCATGATTCCATGACTCTATGAGTCCATGGCTCTATGATTCCATGGCTCTAGGATTCCATGACTCTGTGACTCCATGATTCTATGACTCCATGATTCTATGACTCTATGATTCCATGGCTCTGTGACTGCATGATTCTATGACTCCATGATTCTATGACTCTATGATTCCATGGCTCTGTGATTCCATGGCTCTGTGACTCTATGATTTCATGGCTCTATGATTCCATGGCTCTACAATTCCATGGCTCTATGACTCCATGACTTCATGATTCCATGGCTCTATGATTCCATGGCTCTGTGACTCTATGATTTCATGGCTCTATGAATCCATGGCTCTATGAATCCGTGGCTCTATGACTCCATGATTCTATGATTCCATGATTCCATGACTCTGTGATTCCATGACTCTGTGACTCTATGATTCCACGGCTCTATGAATCCATGGCTCTATGACTCCATGATTCTATGATTCCATGATTCTATGACTCTATGATCCTATGACTCTATGATTCCATGTCTCTATGATTCCATGGCTCTATGATTCCATGACTCCATGATTCCATGGCTCCATGATTCCATGGCTCTATGATTCCATGATTCTCTCAAATTGGAGATTTTGTCAAAGTTCATTTTGTCACCTTTGGAACTGGCTGCAGAGGGTTGGTGACTGTTCTGTGCCATCTACATTAATCCTGCTGGTGTGCTCAGTGAGCGACATTTGAAAGAGAGGTCTTTAGGGATCTCTCTTCATGCCATGCAAGCCTTTCTTGGAAAGAGATAAAGCTCCAAGCTTCTGGCTAAAGCTGGCTGGGTGGGAGTCATAGAGAATGAAAAGGTCTCCCCTTAGCCTATTCTCCACACCAAACAACCCTACTCCTCAGCTGCTCCTCCCCAGCCCTGTTCTCCATACCCTTCCCCAGCCTTACAGCCCTTCTCTGGACCTGCTCCAGCCCCTCAATGCCCTTCCGGGAGTGAGGGGCCCAAAACAGAACTCAGTGCTCAGCATATGAGGACCAGTGCTGAGTAGAGGAGGAGAATCACTTCCCTACTCCTACTCCACACTGTTGCTGATCCAGGCCAGAATGATAGTGGCCTGGGCACACTCTGGTTGAACTCCTCAGGTCTCTTCGTGCTGGAGTTTCCAACCACTCCATCCCAAGCCTGGAGCATTCATGGTGTTGTCATGACCCAAGTGCAGGACCCAGCTCTGAGTACCTGGTGGGATGAGAAGGGCTTGGTGACCTGATACACTCCAGTGCTGGTGTCTGGAGAATTTGACACTTCTTTGGGTTGTTGGACTTGATGATATCCAGAGGTACCTTCCATCCCCTACCATTCTCTGTTTCTTTTTCATAAGCATGTGTGAAGAAAGGTGCTTGGATAACATAGAATCATAGACTTGTCAGGGTTGGAAGGGATCTCAAGGATCAGCCAGTTCCAACCCCCCTGCCATGGGCAGGGACACCTCACACTACAGCAGGTTGCACCCAGCCACATCCAGCCAGGCCTTAAAGACCTCCAGGCATGCGGCTTCCACCACCTGGAAGGTGGGAGAGTGAGGACACTGCTGGAAGAGCCTTTCTCCCCAGCTGGCAGAGAGCAGGAAACCCCTCAGTGCAGAGCTGGTTGGATTCCCAGGCAGGGCTCTGAGCAGGTTCTCTGCCAGAAGCCAGGCGTTAGGGATGTCACACTGGGGAATTCTGTCAGTGTTTGTGTGTTTAGTCAGATTTTCCTGTCATAAACCTGCATTTTAGGCACTCTGATGACATGGGAGCTGGCATGTGAGTTATGTTTCCAGAGCTCTTTTTCCTGATTCTGAAGGAACTGCTTTCCCAACAAGTTTCATTACCAAATCTCTTGGTTTGGTCTCTCAGCACTTTCATCTTCCCCTCATTTTAAACCAGTTCCCAGTGCCCTTCTCCCTGTGCCCAGCCACAGTGGCCTGGCTTTGCATGATGGCAAAAACCTGTCTCATGACTAGGTGCTTACTAGAGACAATACCCCAGAAGCAACCCCTACAGGTGACCACTTCTGCTCTTTTCCTCTCCTTTTGCTTGGCTTTGTCAGGCTGCTGCTCACCTATTGCTTGCTGTTTTTAACCCTTCAGCTCTAATTTTCCTTCGGCAATGAGATCATTCCAATCACTGGAGTGCATTCACAGTATGAGAGCAGTGTGCTTGCCATAATGCTCCCTAAGGTCCTGGTGGAACTAGAATTCAGCAGTTAAAATCAGCCTTCCTGCCCTGTTGGTAGTGACAAACTCAGGGGCAGGCTGAGGGAGCTGGGGCTGTGCAGCCAGGAGAAAAGAAGGCTCTGGGGAGACCTAATAGTGACCTTCCAGGACCTGAAGGGGGCTACAAGAGGGACTGCTTCCAAAGGCCTGCAGGATGAGGAGCAGTGGTTTGAAATGAGAGAAGAGGAGATTTAGATTGTACATTAGGGACAAGTTCTGCATCATGAGGGTGGCTGAGCACTGCAAAAGGTGCTCAGAGAGGTGGTTGAGGCCCCAGCCCTGGAGATATTCAAGGTGAGGCTCAACAGAGCTCTGGGTGACCTGATGTATCACAGTATCACAGTATAACTAAGGTTGGAAGAGACCTCGAGGATCATCGAGTCCAACCTATCAACACAGACCCCAGGACTAAACCATGGCACCAAGTGCCACATCCAATCTCCTCTTGAACACCTCCAGGGATGGGGACTCCACCACCTCCCTGGGCATCACATTCCAATGATGAATGACTCGCTCGGTGAAGAACTTTCTCCTTACCTCGAGTCTAAACCTCCCTTGGCACAGCTTGAGACTGTGTCCTCTTGTTCTGGTGCTGCTTGCCTGGGAGAAGAGACCAACCCCTTCCCAGCTTCCACCACCTTTCAGGTAGTTGTAGAGGGCAATGAGGTCACCCCTGAGCCTCCTCTTCTCCAGTAGTTTAGGATGCTCCTGCTCACTGCATTAGGGTTGGACTGGATGACCTTTAAAGGTCCCTTCCAACCTGGGTGATTCTATGCATCTGAGATCAGAAAACCTGGTCCCAAATATCCTGCCTGGCTTTGTGAACCAGCTGGTGCCTGAGCTAACAGTGAAAGAAAAACCCCAAACACATTGTTCCAGTTAGGAAGCAACAGCCATAAGTCACCCTTAGGCATCCTCGTCTGGGGAGAAGGGAGAACAGCACCATAGCTGTGGAATGACCAATTCTCCTTGAGCTGTAAGAGCAGAACTGCTAAGGTGTCCTCTGGGGAATCCTCAGCCAACTCTGGGTACTTTCAGCTGGCTTTCAAGTGACTGCGTAACTGCTGCAGCTCCTCTGTGGGACTGAGCCCAAACTGTCTCTGTGTGTGGAGTTTAGATTCACAGCAAAATTAGCAGTTCCATAAGATAATCAGGGAGTAGCATTTCATCTTTTTTTTTGTCCTTGGGAAAAAGCCAGCTTGACATTTCTGGGGGGGGGGGAGAAAAACTGGAACAGTAGCAGGAGGATCCTGTCTCTGCCATCTTCAAGCTGTCTGCAACTACCTGAAGGGAGGTTGTAGCCAAGTGGGGGTTGGTCTCTTCTCCCAGGCAAGCAGCACCAGAACAAGAGGACACAGTCTCAAGCTGCGCCAGGGGAGGTTTAGTTTCAAAGTGAGGAGAAAGTTGTGCACAGAAAGAGTAATTGGCCATTGGAATGTGCTGCCCAGGGAGGTGGTGGAGTCCCCATCTCTGGAGGTGTTCAAGAGGGGATTGGATGTGGCACTTGGTGCCATAGTTTGGTAGTCAGGAGGTGTTGGGTGAGAGGTTGGACTTGATGATCTTTGAGGTCTTTTCCAACCTTATTGATTCTGTGATTCCAAGCCTGCACACTGCTCCCATGTGTGACCTCCAGCACAGGGTGGTCATTGCTGCTCTGTGGGTGTGCCTCTGAGTGATGTGACTGAGATATTTTAAAGTATTTATTGATGTTTTGGGCTCTGAGTCAACTTCAAGGGTTGACAGAAGAGAAATAGGAACCTTGAATATTTTGGTCATCTCAGGGGAGGTTAACATATTACCCCCTGCCCCGTACTCTGCCCTGGTGAGGCCATATCTGGAGTACTGGGTCCAGTTCTCGAATCCCCAGTTCAAGAAGGACAGGGACTTGTTGGAGGAGGTAGAGAAAGGACTACAAAGATAATGGGGGGACTGGAACACCTCTCTTGAAAAAACAAACAAACAGCTCAGGGACTTGGGACTTTTTAGCATGGGGAAGAGCATCCTGAGGTGGGATCCCATCAATACTGATGGGTGGGTGGGTGTCACAAGATGGGACCAGCCTTTTTTCAGTGGTGCCCAGTGGCAGGACTAGGGCTAGCAAACACAAACTTGACCATGAGAAGTTCCATCTAAACAGCAGGAGGAACCTCTTTGTTTTAAGGGAGATGAGGTTCTGGAACAGACTGCCCAGACAGGTTGTGCAGTCTCCATCTCTGGAGATTATCAAGACCCATATGAATATGTTCCTGTGTGACCTTATCTAGGTGACCCTGTCTTGGCAGAGGACTTGGACTTGATGATCTCCAGAGGTCCCTTCCCACTCCCACCATTCTGTCATCCTGTGACAGTGTGATGCCTTTGATACTGGGAGACATTAAGATAGTGTCAGATACTAATTTAGTATTGCATCAGTGACCTTAATCATAGTAACTAACAAAATGTCTGCTCCCCCTTGGTAGTATTGCATCCTCAATATCCAGGTGTGCTGCACCTTGCAGGGGTGCCTGGAACAGCAAAATGTGGACCCATGATCAAGGAAGATGAAAACTTCACCATGAGCCAGCAGTGGTTGCTGGCAGACCAGCAGGCAGCTGTGTGCTGAGCTGCAGCCAGAGCACGGAGAGCAGAACAGGGAGGGGATTCTGCCCCTCTGCTCTGCTCTGCTCAGCCCCCACCTGCAGCACTGCCTCCAGCTCTGGGGCCCCCAGCACAAGCCCCTGGAGCTGCTGGCGAGGGTGCAGAGGAGGCCACGAAGATGATCAGAGGCTGGAGAACCTCCTCTATGGAGACAGTCTAAGAGAGTTGGGGCTGCTCAGCCTGGAGAAGAAAAGGCTCCAGGGAGACCTTGGAGCAGCCTTCCAGGAGGGCTACAGGAGATCTGGGGAGAGACTTTTGACAAGGACTGGGAGTGACAGGAGGAGGGCCAATGGTTTTGAGCTGGAAGAGGGGAGATTGAGACTGAAGATTAGGAGGAAATTATTTCCAGTGAGGTTGGTGAGACACTGGCACAGGTTGCCCAGGGAGTTTGGTGGATGCCTTCTCCCTGGAGGTGTTCAAGACCAGATTGGATGAAACCTTGAGCAACTTGGGCTGGTTAAAGGTGTCTCTGCCCATGGCAGGGTGATCAGAACTGGATGATCTCTAAGTTCCCTTCCAACATAATCCATCCTGTGGTTCTGTGAAGCAAGATGTTGAGCATTTGATCATCCACTAAGACACAGGCTGTCCATGTTCCTAAGATGTGACAAAAGGGCTGGAACCTGTTGTTCTCTTTCCCTTCAAGTCAGCAATGCTTCTTCTGCACCAGCTGCCATCTGTGGTGTAAAGTGGAGCCACTGGGCTCTCCATTGGCTGTAAGGATGCTTAGTGTCAGACTGAGTCCAGGACTAGGCCAAGGCTGCTTCAGGGGCCCAGGAAGCACAGCATCATTTCTGGCTCCCACACAGCCTTCACCTGCAATGCACTGAGTGGAGGCCAAAATATATTTTGCATACAAATTAATGAGATACATTTATAGCACCCCTTAGACAGCTTCACTCTGTTAGTGCTTACCTTTATTACTGTGTAACAGACCCAGCTCTCAGCCTCATAAATTGTGCTCTGCTTTTGAAAGGGGGAAAATCATTCTGTTGAGAAGATAAATAAAAAGATAAATGAGTGTGGCCAAGAAGGCCAAGGGTCTCCTGGGGTGCATGAAGAAGAGTGTGGCCAGCAGGTCAAGGGAGATTCTCCTCCATATCTACTCTGCTCTGCTTAGAACACATCTGGAGTATTGTGTCCAGTTCTGGGGGTCCCCAGTTGAAGAGGGACAGGGATTTACTAGAGGGTGTCCAACAGAGGCTATGAGGATGCTAAAGGGACTGGAACACCCATGTGATGGGGAAAGGCTGAGAGACCTGGGGCTGGTTAGCCTGGAGAAGACTGAGAGCAGATTTTATCAACCTTTATAAATAGCTGTCCTAAGGATGATTGAAGATACACAGCCATGTATCTGACAATCATAGAAAGGATTGGGCTGGAAGGGACCTTGAAGACCATCCTGTTCCAACCCCCTGCCATGGGCAGGGATACCTCCCATCAGCCCAGCTTGCTCAAGGCCTCATGCAGCCTGGCTTTGAACACCTGCAGAGAGGAGCAACCAAAGCCTCCCAGTATCACAGTATCACAGTATCACTTAGGTTGGAAAGGACCTCGAGGATCATCGAGTCCAACCTATCAACACAGACCCCATGACTAGACCATGGCACCAAGTGCCACATCCAATCCCCTCTTGAACACCTCCAGGGATGATGACTCCACCACCTCCCTGGGCAACCCGTTCCAATGACGAATGACTCGCTCGGTGAAGAACTTCCTCCACCTCGAGTCTAAACCTCCCCTGGCGCAGCTTGAGACTGTGTCCCCTTGTTCTGGTGCTGGGTGCCTGGGAGAAGAGACCAACCCCTTCCCGGCCACAACCACCCATCAGGTAGTTGTAGAGGGCAATGAGGTCACCCCTGAGCCTCCTCTTCTCCAGGCTAAACAATCCCAGCTCCCTCAGCCTCTCTCTCTCCCTGAGCAACCTGTTCCAGTGTCTCCCCATCCTAGCTGTGAAGAATTTCTTCCTAAATCTCCAGTCTCAATCTCCCCTCTACCAGCTCAAAGCCATTGTCCCTCGTCCTGTCACTCCATGCCTTTGTCAAAAATCCCTCTCCAGTTCTCCTGTAGCTTCCTTCAGGTACTGGAAGGCTGCTCTAAGGTCTCCTTGGAGCCTTTTCTTCTTCAGGTTGAACAGCCCCAACTCTCCCAGCCTGTCTCCATAGGTGAAGTATCATAGATGTGCCGTAGATGTATCACAGAGGTATCACAGCACCATGGATGTAGGGTAGGATCATAGATGAATCCTAGTATCGTGGATATATCATAGTACCATGTATGTATCATAGTACCATGGATGTATCATGGATGTATGACAGGATCATAGGTGTATCATAATGTCATAGATCAGAATCCAGTGCAGAAAAGGCAGACCTGTATTTACTGCAAAATGGCATTCTTGGGATAGAAGACAAAAAACAAGAAGGAAGGGTGGAAGGGCAGAAGGGAGGAGGGAAGGAAGGAAGGAAGGAAGGAAGGAAGGAAGGGAGGGAGGGAGGGAGGGAGGGAGGGAGGGAGGGAGGAAGGAAGGAAGAAAGGAAGGAAGGAAGGAAGGAAGGAAGGAAGGAAGGAAGGAAGGAAGGAAGGAAGGAAGGAAGGAAGGAAGGAAGGAAGGGAGGGAGGGAGGGAGGGAGGGAGGGAGGAAGGAAGGAAGAAAGGAAGGAAGGAAGGAAGGAAGGAAGGAAGGAAGGAAGGAAGGAAGGAAGGAAGGAAGGAAGGAAGGAAGGAAGGAAGGAAGGAAGGAAGGGAGGGAGGGAGGGAGGAAGGAAGGAAGGAAGGAAGGAAGGAAGGAAGGAAGGAAGGAAGGAAGGAAGGAAGGAAGGAAGGAAGGAAGGAAGGAAGGAAGGAAGGAAGGAAGGAAGGAAGGAAGGAAGGAAGGAAGGAAGGAAGGAAGGAAGGAAGGAAGGGAGAGAGGGAGGGAGGAAGGAAGGAAGCAAGGGAGGGAGGAAGGAGGGAGGGAGGAAGGGAGGAAGGGAGGGAGGGAGGGAGGAAGGAAGGGAATAAAAATAAAAGGGGAAAAAAAAAGGGGGGAGGGGGAAGAATTAACAAGATCTTTTTCTGTATTTCCTTGCAGACTGGCTGCTGCAAAGGCTCCTATTGTCTCCCATTCATAACTCAGTGCATTTAGCAGTAATAGAATAATTCCTTACATGTGAGGCTAAATGTACAGTATTATGGCATAATCAGCTAGGATGGATTTCAGCAGCGCTTTGAGTGAGCCAAATGCTGCAATTCGGAGGTTATCTGGAAGATCAAATCCCCAGTCAGAAAGCTATATTGTTGCCTTCATTTTCCCTTCCCAACCCCATGAAGGCTTAATTGGCAGCTAGCTTACATTGTGATCTCCTAGCTTCTTAGAATTTGCCTTTTCTTTCCTATTTTTTTTTTTGTTACAGGTTTCCCCCCCCCTTCCTCCTCCTTTCTTTTTTTAATGAGCATTTTCTCCAGGGAATTAATTATTACTTTGACTGCTACACTCATATATTTCTATCAAGGAAGTTTTCTAAATTACCAAACTCCTGACACAGTCTGCATCCAGAAGAATCACAGAGAGGATCTGTGGGTCTTTTTAATCCCATTAAATCATTTTTTATATATATATATGTGTGTGTGTGTGTGTGTGTGTGTGTGTATAATCTGTACATCTATAATAACATATATACAGATATAATCTGTACGTCTATATATATAGATATATATATAGATGTATATATATAGATGTATATGTATATATATAGATGTATAGATGATACTATGACATATATATAGAGAGAGAATAGCATAGCATAGCATAGCATAGCATAGCATAGCATAGCAGAGAATAGAATAGAATAGAATAGAATAGAATAGAATAGAATAGAATAAACCAGGTTGGAAGAGACCTTCAAGATCATCATGCCCAACCCATCAACCAATCCAACCCACCTAAACAACTAACCCATGGCACCAAGCACCCCATCAAGTCTCCTCCTGAACACCTCCTATGATGGTGACTCCACCACATCCCAATACAGCCTATATATATATATATAAAAGAGATATAATATATAATTATAGATATATAAAAATTATATTATATATAATATATAAAGTACATAAAATATTTAAAATATAATATATAATATGTATATAATATATATATTATATATATAATGATTTAATGGAATTAGCTTCAGTTTAATGGAATTAGCTTCAGTTGAATCTGAATTTAACAAAGAGGAGAATAAGCTTTAGGTAGAGAGAGAGAGGAAAAAAAATATATATAAAGATATATAATTATATATATAAATTTGTATTATAAATATAAAAATATATTTATATATATATTAAAAAGATATATAATTATATATATATGAAATTAGACATATATAAATATACGTATCATAGTATCAGTCAGGGTTGGAAGGGACCACAAGGATCATCTAGCTCCAACCCCCCTGCCATGGGCAGGGACACCCCACACTAGATCAGGCTGCCCAGAGCCTCATCCAGCCTGGGCTTAAACACCTCCAGGGACAGGGCCTCGACCACCTCCCTGGACAACCCATTCCAGGGCTTCACCACTCTCATGGGGAAGAACTTCCTCCTCCCCTCCAGCCTGAATCTCCCCACCTCCAGCTTCATTCCATTCCCCCTAGTCCTATCCCTCCCTGAGATCCTGAGCAGTCCCTCCCCAGCCTTCTTGTAGCCCTCTTCAGATCCTGGAAGGCCACAATGAGGTCACCTGGGAGCCTTCTCCTCTGCAGACCCAGCTCCTTCAGTCTGTCCTCACAGCAGAGCATCTCCAGCCCTCTGCTCATCCTCCTGGCCCTTCTCTGGACACCTTCCAGCACCTCCAGATCCCTCTTGTCATAGGGGCTCCAGAATTGGAGGCAGGACTCCAGGTGAGGTCTCCCCAGAGCTGAGCAGAGAGGGAGAATCACCTCCCTTGCCCTGCTGGCCACACTTCTCCTGATGCAGCCCAGGATCTGATTGGCTTTGTGGACTGCAAGTGCACACTGAGAGCTCCTGTTGAGCTTCATGTCCACCATATAAGATGATATCTATATCTATCTATATCTATGTATCTATATCTATATCTATCTATCTATCTAAAGTATGTATATATATATATATAATTTTCTCTCTCTCTCTCTCTCTCTCCCTAAAGCTTATTCTCCTCTTTGTTAAATCCAGATTCATCTGCAGCTAATGCCTGACATGCCTGAGCTGTGAGACACTGCCATGGGTTTCCAGGAGCTGGATGGCAAGAGGGGGGAACCTGTCGCCATGCGAGACGAGCTCAGATGAATGAAGAGCTTCATCACTGCATGAGCAGCGCTTCTGCAGAGAAAATGCTCATTACAGGCTTGACTTTTCTACCTTGTTTACATTTTTATGCAGGGCTTTTAGCAACATCCTCACTGTGAGGCACTCTGAGGGAAAACAGTGGCTTCGGTATCCGGCTCGGGATTAACAGGGGGCCAGACCTGCTGGAGGGCAGGGAAGGGGGAAGGGACCTGGGGGTCCTGGTGGGTGGAAGGATGACCATGAGCCAGCAATGTGCTCCTGTGGCCAGGAAGGCCAATGCCATTCTGGGGTGTATTAGAAGTGCTGTGTCCAGTAGGTCGAGGGAGGTTCTCCTCCCCCTCTGCTCTGCACTGGTGAGGCTGCATCTGGAATCTTGTGTCCAGTTCTGGGCCCCTCAGCTCAAGAAGGACCTCAGGGAACTGCTTGAAAGAGCCCATCACAGAGCCATGAGGATGATGAAGGGAATGGAACAACTTCTGTATGAGGAGACTGAGGAAGCTGAGGGCTCTTTAGCTTGGAGAAGAGGAGACTGAGAGGTGACCACATCCATGTTTACAAACATGTGCAGGGTGAGTGCCCAGAGGCTGGAGCCAGGCTCTGCTGGGTGATGCCCAATGCGAGCACAAGGGGCAGTGGTGGAGGCTGAGGCAGAGGAAGATTCACCTAAATATGAGGAGAATTTTTTTCCCTGTGAGTGTGACAGGGCCCTGGAACAGGCTGCCCAGGGGGGTTGTGGAGTCTCCCTCTCTGGAGATATTCCAAACTCACCTGGATGTGTTCCTCTGTGATCTGGTGTAGGTGATCCTGCTCTGGCAGGGGGGTTGGACTGGATGAGATTTCAAGGTCCCTTCCAGCCTCTGAAATTCTGTGATTCTGTAATCCTGGCACCTCAGCCCAGCCTTTAGACATGCACACTTCAGGCAAGACAATCCTGAGAGGAGATCTTCTGTCTCTCTACAACTTCCCAAAAGAAGGTTGGAGTGAGGTGGGGGCTGGCCTCTTCTCCCAAGTATCAAGCAATAGGGTGAAAAGAAATGGCCTCAAGTTGCCCCAGGAGAGGTTTAGGTTGGAGATGAGGAAAAATTTCTTTGCTGCAAGAGTAGTCAGGGAACAGAAGAGGCTGCCCAGGGAGGTGGTGGAGTCATCGTGCCCGGAGGTGTTCATAAAGTGTGTGGCCATGGCACCTGGGGACATGGTTTAATGGCCATGGTGGCCAATGTTAGGCTGATGGTTGGACTCAATGATCTTAAAGGTCTTTTCCAACTAAACCAATTCTGTCATTCTAAGCCCAAAGGCTTTGGCAGTGACTTAGATGCAGACCCTGAAGGAAAAAAGTACACAGCTGTGTTGCATCAGAGCTGACACCAGAAGCTGAGCACAGCAGCCAGAAGCCTGTTTATGAGTCCATCCTTAATCCACAGGGAAGATGCCCTGTGCCCTCTCTACACTAAAAAAAACCTCTGTCTCCACTTGAAATCCTTTTTCTTGGGCTCCCTCTTGCCATTGAATGACATTTGCACTGATACTTTTTCCTGGATGGAAACAACTACTGCAAAAGACATGTTCATCATAGAAACACAGGACTGTTTCAGCTGGAAAAGACCTCTAAAATCATCATTTGGTGACTTCTGAAGATGAGAGTCCAGGGCAGGAGCCTTCCAAGACTTGTATTTGAATCATAGAATCAGAATGCACTGGATTGGGAAGGCCCTTTAAAGGCCACCTAGTGCAACCCCCCTGCAGTATGCAGGGACATCCCCAACTAGATCAGGCTGCTTAGAGCCCCATCAAACCTGACCTTGAACGTCTCCAGGGATGGGGCCACCTTTCTGGGAGACCTGTTCCAGTAGTCCACCACTCTTGTAGTAGAGAGCTTCTTTCTAATGTCCAACCTAAATTTACCCTGCTCTAGTTTCAAACCATTGCCCCTTGTCCTCACACAGTCCCTCTCCAGCTTTCTTGTGGGCTCACTTCAGGTACTGGAAGGCTGATCTAAGGTCTCCCTGCAGCCTTCTCTTATCCAGGGTGAACAACCCCAACTCTCTCAGCCTGTCCCCATAGGGAAGGTACTTCAGCCCTCTGATCATCTTTGTGACCTCCTCTGGCCCCAGTCCATCAGGTCCATGCCCTTCCTGTGATGAAAGACCCAGAGCTGGACACAACACTCCACACACTCTCTTTGCTTTGGTTTTGCTTGCAGTAAGCTCTTTATCTCTTGGTCTCTTCTCCCAGGCAAGCAGCACCAGGACAAGAGGAGAGAGACTCAAACTGCAGCAGAGGAGGTTAGGCTGAAGGTGAGGAGAAAGTTCTTCACAGAAAGAGTAATTGACCATTGGGATGTGCTGCCCAGGGAGGTGGTGGAATCCCCATCCCTGAAGGTGTTCAAGAAGGGATTGGATGTGGCACTTGGAGCCATGGCTTAGTCATGAGGTGCTGGGTGACAGGTTGGACTTGATGATCTCTGAGGTCTTTTCCAACCTTATTGATTCTATTATTCTATGATCTAGCTGGTCAGCATGAGGAGGAGTGTGGAGATGCAGGTCCTGCCAACAGTCTGTGGGGTGGGATGTCCCCACTCAGACCCTTCCCCATTTTTGCCTCTTCCACAGAGGATTGAAAGCCACTGCTGTGCAAGAGTAAGGAGGCACCTTGGCTCCTTCTCCTTTCTCTCCTTTCTGCCTGAACTGCCTTGCCAGGTTTAAAGTTGCCCTCAGTGTTGGAGTTAGAGCTTTGTAACAAATGAAAACAGCAATTAAGGCTGCCACTTCATTCCTAAGTCACACCATTTTGTCTAATTGCAATATATATAATACATAAGATCATGCTGTGCTGGGGTATATGTATGCAATAACTGAGCACAGTGGCATGATTTAGGACAGGCTGGCTTTGAATTTCTATGTGTGAGCAGGTGGTGTTTCTCCACTGCCTCAAATATATTCAACGTGACACTATAAGGTCAAAGCTACCCCTTTGGAGGCTTTGCCTTTATTAGGAGCCCAAATAATAAATAACAAAACACAGGCTTCAGCCAAAAAGCTCTCTTCCTAGAGTTTCCAGAAGGAATTCCCTGGGTTTGCTCTCAGCTGGTGTGTCCAGTAGGTGTTTGCAGAGGTTTTCTTGCCTTGAGGGACATCCCAGGACTACTCTAAGAATGTTGTAAGAGGCAAACTAGTTCCTGCTAAGAAGTCACTGTCCATCAGCTGAGAGGGGGTAGCTGTGCTCCTTGCTCACACCATCTGTCAAAGAAAGTATTAGCTTACACCTTCATCTGCCTCAGCATGGAAGGCAGGCAAATACAGTAGCCAAAATGCCCACTTTAAGGAAGGGGAGAAAGTGCTTGAGGCAGCTAGGTGTCCTATTTTAATCCAATCTCAACAGTGAGCAGTCCTCCAGGCCAAAGGCACCGAGGTAAAGGAAAGATGGGACAGGCTGCAGTGTACCTTTGCCAAAGGCTGATTGTGGCAGAGTGACTGGAGAGCTTTTTTTCCCTGAGATAAGGCTTTTTCTTTTATCTTGCCTAAAGAAACACAGTAGGTCTCATCCCTGTGGACTTCTGAAAAGTAGGTAATAAGGTGCCACATGGGAAATTATCAGTGAAGCTGAAGGAGATGGGAATTAGTTCAAAAAGTATAACGTGGCTGAGAAACTAACTAAAGGGAGATGCCAACTGCTTGTGGTGGAGAGAGAGAGATTCAGCCCTGGAATGAGGTTACCTGTTGTGAGGATGTGGACTTACAAGGTTACCAGGACCTGGCCTTTATCTTCAGCTTCCTTTTGGAGCTGTGGTGCCAAAAGTAGGACTGCACTGAACAAAGAAAAAGAATGGAATTACTGGTCACAGAAGTCACAGTGCAGACATCACACAGGCAGGGAGAGCTGGCAGAACAGAACCACAGCCCAAGTGCAGAATCGTGTCCTTGGAGGCCAGTTTGCTCACCAGATGGAAATGGTGGTGGGAAGAAAGAAGACTGAGAAGTTCTTGGTCAGAGCCTCACTCTGAACTGGCAGACTGCTGGAAATGGTGGCTGGAATCCCCATGTGGATGGCAGTGCCCATGGAGGCACAGCAGCTTCAGCAGCACTACAAGAGGCCCTCCTCCCAGGTCAGAGAGCAGCTTACAAGACGGAGAGGGGATTCAATAAATGTCTATAAATATCTGAGGGCTGGGGATCAGGAGGGAGGGAACAGGCTGTGCTCAGTCACACCCTGGGATAGGACAAGGGGCAATGGATATAAACTCCAGCACAGGAGGTACCACCTCAACGTGAGGAGGAACTTCTTCACTGTGAGGGTCCCAGAGCCCTGGAGCAGGCTGCCCAGAGAGGTTGTGGAAGTCTTCTTCTCTGGAAACTTTCAAGACACATCTGGATGTGGTCCTGTGCTGGATTGTATGGTGATGCTCTGGCAGGGGGATTGTACTTAATGATCTCTAGAGGTCCCTTCCAACCCCTAACATCCTGTGATCTGTGATCTGTCTCCCTGTGTCCAGGAGGGACTCCTGCCACCTGAGAGTGAGGTATGGAAAGGCTACATGGCAGAAGGAGAAATGAGAACCTGTCTGATCTGGGGCCACACAAAAACATCACTTCTGCAGTCTAGTAGAACACAGGTTGAAAGTGAAGATGATTGTTCCCCATGAAAACAACAAGGGGGGTGACTCCCAGGCACATCACCTCAAGGACAATGCATGCACACCTATGTACAGATGGCATGAATGGAATGGAATGGAATGGAATGGAATGGAATGGAATGGAATGGAATGGAATAGAATAGAATAGAATAGAATAGAATAGAATAGAATAGAATAGAATAGAATAGAATTAACCAGGTTGGAAAAGACCTTTGAGATCATCAAGTCCAACCTATCATCCAGCACCATCTAACCAACTAAGCCATGGCACCAAGCACCCCATCCAGGCTCTTCCTAAACACCTCCAGTGATGGTGACTCCACCACCTCCCTGGGCAGCACATCCCAATGGCCAATCTCTCTTTCTATGAAGAACTTCTTCCTAACATCCAGCCTAAACTTCCCCTGGCACAACTTGAGACTGTGTCCTCTTGTTCTGGTGCTGCTTGCCTGGGAGAAGAGACCAACCCCCACCTGGCTACAACCTCCCTGCAGGGAGTTGGAGAGAGCAAGAAGGTCTCCCCTGAGCCTCCTCTTCTCCAGGCTGAGCAACCCCAGCTCCCTCAGCCTCTCCTCACAGGGCTGTGCTCCAGACCCCTCCCCAGCTTTCTTGCCCTTCTCTGGACACCTTCCAGCATCTCAACATCTTTCCTAAACTGAGGAGCCCAGAACTGGACACAGGACTCAAGGTGTGGCCTCAGCAGTGCTGAGTGCTGAACATTCTGAACATCAGCAGCAAACAGCAACAGCTAAGGAGCTTCTAACCCAGCCTTTGGCCTGAAGTTGTGGATATTTATCTGAATACTTTAAGCAGGGAACCTGATAAATTAGGATTACAGGGCAATAAGCAGGGGGTAAGGTTTAGTGAGCAAAGTCCTCTTTCCTAGTTCTCAGCTTAGATGAGCTGCTTGATTTTCCCAGGTGGAAGGTTTTATCTTGCTATCTAAGACTCTTGGACAGACTCTCTCCAGAAATCCTTTCAAAACAACACTGCATTAAACCCCACAAAATCAACATGCTTAAAAGCTCTCTGACTTTACCCAGGTGCTTGTTTGGTGCTGGTTTGTTTCTTGCCATCTTTCTGCAGTTGCAAAAATGCTAAGGGGCTTCTTAGTCTTTTAATTCTACCTTCAATTCAGCATTAAAAACTGAGGGCCCAAGGGGAATAATGTCATTCTGCTAGAGAAAAAAAAAATGCACTAAATAAGGGTGGAAATATTCATGGAGCTAACTCTCCTAAATGCAGATGCCATGGAAATATCTCCTTTTAACATTTGTGTCAAATGTTTCAAAGTTGGAGCAGTGCAACTTCATGCCCATTTTTGTCACTCTGCATTACCATATTCTCTCTCTGGCTCTATCTGCATTAATCTTCCCTCCCCAGATTGTCTACCCCAGCTCAGGCTGATTCATGAGATTGAACACATCTCAGTGCCAGGTGCTGCATTTTGGCCACAGCAACCCCATGAAGAGCTACAGGCTGGGGGCAGAGTGGCTGAGAGCAGCCAGGCAGAAAGGGACCTAGGGGTGATGATTGACAGCATCTGAACAAGAGCCAGCAGTGTGCCCAGGTGGCCAAGAAGGCCAAGGGCATCCTGGCTGCATCAGGAAGAGTGTAGCCAGCAGGAGCAGGGAAGTCATTGTGCCCTGTGCTCAGCACTGGTTAGGCCACACCTTGAGTCCTGTGTCCAGTTCTGGGCCCCTCAGTTTAGGAAAGATGTTGAGATGCTGGAAGGTGTCCAGAGAAGGGCAACAAAGCTGGGGAGGGGTCTGGAGCACAGCCCTGTGAGGAGAGGCTGAGGGAGCTGGGGTTGCTTAGCCTGGAGAAGAGGAGGCTCAGGGGAGACCTTCTTGCTCTCTCCAACTCCCTGCAGGGAGGTTGTAGCCAGGTGGGGGTTGGTCTCTTCTCCCAGGCAAGCAGCACCAGAACAAGAGGACACAGTCTCAAGCTGTGCCAGGGGAGGTTTAGGCTGGATGTTAGGAAGAAGTTCTTCATAGAAAGAGAGATTGGCCATTGGGATGTGCTGCCCAGGGAGGTGGTGGAGTCCCCATCCCTGGAGGTGTTTAGGAAGAGCCTGGCTGAGGCACTTGGTGCCATGGTTTAGTTGATCAGATGGTGTTGGGTGATAGGGTGGACTTGATGATCTCAAAGGTCTTTTCCAACCTGGTTAATTCTGTGTTCTGTATTCAGATCCTGTCCCAACACATTGATGGAATGAACTAATGTCAAGGCAGAACTCACAGAAGGAAATGAGGTGGGTAGAGGCATGCTGAACTATTAACCTTTCTCTGCTGCTACAACCCCTAGTCAAAAATAAGCAGCAGAAATGTTACAATGTGTGGCTTTTACACAGCTTGGTAGCTGGACATGTTCATAAAGGGATGACCCTTCAGTGCTGGGTTGAGTGTTGGACTGGGTGATCTTTGAGGTCTGCTCCAACTGCATGGATTCTGTAATTCTGTGATTGATTCTGAGATTCTGTGATTGATTCTGTGATTCTGTGACTGATTGTGTGATTCTGTGATTGATTCTGTGATTGAGTCTGTGATTGGTTGTGTGATTCTGTGATTGATTCTGTGACTTCAGGACAAGGATGGCACTGGTGAGGCCACAGCTAGAGTACTGGGTTCAGTTTTGGGCCTCTCACTCTCAAAAGGATATTGAGGTGCTAGGCTGTGTCCAGAGAAGAGCAAAAGAAAGGTGCTGAAGGGTCTAGAGATCAAGGCTTGTGAGGAGCAGCTGGGGGAACTGGGATTGGTTAGTCTGGAGGGGAAGAGGCTGAGGAGAAGAGGGTGAGGAGAAGAGGCTGAGGGGAGACCTTATTGCTCTCTACAGCTCCCTGACAGGAGGCTGCAGTGAGGTGGGGGTTGGTGTCTTTGCCCTAGTCTCAGGTGATCAAAGGAGAGGAAATGGCCTGGAATTGTGCCAGGGGAGGGTTAGCTTGGAGATGAGGAAAAAAATCTTTGCTGCAAGAGTGTTCAGGGATTGGAACAGGCTGCCCAAGGAGGTGGTGGAGTCCCCATCCCTGGAGGTGTTGAAGAAGAATGTGGCCATGGCACTTTGGGGCATGGTTTAATGGCCATGGTGGGGTTGGGTTGAAGGTTGGACTGGATGATCTTAGAGGGCTTTTCCAACCCAAACGAGCCTGTGGTGCTGTGATTCTATGAACAGGACAAGGGGCAGTAGTTTGAAACTGGAGCAGGGCAGATTTAGGTTGGGTATTAGGAGGAAGTTCTTTCCAATGAGGGTAATGAAACACTGGCACAGGTTGCCCAGGGAGGTGGTGGAGCCCCCATCCCTGGAGGCATTTAGTGTCCAACTTGATGGGGCCCTGAGCAACCTGATCTAGTTGGGGGTGTCCCTGATTACTGCAGGAGGGTTGGACAAGCTGACCTTTGAGGGTCTCTTCCAACTAAACCATTCTATGGTGCTGTGGCAAATTCAGTGCCAAGGTTTGCACTGCCTGCACTGTCTGCAGGAGTGGCTTCTCCTCAGTGCTGCGTGCTCATCAGTGCTTGGGGAGTAGGATGAGCATGACTGGTGAAAGATAACTTCAGGAAGCTCTTAAAAAATTCAAGGCCCCTTCCCGTGTGGGATTTTCCCTAAATGACTTTGGCTTGCTCCTTCCTGAGGTGCCTTGTGGGGGAAGGGTTTGAAGTGCTCTGGATTTGCATGTCTTTGCTGGTCAAAGCCAGAAATTGTTGTTTCCTGTACAGAGAGCAGGCAGAGGTAAAAACCCCAAGCCTCAACCCTACCCACTCCCAGGCACACAAAGTGGGCCTGGGGCACTAAATATTTTATTCTCATGAGCAAGCTATATTAAAAAAGAAGAAGAACAAGAAGAAATGAAGCCATCCTGTGATGTGAACCAGTCAGTTTGCCAGCCTGAGCTGGGGAGCTGCAGCGACTGAGGCAAATTGGTTTCCAGCAGTTGTGAGAGAAACCTCAGGAGATGGCTGGCTCTGCACAAGCAAGCTAAGCTCCCCTTTACAGTTAGGGCATTAAAGTCCAAACCTCACAGAAGTGAATGAGCATCTGAGGAAAGCTAATCAGAACTCCAGGTAAAGAGCCTTAAATCTGCACTGCACAGACTCTGACCCAGACTTTCCTCTGAAGATTTATTAAGTCTTCAACGCCCACCCTGTAGAGCAGAGGGAAGTTCGTTCCGTGGTGGCAAAGGTAATCAGCAGAGCATCTGGTTAAATTGTTCCAGGCAGAAGAGTGAAGGGAAAGTACAGTGGGGGCATGTTAAGGGGTTAGTTCATATTGCTCTGTGTAGGCTGAACACAACTTCAGCTGCTTTATCTTCTGCATGTTTTCAGCTTAACTCTTTCATTCTGTCACCGTGTGCCTCACAGAGCGATTCCCAGATTGCATCAGCTTGGAAGGGACCCTCAGAGGGCATCTTGTCCACCCCCCCTGCACTCAACAGGGACACCTCCAGCTAGATCAGGCTGCCCAGGGACACATCAAGTCTGATCTTGAATGTCCCCAGGGTCTCAACCACATCCCTGGGCAGCCTGTTCCAGTATTTCACCACACTCACTGTGCAGAACCTCCTCCTGGTGGCCAACCTAAATCTGCCCTGCTCCAGTTTCACACCATTGCCCCTCATCCTATCACTACAAGCCCTCCCCAGCCTTCCTGTAGCCTTCAGACACTGAAATGATGGAATGGAATGGAATGGAATGGAATGGAATGGAATGGAATGGAATGGAATGGAATGGAATAGAATAGAATAGGTTGGAAGAGACCTTCAAGATCATCGTGTCCAACCTATTTCCCAACACCATCTAATCAACTAAACCATGCAACCAAGCACCCTATCAAGTCTCCTCCTAAACACCCCCAGGGATGGTGACTCCACCACCCATTCCAGCCCATTCCAATGGCAAATCTCTCTCTCTATGAAGAATTTCTTCCTCACCTCCAGCCTAAACCTCCCCTGGCACAGACTGTGTCCTCCTATTCTGGTGCTGCTTGCCTGGGAGAAGAGACCAACCCCCACCTGGCTACAACCTCCCTTCAGGCAGTTGTAGAGAGCTACAAGGTCTGCCCTGAGCCTCCTCTTCTCCAGGCCAAGCAACCCCAGCTCCCTCAGCCTCTCCCCATGATCTGGGGTGAAATATGAATTCATCACAACTGAATGCACAGAATCAGGACAAAATGAGGAAACCTATGAAATTTATAGTCAATATGCATAGAAAAATCATTATTCCCCCACTTAGTTTGATAGCAAACGTTTATCTGGAAGAGCACTGTTATTAGCAGCCTGCTTTCAATTAAGAATCTGTTCCTTTATGACTCTTTTTTGAAGACTTAACATCATGGCTGTCATGTAAGTCCCATCAGCTTTTTTGGCATAAGCCTTCTTAGACCAGATGCAATCAGGTTTCCTTTGGGGAAATGGTGCTTTTTAGTAAGACACAGGCTCACAGGTGGTCAGGGGTTGGAAGGGACCTCTGAAGATCATCAAGTCCAACCCCCCTGCCAGAGCAGCAGCATAGAATCCAGCACAGGTCACACAGGAACACATCCAGATGGGTCTTGAATGTCTTCAGAGAAGGAGACTCCACAACCTCTCTGGGCAGCCTGCTCCAGGGCTCTGGGACCCTCACAGTGAAGAAGTTCCTCCTCACGTTGAGCTGGAACCTTTTGTGCTGGAGTTTATATCCATTGCTTCTTGTCCTATCCCAGGGTGCAACTGAGCAGAGCCTGTCCCTGTCCCCTCCCTCCTGACCCCCAGCCCTCAGCTATTGATAAACATTTATTAGATCCCCTCTCAGTCTTCTCCTCTCCAGACTAACCAGCCCCAGGGCTCTCAGCCTCTCCTCACCAGGCAGTGCTGCAGTACCTTCACCATCCTTGTAGCCTTCCCTTGGACTCTCTCCAGCAGATCCCTGTCCCTCCTGAACTGGGGAGCCCAGACCTGGATGCAGCATTCCAGGTGAGGTCTCAGCAGGGCAGAGTAGAGGGGGAGGAGAACCTCCCTGGCTCTGCTGGCCACATTCCTCACAGTTTAAAAAAGCTATAAACCATGTCTGGGGTCCATCCCATCTCTCTCACTTTTACAAGAGATGGGGGGGGGGAAGTAAATTTAATAATGAAAAGCAATGGTGATGTTTACCAAGCTCATTCTGATTGGTGCTGTGTGCTCCAGTGGTGCTGGGAGGTGAACATTTCTCTTCTACAACCAAGGCAGAACCATTACACTCATTTCACACAGCCTGTTGGCCATGGCAATGCCTTTTACTCACAAGGAAGAAGGCTACTTTAAGCTTTGTCATTTGTCTTACTTAAATAAAGAGGAAAAATGTGAAGAAGATAATAATGAAATCAAACTTTGCTTGCTAACATGAATTGAAGCAGGAGAAATACTTCATTTTCTTTTGGGGTGATGCATCAGCTGAAGTTCTTGACCCTAACTTGATGGAGTCCTGAGCAACATGATCTATTTGGGGGTGGCCCTGCTGAGTGTAGGGAGGTTGGACAAGATGATCTTTAAAAGGAGCCTTTCAACTCAATTAATTCTTTGATTCCATGGTTCTACAACATCATCATCACCAAGCTTCTCAGGAGGCAGGAGAGCCACCAGAGGGATGAGCAGGGGAGCCACCAGAGGGGTGAGCAGGGGGAAACACCAGAGGGATGAGCAGGGGGAAACACCAGAGGGATGAGCAGGGGGAAACACCAGAGGGATGAGCAGGGGGAAACACCAGAGGGATGAGCAGGGGGAAACACCAGAGGGGTGAGCAGGGGGAAACACCAGAGGGGTGAGCAGGGGGAAACACCAGAGGGGTGAGCAGGAGGAGACACCAGAGGGATGAGCAGGAGGAGACACCAGAGGGGTGAGCAGGGGAGCCACCAGGGGGGTGAGGGTGCAGTGCTGCTTCCTTTTCCGCTGGTTAACAGCAGAGGAGTTCCTCTGCACTGAGCAAGGCTGCTCTGTTCTATTCTGCTCTGCTCTGCTCTGCTCTGTTTGGTTCAGCCATGCTGTGCTCTGCCTGCCTTGCAGAAACCTGCTGCCTGGTAAGGCAGTGAGGGAAAGAAGAGGCAAGAAGGCAGCCACGGACTCAGACCCCCAGACTAATGCAGGTGTTATTATTGCCATGATTTTATTGCCAGTCTATCAGGTGTGGATGATGAATTGAGAGGCAGTGCAGGCATCATCTTAATGGGAAGCTCTGTGGTAGGCACAGGCATTGTAAGGCTGCCAGAGCAAATCCTCCTTCAGCACTGAACTGGGTAATCTGTTGCATTTTTTAAAGGCCATTTGTCCTGAGAGATTATGAATTGATATTGCCTAAGGTTGTGTTCCATCATTACAGAAGTGCTGGAGTCCTCCTCAAAATTTGTTTTACCTGCAGCAGCAGTGGGAATTTTCCCTCTTGCACTCCATTCACTGGCACTGCTGTTTTGACATTGGAGAGCTACCTTTTGGGTTTGCCTGCCACAGGAAAAAGAACAAATTAGAGACACAACTTCTGTTAATAATGCAACTGATGGTTCTCCTTAGCCACTTGCCTCAAGTCAAGCACACCCTTCTATACTTTCCCTACAGTCATTAAGGACTTGGGGGTGCTGGGGGAGGAGAAGCTGAACAGGAGCCAGCAGGGAGCACTTGCAGAGCCTGGGCTGGACCAAGAGAAGCAGAGCCAGCAGGGTCAGGGAGGGGATTCTCCCCCTCTGCTCCACTCTGCTGAGACCTCACCTGGAGCACTGTGTCCAGTTCTGGAGCCTCTGTTACAGGAAGGATCTGGAGGTGCTGGAAGGTGACCAGAGAAGGGCCATGAGGAGGAGCAGAGGGCTGGAGCTGTTCTGCCATGAGGACAGACTGAGGGAGTTGGGGTGGTTCAGTCTGGAGAGGAGAAGGCTCCCAGGAGACCTAATTGTGGCCTTCCAGGGTCTGAAGGGGGCTCCAAGAAAGCTGGGGAGGGACTTTTGAGGGTGTCAGGGAGTGATAGGACTGGGGGGGATGGAACAAAGCTAGAAATGTGGAGATTGAGATTGGATGTTAGGAAGAAGTTGTTCCCCATGAGGGTGGTGAGAGCCTGGCACAGGTTGCCCAGGGAGGTGGTGGAAGCCTCATGCCTGGAGGTGTTTGCAGCCAGTCTGGATGTGGCTGTGAGCAACCTGCTGTGGTGTGAGGTGTCCCTGCCCATGGCAGGGGGGTTGGAACAAGGATCCTTGAGGTCCCTTCCAACCCTGACAATTCTATGATTCTATGATCTTCACATACAAAGGTCTGCTGTTAAATGATTAAAGAAGTGATCAAGCTGTGATCTGTTTAACTTAAAAGAGATTTTTTGCAGCAGCAGGGAGATGCCACTTTGGTCTTTCTCCAGCAACAAAAACAAATGTATATGCTGTAAATGAATTTGCAGGTGACACCAAAGTGGGTGGGGAGGTTGACACTCCAGAAGGGAGAGCCACCCTGCAGGAGGACTTAGACAGGCTGAAGTAGTTGGCTAGCAAGAACCTTACAAAGTTCAACAGGGACAAGAATAGAGTCTTACAACTGGGAACACATAGCCCAATAGTGCAGCTCAGACTGGGATCCACCTGGCTGGAGAGCATCCCTGTGGAAAGGGACCTGGGGGTCTTGGTGGACAACAAGCTCAGCATGGGTGCAGTGTGCTGCTGCAGCAGCAGAGAAAGCCAACAGGATGCTGAGCTGCAGCAGCAGAGAAAGCCAACAGGATGCTGAGCTGCAGCAGCAAGGGCATCACCAGCAGAGATCACAAAGTCATTGTCCCACTCTGCTCAGTGCTGGGCAGCACACACCTGGAGCACAGCCTGCAGGTTTGGTCTCTGCTGTACAGAAAAGCTGTGGACAGGCTGGAAAGTGTCCAGAGAAGGGCCAGGAGAGTGCTCAGAGGCCTGGCAGCCCTGCTGTGTGAGGCAAGGCTGAGAGCTGAGTGTGTTCAGCCTGGAGAAGAGAAGGCTCAGGGCAGACCTCATCACCATGGAGCAGCTCCTAGAGGGAGGCTGCCAGGAGGATGGAGACTCCCTGTGTCCAAGGAGCCCCATGGGAAAGAGAAGGGGGGATGGGGACAAGGCACTGCTGGGGAGATTTACAGGCATTCTGAACCTGGCCTTGGCACCTCACTCCCTATTGTTTGTGGGAATTCAGTTTGGGAGGAACTGAAGGGCTGATGTAACTTTGCCTGTGTGCCTGCCTAGGAGTCAGTTACATTTCCTGCTGCTATTCCCAGGAATTCTTTACTTGGCAGGAAAGTTTGTGGCAGAAAGCACCTTTGGAGCAATTGGAAGGAAATAATGTAAGGAGTGAAGCCCAAGCCCACTTCAGATTTGGCTGAGAAAGGGTAGGAAGGATATGCCCCCAGGAAGGAACAAGCCCCAGCCGTGGTGACTCAGTGGTGGAAGTGATTGGCCATGAGCACTGAGATCCTTGCATGCTTATCAACAACCCATGTTCTTTTCCTCACCCTGGCTTCAGACAAAGGATCATTTAGCATTCCTGTACTCACTCTAATCAATCTCAGCGTTCCTGGGTGTGTTGGACCTTCTAGACCATCTTCTGTAGGGTCTGAGGGTGTCTGTGAAAGCAGAGAGAGTACATAGACCTGTGAAGAGACAATGGGGTCTGGAGAGCAGGGCTGGTGAGGAGCAGCTGAGGGAACTGGGGTTGGTTGTCTGGAGGAGAGGAGGCTGAGGGGAGACCTCATTGCTCTCTACAGCTTCCTGAAAGGAGGTTGTAGTGAGATGGAGGTTAAACCTCCCCTGCACAGCCTGAGACTGTGTCCTCTTGTTCTGTTGCTGGGTGCCTGGGAGAAGAGACCAACCCCTACCTGGCTACAACCTCTGTTCAGGTAGTTGGAGAGAGCAAGAAGGTCTCCCTTGAGCCTCCTCTTCCCCAGGCTAAGCAACCCCAGCTCCCTCAGCCTCTCCTCACAGGGCTGTGCTCCAGACCCCTCCCCAGCTTTGTTGCCCTTCTCTGGACACCTTCCAGCACCTCAACATCTTTCCTCTCTCATCTTTGGTCTCTTGTCTCCAGTGTCATGTGAGAGAATAAGAGGAAATGGCCTGAAATTGTGCCAGGGGAGGGTTAGGCTGGAGATGATTTAAGAACTCTTTCCTGCAAGAGTGGATTGGAACAGGCTGCCCAGGGAGTCACCATCCCTGGAGGTGTTCAAGAAATGTAGAGGGCCATGAAGAGAGGTTGAGAGAACTGAGGCTGTTCAGCCTGTGTAAGGCTCTGGGGTGACTCTACAACAGCTTTCCTGTACCTGAAGGGGGCTACAAGAAAGCTGGAGAGGGACTTTTTACAAAGGCAGTGATAAGAGTGATAGGGCAGTGTAGTTATAGGAGGTGGGACAATGGTTTTGAGGTGAAGGAGGAGAGATTTAGATTGGACACAGGATTTTCTTTACTATGAGAGTGTTGAGATACTGGAACAGGTTGCCCAGAGTGGCAGTGGAGGCCCCATCCCTGGAGACACTCCAGATGAGGTTTGATGGGGCAGTGAGCAGCCTGATCTGCTTGGGGATGTCCCTGCTTACTGCAGTGGGGTTGGACAAGATGACCTCTAGAGCTCCCTTTCCAACTCAGTGCATTCTGTGATTCTATGATTAGTGGCACAGAAGTGATCTCCAGTGAATCCCTGAATCATCCACAGATAAATGGTGTTTTACAAGTAGGGCAAGGAAGAGTTTATGTTGGGATTATAGTGGCTGGCCCACACCTCTGCAACCACCACCTCAGCTGGAGACTCCTGGAAGTATAATCACTGGGGAATGGAGTTTCCTGCATGGAAACCACAGGCTTGAATGAAGTCTGAGTGTGAAGCTGGGGGCTGTGAAGGCCTTTCAGGCATTACTGATGCTGAAGCCCCAGTGTGAGAAGTAAGATTGCTTTGAACAAGATATGAGAGAGAGAGATTCATCTGAAGCAGGTGGCAGGAGGAAAAAAAGTAGCATTCAGACAACCTAGAAGTACAACCTGTCTGTCTGTCTGTCTGTCTGTCTGTCTATAACCTGTCTGCTCAGCTTGCTGGGAAGCAGGGGTTTGCTGAGGCCATTAACCACCATTCAGGTTTTTGGTTTAGAGCATTCCTGGGTGTGCAGAGCCTGGCTGTGGTGACAGTGATGTGTGAAATGCTAGGCCCCCACCACAGAAGTGAAGCCTTTGCAGCAGAACATTTACCAGGACTTGCAGAGGATCTTGTAGCACTTAAGCCTGATAACGTGTGAGAGGTGGGGAGACACAACCCCCCCCAGCTCTGTTATGGTCTTTCAGATGGTCAGGGGGTGTCAGTGACATGAGCCTGTTCCTCATCCTCTTAACACCAGATGGAAATGCCAGAAATAAACAAATATTTCAGTTCTGTATTGAAGTCCTTGGGAAAAGCCAGGACAGAGAAAATATTGGGGAGGGGTAGGAAGCACAGCAGAGACTGAACCAAACAATAAATGTGACCATGTGCACTGTGAACCACCTGACCAAACCAGATGCCTCTGGAGAGGAAACAGCAAAATACCTTCATATCCCCTGGAGCCATCAAAGGAAGCCTGTGATGAAGGGCATCAGTGTTATCCTCTCAGCTTTAATATCTGATGTGTTTGCATCTGTGGTGGGGGAGCAGGGCAGGATTCCCTTTAAAGGACACAAGAGTTATGGCTTTCCTACAGGGTAACACTCTGCAGGACAGGGCTGGGATGTGTGCTGGGCTTGGATGTGTTGGGAGAAGGCCTGGGAATTTTTTCCCATGGTGTTGGAAAAAGCAGTCAATGGAGGCAGAGTAACTCTCTGTACCTGCTGCACCTCCAAAGGCAAGGTTCAGCCTTGTCCAAGGCTCCCTGCTGCTCACAAACCATGAACCATAGAATCAATAAGGTTGGAAAAGGCCTCAAGGATCATCAAGTCCAACCTGTCACCCAACAACTCATGACTACTAAACCATGGCACCAAGTGCCACATCCAATCCCCTCTTGAACACCCCCAGGGTTTGGGTTGGAAGGGACCTTAAAGATCATCCAGTTCCAACACCTTGCCACAGGCAGGGACACCTCCCACTAACCCAGGTTGCTCATCCAACCTGGCCTTGGGAGCATCCACAACCTCCCTGGGCAACCTGTTCCAGTGTCTCACCACCCCCACTGTAAAGAATTCCTTCCTAATGCTGCTGGTTCCATTTCATTCTCTTTCTGGTTCATTGCTTTTTTTAATGGCTCTTTTATTTGCAATAGGATTTTAAGGTGGCAAAGACAGCTCATAAATAACTTGACCATATTCATTTCATCTCTCTGGCTGAAGCAAGTTTCTAGTAACTCCACCAGTGGGTCGGTTCATTCCCCTGCTCACAACGACTTGCTGAAAAGGATGGGAAGCTCCCTCGAGGAATTTTCTGCAGATGGTTCCATCAGGAAGGCATTAAGTGTATATTTATCTCTTGCCTCCCTCTGTTCCTCTTGGAACAGGCCAGGCAGTTGAGATCTGGGAACCAGGATGTCTCAGGGGATCTGCCAGAGGTCAGGCATTCCTGCCGAGAAACCCAGAGCCTCTGCGCTCCCCACACTCCCTGTGGTTCTTTCTTAGTCCTGGCAGTGCAGCTCCAGAGTACAGCCAAGGCATGGAGAGGGCTTCACACAATGTGTGTTTAGTTTTGGGTAGATCCTTGATTATTTTTGGATGAGAGTTGCACAAGGCATAGCAAAGCTCCTGGCCTGAGTACACAACCCACCCTTTGTTTTTGCACAAAGGGGACCCCTTCAGCTGAGGAGAGAGGACCCTGCAGCCTCCTGCCATGATCTGATTCACACAGAAACTCCCTCACTGTGTGACCTAAACACACTCTACCAGCTCTCCACATTTGTAAAGGATGAAAAGTGAGGTAAACAACACTGTGTTCCTCTGATACATCCAATAGGATTGATTTGATTGGAAATTAGTCAGAACTTACTCATGTCATTTGTCATCATCTCTTTGTTAGCACCACTGAATACATTTGCAAGTTGTTGACCCAGTTAAACGTTGCTTTTCTGTGCCTCACATCACTGGGAAGGAGGTTTCTTGAAGGAAGGAGGCTCTGGAGAGGAACTAACGATCCACAGTGCTCTGTAAACCCCAGGCACAGGGAGAAGTCAGTCAAAACAAAATAACACAGCTGTAAGGGACCACAGCAGCTTGAAATGCCAAGGGGATGGGGAACAGACCTCTTCTACAGCCACTGCAGGAGGTCACCTGAGTAAGGAGCATAAGATTTGTCCCTTGTTCATGGCTGGACTCAGTGGTCCTAGAGGTCTTTTCCTACTGATACAATTCTGTGATTCCATGAACCAAGAACATGTGCATGAAGGGTTGTGTCCCCAGAGGCAAACATAGCATCATAGAAATGATAGGCTCAGAACACCTCACACTACAGCAGGTTGCTCACAGCCACATCCAGCCTGGCTGCAAACACCTCCTGGCATGAGGCTTCCACCACCTCCCTGGGCAACCTGTGGCAGGCTCTCACCACCCTCATGGGGAACAACTTCTTCCTAACATCCAATCTGAATCTACCCATTTCTAATTTTGCTCCATCCCTCCCAGTCCTATCACTCCCTGACACCCTCAAAAGTCCCTCCCCAGCTTTCCTGGAGCCTCCTTCAGATACTGAAGGCCACAATTAGGTCTTCTTGGAGCCTTCTCTTCTCCAGACTGCACAACCCCAACTCCCTCAGTCTGTCCTCACAGCAGAGCAGAGCAGAGCAGAGCATCTCCAGCCCTCTGCTCCTCCTCCTGGCCCTTCTCTGGACACCTTCCAGCACCTCCAGATCCTTCCCAGAACAGAGGCTCCAGAACTGGACACAGAGCTCCAGCTGTGGTCTCAGCAGAGTGGAGCAGAGGGGCAGAATCCCCTCCCTGGCCCTGCTGGCCACACTTCTCTTGCTGCAGCCCAGGCTCTGCTTGGCTCTCTGGGCTGCAAGTGCTCACTGCTGGCTCCTGTTGAGCTTCTCCTCCCCCAGCACCCCCAAGGCCTTTTCCTCAGGGCTGCTCTCAAGCCAGTCCCTGCCCAGCCTACCAGTGCCTGGGATTGCCCCAACCCAGCTGCAGGACCTTGCCCTTGGTCTTGTTGAATCTCATGAGGTTGTCATGGGCCCAGTTCTACATCCTGTCAAGGTCCCTCTGGATGGATCCTTCCCTCCAGCTGTCTGCTGCACCACACAGCTTGGTGTCATCAGCAAACCTGCTGAGGGTGTCCTTGTGCCACTATCCATGGCACCAACGAAGGTGTCAAACAAGCCTGGTCCCAGTAGTGTTAAACATCATCTCCAAAGGCAGAGTTCTGTTTTCTTGAGGCCAGTCTGTCCCTCATTCAACTTCATTTTCTTTCTTCCCAGTAAAAAGCTGTCTCAGCCAACAAGTATCATAGCATTGTGTGCAATGCAAGAGAGAAGAGGAAAGGGGGTGTGTGTGTAGGGCAGGGGGGAAATAAAGTTTGGGGATAAAGAATTGATTGCTTGAAGAGATACGGACAAGGAACAAGTGTGAGGTGTCCCTGCCCATGGCAGGGGGGTTGGACCTAGATGGTCCTTGAGGTCCATTCCAACCCTAACAATTCTATGATTCTATAAGTATTTCCTCTGTAAATACAATATATGTTAGAAAGGAAGAAGGCAGTGGACTGGAAGGACAAGAATGAGAGACAGAAGCCAGCAGAGACAGGGGGAGAGCACTCACTAGGATTTTGCTGGAGGAGTAAGAAGTCTCTCCCCACAGGTGTCTATAGGAAAAGGAGTGCTTTGGTTTGCTCTGAGATCCCTGGTTCTATTCTTGTGCAGCAGATCTGGGATTGTCAGCCAGGAAACCACCATGGGGGCAGCATTTGATCTTGCAGAGCAAGGAGGAGCTGGAGGAAACCCTTTCACCAACTCATAACTCAGAAGACAGATGAATAGCTGGGTGCTTCTCAAGGCTGGCTGTAGGCTGAGGGATGGAAACCATTCAAGAGAAGGACAGAACCCAGGCAGCTGCACAGCCTCATGGTGAGCACTCCAGGGGCAGACCTTGGACATCCTGCAGCTCAGATTTCAAAGAGGGACACAGGGACTGGCATTTTCTGGGTGAGGCCCAGTACCAGCAGCCAGAAACTGAACTACTTCTATTTGCTTGAACCACCACTAAACAGTGCCTGGCAGCTGGGACAGACTGTTGGTATTGAATTTAGACTAGACTAGACTAGACTAGACTAGACTAGACTAGACTAGACTGGACTAGAATAGAATAGAATAGAATTAACCAGGTTGGAAAAGACCTCAGAGATCATCAAGTCCAACCTATCACCCAGCACCATCTAATCAACTAAACCATGGCACCAAGTGCCTAATCCAGGCTCCTCTTAAACACCTCCAGTGTTCTCCACCACCTCCCTGGGCAGCACATCCCAATGGCCAATCTCTCTTTCTATGAAGAACATCTTCCTAACATCCAGCCTGAACTTCCCCTAGCACAGCTTGAGACTGTGTCCTAGGAAAGCTTTGGGGGCAAACTTGCCCAGCTGTGGGGACATGGCTAGCACAGGTTGCTGCAGTTCCTATCTCCTGAGCTGAATAATTTATTAGGAGGTAAAAAACATTGAATCATAGAAGCTGGTGAGAGGCCTTGAGCACAGCCCTGTGAGGAGAGGCTGAGGGAGCTGGGGTTGCTTAGCCTGGAGAAGAGGAGGCTCAGGGGAGACCTTCTTGCTCTCTACAGCTACCTGAAGGGAGGTTGTAGCCAGGAAGGGGTTGGTCTCTTCTGCCAGGCAAGCAGCACCAGAACAAGAGGACACAGTCTCAAGCTGTGCCAGGGGAAGTTTAGGCTGGAGGTGAGGAGAAAGTTCTTCCCAGACAGAGTAATTGGCCATTGGGATGTGCTGCCCAGGGAGGTGGTGGAGTCCCCATCCCTGGAGGTGTTCAAGAGGGGATTGGATGTGGCACTTGGTGCCATGGTTTAGTCATGAGGTCTGTGGTGACAGGTTGGACTTGATGATCTTTGAGGTCTCTTCCAACATTGGTGATTCTGTGATTCTCTTTGGGTTGGTAAATCCCTCTAAGATCATTGACCCCAACCACTGACTGAACACCAGCATGACCACTAACCCATGGCCTGAAGTGCCATGGCCACAGGTTTCTTGGCCACCTCCAGGGGTGGTGACTCCAGCACCTCCCTGGGCAGCCTGTGCCAATGCCTACAAGTACACTGTGCCCTGTAACACACCTATTGTACTGTGGAGCCAGGGTAGGTTCACAGCTGACAGTTGAGCTGGAATTTTTTTTTCTTCAGGGGAAAAAAAAAAAACCCTCCTAAAAAAAGAGCAGAAAGAGATCTTTTTGTTGGCATTTTGCAGAGCAACTCAGTGATTGCCTCCCTACAGCACAATGAGCACATCTCATTTATTTTCACCCACTGGATTCAAATAAACTGGAATATCGAGGTCTTTTTCCTGGAATAATTAGTCCAGTGAATTAAACTTGAAAGGGGAAGAGGACACTCTGCTGCCAGAACTAAAAATGTTCACAACAGGGAACTATTCAAGAAGAGACATTGCACTGTGGTGTCTGAATTAACTCGTCCCTTGGTATGTGAAGGTAAGAGCCCTAGCAGGCAAGAGGAGAAGGCGAGATCAGAATCTGGCTTTTGTACCCACATCAGCCTCCTGGGACCCTTCCTATGAGTAACATGTGTGTAACCACAGAGCAGGGGAGGAAATGCCTCAGCTCAGGTCTGTAGGTGCTGGGTGGTGGGAGGTGGGAGCATGCTGGCATATCTGATGGGGAGCAGTGGGGTGAGTCATTACGCCAGAGGCACCCTGGGCACTTTGTTTCTCTTTATTTGTGCAGAGGTTGGTGCTTTATTTCATAGAAGTACAGAATTGTCAGGCTTGGAAGGGACCTCAAGGCTCAGCCAGTGCCAACCCCCTTCACACTACACCTCACACTCACCTCACACTACAGCAGGTTGCTCGCAGCCACATCCAGCCTGGCTGCAAACACCTCCAGGGATGAGGCTTCCACCACCTCCCTGGGCAACCTGTCCCAGTCACCCTCAAGGGGAACAACTTCTTCCTAATATCCAATCTCAATCTACCCATTTCTAGTTTTGTTCCATCCCTCCCAAGTCCTACCCTGTCTTGTTCAACATCTCTGTGGGTGCCATGGACAGTGGCACTGAGTGCACCCTCAGCAGGTTTGCTGCTGACACCAAGCTGTGTGGTGCAGCAGACAGCTGGAGGGAAGGGATCCATCCAGAGGGACCTGGACAGGCTGGAGAGGTGGGCACAAGCCAACCTCAGGAGGTTCAACAAGAGCAAGGGCAGGGTCCTGCAGCTGGGTCGAGGCAATCCCAGGCACAAATCCAGGCTGGGCAGTGACTGGCTGGAAAGCAGCCCTGAGGAGAGAGACTTGGGGGTGCTGGGGGAGGAGAAGCTCACCAGGAGCTCTCAGTGTGCACTTGCAGCCCAGAAAGCCAATCAGATCCTGGGCTGCAGCAGGAGAAGTGTGGCCAGCAGGGCAAGGGAGGTGATTCTCCCTCTCTGCTCAGCTCTGGGGAGACCCCACCTGGAGTCCTGCCTCCAGTTCTGGAGTCCCTATGACAAGAGGGATCTGGAGGTGCTGGAAGGTGTCCAGAGAAGGGCCAGGAGGATGAGCAGAGGGCTGGAGCACCTCTCCTGTGAGGACAGACTGAAGGAGTTGGGGCTATTCAGTCTGGAGAAGAGAAGGCTGCCAGGTGACCTCATTGTGGCCTTCCAGTATCTGAAGGGGGCTACAAGAAGGCTGGGGAGGGACTGCTCAGGATCTCAGGTAGTGACAGGACTAGGGGGAATGGAATGAAGCTGGAGGTGGGGAGATTGAGGCTGGAGGGGAGGAGGAAGTTCTTCCCCATGAGAGTGGTGAAGCCCTGGAATGGGTTGTCCAGGGAGGTGGTTGAGGCCCCATCCCTGGAGGTGTTTAAGCCCAGGCTGGCTGAGGCTCTGTCCAGGCTGACCTAGTGTGGGGTGTCCCTGCCCATGGCAGGGGGGTTGGAACTGGATGATCCTTGTGGTCCCTTCCAACCCTGAATGATACTATGATCTCCCTGACACCCTCAAGAGTCCCTCCCCAGCTTTCTTGGAGCCTCCTTCAGATCCTGGAAGGCCACAATTAGGTCTCCTGGGAGCCTTCTCCTCTCCAGCCTGAACAACTCCAACTCCCTCAGTCTGTCCTCATAGGACAGGAGCTCCAGCCCTCTGCTCATCCTTGTGGCCCTTCTCAGGCCATGTTCTATTATTTCCAGATCCCTCCTGAAATAGAGGCTCCAGAACTGAACACAGTGCTCCAGGTGGGGTCTCACCAGAGCAGAGTAGAAGGGCAGAATCACCTCCCTCGACCTGCTGGCTATACTTTCTTCTTTCCTGGTTGGTTTCTGTAGTTGGTCACCAACCTGGATGCATTAAAACATAATTGTTTGAGCTGCAAAAACTCTCTAAGATCATTGAGTCCAACCATTGACCCAACACCACCATGGCCATTGTATCATGTCTCAAAGTGCCATGGCCACACATTTCTTGAACATTTCTAGGGAGGTTGACTCCACCACCTCCCCTGGGCAGCCTGTGCCAATCCCTGACCAAGCAGCTGTTTCGTTTTTCTTCTTAGGTGGAAGAAAATGCAGGTGGGCTCTGCACACAGGTGGGATTACTAGCTTGAGCTAAAGGCTCAGGCTTGAGTTCCCAAAGGAGAAGCTACTTGTCAAAGTCAATGATAATGATACCTTTCAAATTAAGGTGACAGTCAATGAACATCCCCTGTGGTAGCAACTCTTTGCTATGTAAGGGCTTCTTTGGGCAAAAAGAGCCTTTGATGCTTGTGTGCTCCTCAGTATTGGAAACAGCAATTTAGCAGAGGGCAGAATTCCTCTTGTTTTCTCTAAGATACAAAGCCATAACCAAGAAATACCAGTGCTGAAAGACATCCTCTCCTCTCCTCTCCTCTCCTCTCCTCTCCTCTCCTCTCCTCTCCTCTCCTCTCCTCTCCTCTCCTCTCCTCTCCTCTCCTCTCCTCTCCTCTCCTCTCCTCTCCTCTCCTCTCCTCTCCTCTCCTCTCCTCTCCAAACCTCTCCTCTCCAAACCTCTCCTCTCCAAACCTCTCCTCTCCTCTCCAAACCTCTCCTCTCCAAACCTCTCCTCTCCAAACCTCTCCTCTCCTCTCCTCTCCAAACCTCTCCTCTCCTCTCCAAACCTCTCCTCTCCTCTCCTCTCCTCTCCAAACCTCTCCTCTCCTCTCCTCTCCAAACCTCTCCTCTCCTCTCCAAGCCTCTCCTCTCCAAACCTCTCCTCTCCTCTCCAAACCTCTCCTCTCCTCTCCTCTCCTCTCCTCTCCAAACCTCTCCTCTCCTCTCCTCTCCAAACCTCTCCTCTCCTCTTCAAACCTCTCCTCTCCTCTCCTCTCCAAACCTCTCCTCTCCTCTTCAAACCTCTCCTCTCCTCTCCTCTCCTCTCCTCTCCTCTCCTCTCCTCTCCTCTCCTCTCCTCTCCTCTCCTCTCCTCTCCTCTCCTCTCCTCTCCTCTCCTCTCCTCTCCTCTCCTCTCCTCTCCTCTCCTCTCCTCTCCTCTCCTCTCCTCTCCTCTCCTCTCCTCTCCTCTCCTCTCCAAACCTCTCCTCTCCTCTCCTCTCCAAACCTCCCCTCTCCTCTCCAAACCTCTCCAAACCTCCCCTCTCCTCTCCAAACCTCTCCTCTCCTCTCCTCTCCAAACCTCTCCAAACCTCTCCTCTCCAAACCTCTCCTCTCCTCTCCATACCTCTCCTCTCCAAACCTCTCCGAACCTCTCCTCTCCGAACCTCTCCTCTCCGAACCTCTCCTCTCCCCTCCTCTCTGAACCTCTCTGAACCTCTCTGAAACTCTTCTCTCTGAACCTGTCCCTCTCAATCTCCCTCTCCCTCTCCTCTTCCCTTCCTTGCCTCTCCCTCTAATCTCTCCTTCCTTTCCTCTCCCTCTCCTCTCCCTCTCCTCTCCCTCTCCTCTCCTCTCCCTCTCCTCTCCTCTCCCTTCCTCCCCTCTCCCTCTCCCTCTCCCTCTCCCTCTCCCTCTCCCTCTCCCTCTCCCTCTCCCTCTCCCTCTCCCTCTCCCTCTCCCTCTCCCTCTCCCTCTCCCTCTCCCCTGCTTCTCAAGTGTTTTGCTCTCTTCTCATTGCATTTCTCCCTCGCAGTATTTGCATTATTGGCTGTAATTATGGTCTATCTGCTAAAAGTATCAAAAATCAATAAAGCCCAGTTGATGCACAGACCATAAAAGGTAGCTTTGCTCTGAAGTGCAAAGAGAATAGCAAAGCAGCTGAAATTGTTGCCTCCCTTTTTTTTTTTTGATAGAATAATGGCCCAAAAGGTTCTATTCCTCTTTTAGCTGATTATTGGCTTTTTCATTCTTAGGTTCATATTCAGAATCAATTCAGAGGTGGCTGGGCTGATGCTGCTGGTGAGTGCAGTGAAATATCTGCCACAGGGAGAAGAGAAAGGGGGAAAAAACCCCACCAAATTTACACCTCTCTCTTCTCTGAAAGTCATAGCTAAAGGTGCTGATAGCAAAAGGGTCTTTGGCAAAGTGGAAATCTCAGCTGCAGATGGGAGGTTTATTGCCTGCCTTTGCATTTTATAGCATATTCTGGAAGTCAGCTGGGGAAAGCAATGGACATTTGCCAAAGCAGAACCCCATTTGTCTAATCACCAAGTATACCCACAAGCTCCACAAGAGAATATACCCATGAAGCTCTTTACATGACTGTCTGGAGGGCAGAAGAGAAGAAATGGGGGAGCACTAGAGTTCCTGTAAGTGCTGGAGGATTTCTGCAAGGGGCTGCTGCTTCTTTTTGTCTTTTGCCTTGATAATGGTCACAGCTTCATTTGCTCCTAGCTGAGTTGGCCTGGCAAAGTTAATGCTGGGAGGGGGTTGGGAACCTTAATCCACCTCAATGAGACACTCAGACTGTTAAGATCTCTGCACACACTTTATCTTTCAGGGGGTTTTTGTTTATTACTTTCTTTTTTTACCCCTGGGTGGTAGTTTTAGGCTGTGCCTGGAAAATTTCCCACAGATCTTGAGTAGAAAGTAGCAGAATGGAAATAGCTTACTATTGGATGTAAAAACAGGATAGGATAGGATAGGATAGGGTAGGATAGGGTAGGGTAGGATAGGATAGGGTAGGATAGGGTAGGATAGGGTAGGAAGAACAAGAAAGCAATGGAATGGAATGGAATGGAATGGAATGGAATGGAATGGAATGGAATGGAATGGAATGGAGGAGAATAGAATAGAATAGAATAGAATAGAATAGAATAGAATAGAATAGAATAGAATAGAATAGAATAGAATAGAATAGAATAGACCAGACCAGGTTGGAAAAGGCCTTTGAGGTCATCAAGTCCAACCTATCACCCAACACCATCTGATCAACTAAACCATGGCACCAAGCACCCCATCCAGTCTCTAATGATAAAGAGATCTCTCAATGATGAGGTCTAAATAATCCCATGGGTCTGATTACCAACCCACCACCCCCTGATACAAAATAAGTCTCAGAAGATGCTGGGAAAATGGTGAGTCATAGAATCATAGAATTGTAAGGGGTGGAAGGGACCTCGAGGCTCAGCCAGTTCCAACCCCCCTGCCATGGCCAGGGACACCTCACACTACAGCAGGTTGCTCACAGCCACATCCAGCCTGGCTGCAAACACCTCCAGGCAGGAGGCTTCCACCACCTCCCTGGGCAACCTGTGCCAGTTTCCCACCACCCTCTTGGGGAGGAACTTCTTCCTAACATCCAATCTGAATCTACCCATTTCTAGTTTTACTCCATCCCCCCCAGTCCTATCACTCCCTGACACCCTCAAAAGTCCCTCCCCAGCTTTCTTGGAGCCCCCTGCAGATCCTGGAAGGCCACAATCAGGTCTCCTGGGAGCTTTCTCTTCTCCAGCCTGCACAACCCCAACTCTCTCAGGCTGTTTCCACAGCAGAGCAGCTCCAGCCCTCTAAAAAGAAGAAAAAAAACAATAATAAACATCCTTCATAAGTCACCTAACCAAAAATAACAAAGAGACTCAGCACCCCCCTTTTTTCCCTTGCCCCCCCACGAAACCTCATTGAATTTGGTGCTGGGTAAATGTCCTGGATTCGAAAAGAGAGCAGATTCTGCTCCACACCACACATGCAAACAGCAGAAAGGCATCCTCCAAATGCCCTGGACATCCTGAGCTGAAGAGACCATCTCTAGGGGTGAAAAGAGTGCTTTGGTCTCAATTCAGCCCTTGTCCTCTCTGCTGTGACTGCCAACAACCGTATCAATTAGTGGTACCAATTGTGATGGTGATTTCTGTGATGTGAACACCTGGCCTCTAGGAGCCGGGCGAAGGCGACCAAACAGTTGTCAGATGGTAAGTGTAATGCTAATTGATCCAATCCATAGATCTGTCTCTACATAATGCCTGGTGCCAGAGAGTTACACAGCCAGACATCTGGCAACGAGCTGACCGCCTAACTCTCTATCAGTTTGACTTTGGCAGGCAGCAAAGTTGGGGCTAGTTGTGTATTCTGTGGGCGGCTTAAGAAAGTTGAGCTGTTGTTCTGTGCCTGTTGGAGAGGCTCTCTCTGACTTGGTCTTTATTAAAATGAGAATGTTAAAGTGACCTTTGGTCAGTGCCAACCTGTCTCAGATGTGAAGAAGTGATGACCTGAGAGTGAAAGGTTCCTTAGCTAGTTAATCCAGTTGTGCTGTAGCTGCTAAAACGCTGAGAAATCGATGGAGTGGTGATGGAGCACAGACTGGGGGAAAAAAACAACAACAACCACCCACAAACCAACCAACAACAACAACAACGCTGTTTCATTGTCTTTTGCCTTGAATATATGCACTACTTGTCATGATTGTAGAGGAAAAGTGATGAAACCTTGTGATTACAAAGGGAATATTGGATTAATAGTCACAGGCAGTTTATTAGCAGTTGCCCTTGGAGCTTAATGTTCTGAGTCCTATACTTGCGTGCAGCAGTGTTCCTCGTGTTTCATGCAGGCAGAGGAGCAACACTTGCCTGTTCTGTCCAACACTGCATGCAGAGGTGCTGTGAGCATCATTGGTAAAATGGAGAGATAAACATAGAATCACAGAATTGTCAGGGTTGGAAGGGACCTCAAGGATCAGCCAGTCCCAACCCCCCTGCCATGGGCAGGGACACCTCACACCACAGCAGGTTGCTCACAGCCACATCCAGCCTGGCTGCAATGCATGAGGCTTCCACCACCTGCCTGGGCAACCTGTGCCAGGCTCTCACCACCCTCATGGGGAAAAATTTCTTCCTAACATCCAATCTGAATCTGCCCATTTCTAGTTTTGCTCCATCCCCCCCAGTCCTATCACTCCCTGACACCCTCAAAAGTCCCTCCCCAGCTTTCCTGGAGCCCCCTTCAGATACTGGAAGGTCACAATTAGGTCTCCTCAGAGCCTTCTCTGGACACCTTCCAGCACATCCAGACCATGATGTCTTTTTCCCCCATTTATTAATTAGCCTCCCAGTTTAAGTGCTGGAAGCTTTCTTTGAGTACTAGATGGCAAACATAAAGGTGGCTTCTAGTCCAAGGGCATTTGAAAGTCTGCCTGAGTTTGGAGCAGACACAGGAAAGGCTATTACAGTATTTCATAGAATCATAGAATTGTTAGGGTTGGAAGGGACCTCAAGATCATCTACCTCCAACCCCCCTGCAAAAGGCAGGGACACCTCATATTACATCAGGTTGCTAAGAGCCACATCCAGCCTGGCCTTAAAAACCTCCAGGGATGGGGCTTCTACCACCTCCCTGGGCAACCTGCTTCAGTGTCCCACCAGCCTCATGGTGAAGAATTTCATCCTAACATCCAATCTGAATCTACCCATTTCTAGTTTTACTCCATCCCCCCTAGTCCTATCATTACCTGGCACCCTAAAAGGTCCCTCTCCAGCTTTCTTGTAGGTCCCCTTCAGATACTGGAAGGCCAGTATCTTTGTCATTAAAAAGTAATTAAAAAGTCCTCACAGCTCAACCCTCTCCTGTGTGACTGGTTGGCACAGCACATGCTTTGGGGTGTGCTGCTTCTGTTAAAGGCAGGTCCCTTTTCTCAAAGGAAAATTTCACAGCATCACAGAATACAAATCAACCAGGTTGGAAGATCATCGAGTCCAACTGATCACCCAACCCTAACTAATCAACTAGACCTCATTCAGGCTTTTCTTAAATACCTCCAGGGACAGTGACCCCCACCACCTTGTCAATGAATTATCTAATATCCAAGAGTAGTGCCACATCCTGAAACTAGCCATATTTCATAGTTTCATAGTTTCATAGTTTCATTCAGGGTTGGAAGGGACCACAAGGATCATCTAGTTCCAACTCCCCTGCCATGGGCAGGGACACCCCACACTACATCAGGCTGGACAGAGCCTCATCCAGCCTGGGCTTAAACACCTCCAGGGACAGGGCCCCAACCACCTCCCTGGACAACCCATTCCAGGGCTTCACCACTCTCATGGGGAAGAACTTCCTCCTCCCCTCTAGCCTGAATCTCCCCACCTCCAGCTTCATTCCATTCCCCCTAGTCCTAGCACTGCCTGAGATCCTGAGCAGTCCCTCCCCAGCCTTCTTGTAGCCCCCTTCAGATCCTGGAAGGCCACAATGAGGTCACCTGGGAGCCTTCTCTTTTGCAGACTGAACAGCCCCAACTCCTTCAGTCTGTCCTCACAGGAGAGGTGCTCCAGCCCTCTGCTCATCCTTGTGGCCCTTCTCTGGACACGTTCCAGCACCTCCACATCCCTCTTGTAATAGGGGCTCCAGAACTGGAGGCAGTACTCCAGGTGGGGTCTCACCAGGGCTGAGCAGAGGGGGAGAATCACCTCCCTTGCCCTGCTGGCCACACTTCTCCTGCTGCAGCCCAGGATCTGATTGGCTTTGCGGGCTGCAAATGCACACTGAGAGCTCATGTTGAGCTTTTTGTCCACCAGCACCCCCAAGGCTCTCTCCTCAGGGCTACTTTCCAGCCAGTCCCTGCCCAGCCTGGATTTGTGCCTGGGATTGCCTCGACATTATTTTAATCTCCATTCTTTCACAATAACACTTGTTTCACAGTCTGCCCCTTTTCCACCCCACCCACCCCCTTTTTCCCCCCAGATCTCAGAGCACCTGGGCTCTGTTGGAGTCTCCTGCCACCCCAGGTGTGGCCACTTTGCCCCACCCACCAACTACCCTTTTTAATCCCCTCCAGGAAGAACAGAAGCCCCAAGCTGAGCCCATCTGGGCTGAGGATCCTCCTCTCATCACTGGTGAGTGCCCATTGTGCACGCTGGGTGATGGTGGTGGTGACAACAAAGGCCGGGGGGCCTGGTGGCCCCCCGGTTAGGTAGGGCAATGATTGATGACTGCTTCAATCACAGAATCAAAGTTGGGTTTTTTTGTTTTGTTTTTAAATGCTTACAGTCTTTATTGGAGTCATACAAAAGTGGCCAAAAAGTGAAAAATACACTATATACAAAACCATTTTCCTTGCAAGGAGAGGAGTGTCCAAGGTAAAAGAACTATCGTACTGTGCTTTCATCTGCAGCCCCTGGTTCTGCTTGTGGCCTTTTCTCTGTCTCCTTAATTAATTACCTAAATCTCAGATTAAATCAACCATCTTCACAGGGTGCAAATATTGGTCAAAGGGTTTAAAAACAAGTAAGGTTCTGATTAAGCTGCAAGAAGGCCTTAGAATGAAGACTGACAAGGAGATAGTCTATGTGTACAGCACAGCTACTGGGTTAGTCTGCAATAACTCAACATAAAGACTTGCAGTGGGCTATGAATGAGGTTCTCAGAGAAGTGGAGGCATTCCTTATTGAATTTGATGGTTTAGTTTATTCCCTTCTGAGGATATGAATTCATATCCTGCATTCACCAGAACTGCATCCAGTTCTGGTGCCCCCAGCACAGGCGGAACATTGAACTGGAGCACAGCCACAGAGGTGATCAGAGGGCTGGAGCACCTCCCTTACGGGGACAGGCTGAGAGAGCTGGGGCTGTTTAGCCTGGAGAAAAGAAGGCTCCAGGGAGACCTTATGTCAGCCTTACAGTACCTGAAGGGTGTCTATAGGAAAGCTGGGAAGGGAGTTTTCACAAGGGCTTGCAGTGATAGGATGAGAAGGAACACGTTGAAACTTGAGGAGGGCAGATTCAGACCTGATTTCAAGAAGAAATTCTTCACAGTAAGGGTGGTGAGACACTGGAACAGGTTGCCCAAGAAGGTCATGGGTGCTCCCTCCCTGGAGATCATAGCATCATTCAGGGCTGGAAGGGACCGCAAGGATCAGCTAGTTCCAACCCCCCTGCCATGGGCAGGGACACCCCACACTACATCAGCCTGGCCAGAGCCTCATCCAGCTTGGCCTTAAACACCTCCAGGGACAGGGCCCCAACCACCTCCCTGGACAACCCATTCCAGGGCTTCACCACTCTCATGGGGAAGAACTTCCTCCTCCCCTCCAGCCTGAATCTCCCCACCTCCAGCTTCATTCCATTCCCCCTACTCCTATCACTGCCTGAGATCCTGAGCAGTCCCTCCCCAGCCTTCCTGTAGCCCCCCTCAGATCCTGGAAGGCCACAATTAGGTCACCTGGGAGCCTTCTCTTCTCCAGATTGAACAGCCCCAACTCCTTCAGTCTGTCCTCACAGGAGAGGTGCTCCAGCCCTCTGCTCATCCTCCTGGCCGTTCTCTGGACACCTTCCAGCACCTCCATATCCCTCTTGTAATAGGGGCTCCAGAACTGGACACAGTACTCCAGGTGGGGTCTCACCAGGGCTGAGTAGAGGGGGAGGATCACCTCCCTCGACCTGCTAGCCACACTTCTCTTGCTGCAGCCCAGGAGATGTTCAAGGCCAGGTTGGATCAGGCCTTGTGCAGCCTGGTCTGGTAGAGGATGTCCTTGCCGGTGGTGGTGGGTTTGGAACTAGATGACCTTCAAGGTCACTTCAAGCCTAAAACATTCTATGAATCCATGAATAAGATGTCAGAGCAACAGGTCTGTGATTATCATGAGGTAGGGCTTCTTTCCAGGCTGCTACCTCTTGCTGGCACAGCACTGTTTTAGGAACATGCCATTGGATGTGTAATGCTGCAAATTGGGAGCACACTGTGATGGGTCAGGTACTGGCTGGAGGGCCGAGCCCAGAGAGTGGTGGTGAATGGTGCCACAGCCAGCTGGCAGCCAGGCACCAGTGGTGTGCCCCAGGGATCAGTGCTGGGCCCTGTGCTCTTTAACATCTTCATTGATGATCTGGATGAGGACATTGAGTCCATCAGCAGTAAATTTGCAGATGACACCAAGCTGGGGGCAGGAGTTGATCTGCTGGAGGGTAGAGAGGCTCTGCAGAGGGACCTCGACAGGCTGGACAGATGGGCAGAGGCCAAGGGCAGGAGATTGAACACATCCAAGTGCCAGGTTCTGCACATTGGCCACAACAACCCCAGGCAGTGCTACAGGCTGGGGGCAGAGTGGCTGAGAGCAGCCAGGCAGAGAGGGACCTGGGGGTGCTGGTCGATGGCAGGCTGAACATGAGCCTGCAGTGTGCCCAGGCAGCCAAGAGAGCCAATGGCATCCTGGCCTGCATTAAGAAGAGTGTGGCCAGCAGGAGCAGGGAGGTCATTCTGCCCCTGTACACTGCACTGGTTAGGCCACACCTTGAGTCCTGTGTCCAGGTCTGGGCCCCTCAGTTTAGGAAGAAGGTTGACTTGCTGGAAGGTGTCCAGAGAAGGGCAACAAAGTTGGTGAGGGGTTTGGAACACAGTCCTGTGAGGAGAGGCTGAGGGAGCTGGGGTTGCTTAGCCTGGAGAAGAGGAGACTCAGGGGTGACCTTATCACTCTCTACAACTACCTGAAGGGAGGTTGTAGACAGGCGGATGATGGTCTCTTCTCCCAGGCAGCCAGCACCAGAACAAGAGGACACAGTCTCAAGCTGTGCCAGGGGAGGTTCAGGTTGGATATTAGGAAGAAGTTCTATACAGAGAGAGTGATTGCCCATTGGGATGTGCTGCCCAGGGAGGTGGTGGAGTCACCATCACTGGAGGTGTTCAGGAGGAGACTGGATGGGGTGCTTGGTGCCATGGGTTAGCTGTTTAGGTGGTGTTGGATTGGTTGATGGGTAGGACAGGATGATCTTGAAGGTCTCTTCCAACCTGGTTTGGTTTATTCTAATAAAGGTTATTCTATTAAATACATTTTTCAGCTGAAGTCACAAATAGGAAATAGCGCCTACTGTGTTGTCATCATGCTGTGCCATAGCCTACCCTCCAGGATGAGGGAGTTTGGTTGGTCAGAAGCTGACCAGATAACTTTAAAATATTGCAGTAAGAGTTTTATTTGGAACAACTCTGAGTTCTATTTCTGGATTTCTAGATAACTGGAAATCCTGGATTCAAGCATTATATGTCAGCCAAGAAGGTGTTAAAAAAAAAGCATTGGACAGGTTGGGGCTTTAGGCAACATCTAGAAATCATGGGTATATTTGATTCCATTCTTTCCTTTGTGATGTTGAGATTGGTATCAGTGAGCTTTTGTGGAGCTTAAAAGAGAAGATCCAATACAAGGAGAGAGGTTTGTAGTTTGCATGTGGAACGTGAATCCTCCATACAGACCAGAGCATGAGAAGATGCATATGAAACATGAATCCTTTACATGGGTCAGAGCATCAGGAGATGCATAAGGAACATGCATGGGATCAGAGGGCTGGAGATCCTCTCCTATGAGGACTGACTGAGAGAGTTGGGGTTGTTCAGCCTGGAGAAGGCTCTGAGGAGACCTTATTGTGGCCTTCCAGTGTCTGAAGGGGGCTACAAGCGAGTTGGGGAGGAACGTGCCCTTCTCTGGACACATTCAAGTGTCTCAGTGTCTACCCTGCTTGAGTTTAAATAATCCATTCCCCCTCATCCTGTCACTCCAAGCCCTTGTAAAAAGTCCCTCCCCAGCTTTCTTATAGCCCCACTTCAGGTACTGGAAGGCTGCTCTGAGGTCTCTCTGGAGTGTTTTCTTCTCCAGGCTGAACAGCCCCAAATCACTCAGCCTTTCCCCATAGCGAGGTGCTCCAGCCCCTTGATCATCTTCATGGCCTGCTCTGGACCTACTGTGTCCTTCTTGTGTTGAGGAAGGGGTTCTAAAAGATTCAGCAAAAATGGGAGAAGAGGAGATGTGGGGCAAGTGCCTTTTCAGACAGGCTGCTGTTCACTTTGCATTGCCTCTGCCATGACCTTTAGCAGTCCTTTAATGATGGAGGAGCACATTTGCTGCTCTGCCTGAACCTCAAATCTGCAAATCAAGCCACAACGTACTGTCTCAGGGTGTGCCAACATGAAGGCCCTGTTTTGGCATGGCTGTTGGAAGTGGATGATATTCATGGATTGGTTTTACTTCAGAGACTCCTTGGGAATGTGTCAAGGCCAATGTCCTTTCCTCAGCTAACTGTGAATGGAGTATCAGACACCATTGAGCTTGGCCTGCAGAAGGCACTCAGAGCCAGGGGCTGAAAAGCACTTTTATTAGAAAGGGGATGATCCAACCCATACCCTTTGTACTCTCTGCAAAGCACAGATAATTTGAGGGGAGAAGTGAGTAATCTTTAATGTACTCATCCAAATCAAATATTTGTCTCTGTGGTTTTGGAGGCTATCTCTCCTCCACCATCTGCTGAATAAGAGCTCAGCAAAGCTTGCACTGAAGGAGATGAGCAGGCCAGGGAAGGGGATTCCCTCTGGTTTTGCAGCTTCACACTTCAGCAGTATTTTCCCTGGCACAAGGCAGCAGTGGGGTCAGCCTGTCCACCATTCCCAAACAGGAGAGGAAAACATGGGTTTGTTTGCAGAAGCTTTGAAGGCAAAGCAGATTTTAACACAGCATCCTACAACACTGCTCTGACATGGGAAGTGGCAGAGATGATTGCCCTGAGTTTGCTCTGAAGATAACCTTACTTCCAAAAGCTCTTATGCTGTAAGGAATCAATGACACCATAATGATTCTGCTCCATCATTCTTAAGTCCCACACAGGCACAGTGTCATGGAAATAAGACATTCTCAGACATATTGAGGAGAGGTTCCTATATTTACCTCCAAGATGTAAGCAGCAAGCAAAACAAGAGTTAGATTTTGCTTACTTGAGCTTCAGGGTTGATAGCTAGAAATGCTCTGCAATCACCTTCACTGCAGCTATTCCCCCTGAAGCTGTGGTGTCATCAGTTCAGGTTACAAGTGAAGTCCCAGGACTGTCCTGAGTCAAACTTTGAGACTCAAAACTCAATAAGAGTGTATGAAATTCAACAAGGCCAAGTGCTGGGTCCTGCACTTGGGTCACAACAACCCCAGGAATGCTCCAGGCTTGGGGTGAAGTGGCTGGAAAGTGATACAGCAGAGAAAGTCCTGGGGGTGCTGATTGACAGTCAGCTGAACATGAGCCAGGGTGTGCCCAGGTGGCTAAGAAGGCCACCAGCAGCCTGGCCTGGATCAGCAATAATCTGGCCAGCAGGACCAGGGAAGTCTCTTTTTCCAAGCAATTAGAGACAAGACAAGAGGTAACAGCCTCAAGTGGCACCAGGGGAGGCTTATGTTGGATACTAGGAAAAATTTCTTTGCTGCAAGCATGGTCATAGACTAGGACACCATCCCTGGAGGTGTTCAAGAAACTTGTGGCCATGGCACTTGGGGCCATGGTTTAATGGCCATGGTGATGTTAGGCTGATGGACTCAATGACCTTAGAGATCTTTTCCAGCTGAAATAATTCTTTGACTCTAAGATTCAGAAAGCAAGCCCTCCTCACAACAACTGCTGAGCCCTTCTTCTAAGCAAGATTTTCTCCTGGTTTCTTGAGGTGTGTGTTTCAATGCCATGGCACATATGATGAAAGGAATAGTTTAGCTCCAATTCCCTGACTCCATCTCCATCTTCCCTCTGTTCCAATCCATCCTTCCTACAGCCTGTATGAATTTTTAGTGCTTTTTATCCTTTGGTGTTCTACCCCAAGTGTAGTGTGTCTGTACACTTACAATGGCAGCCACTTTTCTCCACCACAGACAGCAGCTGCCACAGGCCACTGAAGAACTCTCTGCTGACAATAATCTTCAGTCCTTCCATTAGCCATTCAGGCTCCACTTCAGCCAATGACTCAGATGTCAAGTTTTTCCGATGTCACACCAAGCTCTGGAGCCAGCTAGCTCCAGATATCTTGGAGGTGTGTCTTACCAACTGAAAACAAAGAAAAAGAGTGGACTCCTTCTTTCTCTGATGTGTAAGTCAGAGTTGCACTGTTTCCCTGAAGTTTTGCAGTGATAGGATAGGATAGAATGGAATGGAATGGAATAGAGTTAACCAGGTTGGAAGAGATCTTTGAGATCATCAAGTCCAACCTATCACCCAACACCATCTGATCAACTAAACCATGGCACCAAGCACCTCATCTAGTCTCTTCCTAAACGCCTCCAGAGATGGGGACTCCACCACCTCCCTGGGCAGCACATCCCAATGGCCAATCTCTCTTTCTGTGGAGAACTTCTTCCTACCATCCAGCCTAAACCTCCCCTGGTGCAGCTTGAGACTGTGTCCTCTTGTTCTGGTGCTGGGTGCCTGGGAGAAGAGACCAACCCCCACCTGGTTACAACCTCCCTTCAGGGAGTTGGAGACAGCACATGTTACAATGGAATCATAGAATCACAGAACGGAAGGGGCTGGAAGAGTCCAACCCTCCTGCCAAAGCAGGATCACCTAGGGCAGGTCACACAGGAATACATCCAGATGGGTCTTGAAAGCCTTCAGAGAGAATCCACAACCTCTCTGGGCAGCCTGTTCCAGGGCTTCAGCACCCTCACAGCAAAGAAGTTGTTCTTCATGCTGAGATGGAACCTCCTGGGTTCCAGCTTGTACCTGGAGTTTGTTGTCCTATCACTGGGCAGAAAAGAGCCTGGCATCTTCATCTTAACCCCAGCCCTCAGATATTTATAGGCATTGATAAGATCCCCTCTCAGCCTTCTCTTCCCAAGACTAAACAGCAGTGAACAACAGTGCAGGAAGTACTTGGCACCATCTAATGCTCTCCATTTTCTTTTCCACCTTTGAAAGCATTTGTCTCCTCAGCCTGTCCACTATTTACAAATGACGTTGCCAGTCAGTGCTCAGTTTGGTTTTAACAAACTTGTTATGGCCTTTCCCTTTTGCTGCCTTCACACAGGTCAAGTAGTGTAGCCTGAGTGGTAGACTACTCATAAGCTACACCATCAGTGACATTGGTTAGTCTGCAATACAGCACTAATTGTCACCTGCATTTTGCAGAGAGCCCTGGGGAAACCTCACTCACACAATGTTCTCTTGCAAGCACTGGGGTCAGTGTCTGAAGCAGATGGTGTACCCATTATATCTCAAGGAGGGTGGAAGGCCATCCTGTCCAGCAGTCCTGGATGGTCATGTGCTTCTGTGTCGTTAGGAAGTCTACCATGGCACCAGCAATTCTTTTTTTCAGTGACAGCAGTGCTAACAATTATAAAGTTAATGTAAAGTGGATGCAAACCCAAGTCAGGAGTAGATGAATGGGCAATCACTTGTGGACATTGTAGTGAGTGTTATGAGCAGCTTGGTGACATTCAAGCACTTCAGAGGTGCTCTGCTGACCACAGCCACACCAAGATGGGTTTGTTCTCTCTTTTTCAAGGACTGATTTTTCTTCCTCAGCATAGAGCTGCTCAGTGGTCCTTTGGCCATATCCAGTCTGAAGTCATTCTGCCTCTGTACTCAGCACTGGTTAGGCCACACCTGGAGTCCTGCATCCAGTTCTGGGAAAGATGTTGAGTTGCTGGAAGGTGTCCAGAGAAGGGCAACAAAGCTGGGGAGGGGTCTGGAGCACAGCCCTGTGAGGAGAGGCTGAGGGAGCTGGGGTTGCTTAGCCTGGAGCAGAGGAGGCTCAGAAGAGACCTTCTTGCTCTCTACAATTACCTGGAGGGAGGTTGTAGCCAGGTGGGGGTTGGTCTCTTCTCCCAGGCAAGCAGCACCAGAACAAGAGGACACAGTCTCAAGCTGGGCCAGGGGAAGCTTAGGCTGGATGTTGGGAAAAAGTTCTTCCCAGCAAGAGTGATTGGCCATTGGGATGTGCTGCCCAGGGAGGTGGTGGAGTCACCGTCACTGGGGGTGTTTAGGAAGAGCCTGGATGAGGCACTTGGTGCCATGGTTTAGTTGATTAGAAGGTGTTGGGTGATAGGTTGGACTTGATGATCTCAAAGGTCTTTTCCAACCTGGTCTGGTCTATCCTATCCTATCCTAGGGGAACAGGAGGAGTCCTGCTGTAGAGCAGCCATGGGCACACTGAGGACTACCTTTTGTAGTCAGGAGGTGTTGGGTAACAGGTTGGCTTGATGATCTTAGAGGTCTTTTCCAACCTTATTGATTCTATGATTGTTTCTGACACCAGTTGTGGGGAATTTTGTAGGAAAGGGCATAAGAATGGGACAAGACTACATCAATACATATCCCACAACTGACCTCGTTATCTCATGCCCTCTCATTAGCTGTTCAAAGACTGAAGCAAACAGTTCTGTTTTCTTCTTGAGTCACATCTCTGCTCTGTGCTGACTCTACCCAGGGGCTCCCTCCTTGCTGAAAGGATGGACAGAGCCTGTCACCCAACACAGCTGCACCCCAGACTCCAGCAGATCTGTTCATTCTGTGCCACTGAGTTCCAGCAGCCAAGGTCATGCCTAGGTAAGAGCTTTGTTTTCGTTTTTTTTGCCTTTAATTTCCCAGTGTTCCTCTTTCTGGCTTGGCTCCACCAGCACTAGCAGCACGAGGATCCCGGAGGTAAACCAGTTGCCAGCACAACTAATACCACATAATTTCATCCCCACTCATAGCAGTTTAATCAATACAGCATTAAAAATTCTGGCAGCAGCCAGGCTACAGGAGGGCTCCCCATATTACTTATGTCAACAGAGATGAACTTGTGGAGAGCAAGAAATCTTCAGAGGATCCTCTGAAGGTAAACAAGGCCTAAGGGACAGGGCTGGTTTGGCTGAGGGAGTGAGAGCTGGTTTGTAGGAGTCTTCGTATATCGAGCGTGATGTGCATCAACCCAACTCTGGTGGGTAGGATAGGGAGATCATAGCCACAGAATCATAGAATTGTCAGGGTTGGAAGGGGCCTCAAGGATCAGCCAGTTCCAACCCCCCTGCCATGGCCAGGGACACCTCACACTGCAGCAGGTTGCTCACAGCCACATCCAGCCTGGCTGCAAACACCTCCGGGCAGGAGGCTTCCACCACCTCCCTGGGCAACCTGTGCCAGTCTCTCACCACCCTCATGGGCAACAACTTCTTCCTAACATCCAACCTCAATCTATCCATTTCTAGTTTTTTTCCTACCCCTCCTAGTCAGATCACTCCCTGACACCCTCAGAACTCCTTCCCCAGCTTTCTTGGAGCCCCCTTCAGATGCTGGAAGGCCACAATTAGGTCTCCTGGGAGCCTTCTCTTCTCCAGACTGCACAACCCCAACTCTCTCAGGCTGTCTCCAGAGCAGACCAGCTCCAGCCCTCTGCTCATCCTCGTGGCCCTTCTCTGGACACCTTCCAGCACCTCCAGAACTGGACACAGTGCTCCAGCTGTGGCAGAGAGGAGTAGAGGGGGAGAATCCCCTCCCTCTACTTGCATCCCAGGTTCCGGTTGGCTTTCTAGGCTGCAAGTGCTCACTGCTGGCTCCTGTTGAGCTTCTCCTCCACCAGCACCCCCAAGTCCTTCAGGGGGGCAGAACTAGTGTTGGACTGTATGTATGCTCCCTTAGCATTGTCCAGAGCTTTTAAGTCAGAAGAAAAGGCACTTGTGTCCAAAATGCTGAAAAATGACTTTTGGAGGACTGCATCTATTAAGCAATAATGCACTTGCAGCCCGGAAAGCCAAGCAGAGCCTGGGCTGCATCAGGAGAAGTGTGGCCAGCAGGGCAAGGGAGGTGATCCTCCCCCTCTGCTCAGCTCTGGGGAGACCCCACCTGGAGTACTGCCTCCAGTTCTGGAGCCCCTATGACAAGAGGGATCTGGAGGTGCTGGAAGGTGTCCAGAGCAGGGCCATGAGGATGAGCAGAGGGCTGGAGCTGCTCTGCTGTGAGGAGAGACTGATGAAGTTGAGGTTGTTCAGTCTGGAGAAGAGAAGGTTCTGAGGTGACCTCATTGTGGCCTTCCAGGATCTGAAGGGGGCAACAGGAAGACTGGGGAGGGACTGCTCAGGATCTCAGGGAGTGATAGGACTAGGGGGAATGGAATGAAGCTGGAGGTGGGGAGATTCAGGCTGGCCAGGCTGATCTAGTGTGGGGTGTCCCTGCTCATGGCAGGGGGGTTGGAACTAGATGATCCTTGTGGTCCCTTCCAACCCTGACTGATTCTATGATACTGTGATACTATGATACTATTGTCTGAAGTTCTAGACAACTCTGAGAGACCCCAGAGATTCTAGAAGAAACAAACCCCAAGCCTAAACAAAACAGAACAACATCATCAACCCCCAAACCAAACCAACAACAAAGAAAAAGAGAAAGGAAATTATTTTGAGAGGGGGAAAAAAATGACCCCAAAGAAACAAACGAGGCAACTCCAGAAAAAGTCCCTGCTGTTTTCTGTGTGTCTCAGACTTCCCCAGCCCACAGAGCATGTGTGGTTGGGCAAGTGAAAGAAGATCATCCCACTTGCCAGCTCATCACAGTGCAACTCCAGCAGCAGGTTTTGTCTGAGAGCATTGATGTCCATTTTATTAGTATGAATAAAGGGAGTTCTCTCACATTTAGCGATCTCCAGAAGGGCAATAGTCCATAAATCAATAGATGGCATGGCTTTGCTTTTCCAGTCCATCAGTATAATTCTTTTGGCTGCCAGTGCTGCTCTCAGGAGTCATCTCTTTTCCCATTTATTCAAATTATGTAGCGAGTTGGTGAGTTCCAATACCAGCACTGCTGCAGCTTTGTCTAAATTGATTTCCAGGACTAACTCCATTTATCTCAGAACATTGTTCCAGAAACTGGCTGCTCCATAGATGTTTCACATCTGAAATATGATGGCACTTTTGTCACTGCTGAATCTACGGCTTTGAGCACAGGCTGAAGTCAAGGAGTACGTGCTGAGCTGGTAAATAATTTGTGGTGCTGGGCCCCTCTGGTTTGGCCAGTGGGGGTCTTACAGAATCATACAACCAGTTTGGTTGGAAAAGACCTTTAAGGTCATCCAGTCCAACCATTCTCTAACTTTACCAATCTGATGCTAAACCATGTCCCTCAGCGCCACATCTCTGCCTCTCTGAAAGATCTCCAGTGATGGGGATTCAACCACCTCCCTGGGCAGCCTGTGCCAGTGTTTGAGAACCCTTAGAGGGAAGAAGTTTCTTCCAGTATCTAACATAAAACTCCCCTGGCACAACTTGAGACCATTTCCTCTCATCCTGTCACTTGTTACTAAGGAGAAGAGATCAACCCTCACCCGGATCCAACTTCTTCACAGTCTCAAGCTATGCCAGGGGAGGTTTAGGCTGGAGGTAAGGAAGAAATTCTACACAGAGAGAGTGATTGCCCATTGGAATAGGCTGCCTGAGGAGGTGGTGGAGTCACCATCATTGGAGGTGTTTAGGAGGAAACTTGATGGGGTGCTTGGTTGCATGGTTTAGTTGATTAGGTGGTGTTGGATGATAGGTTGGACGCAATGATCTCAAAGGTCTCTTCCAACCTGGTCTATCCCATCCCATCCCATCCCATCCCTTTCTTCTGATAGGTAAAAACCAAATCACAGAATCACTGAATCAGCCAGGTTGGAAAAGACCTTTGAGATCATCAATTCCAACCTATCACCCAATACCTTCTAACCAACTAAATCATGGCACTAAGTACCTCATCCAGTCTTTGTTTAAACACTTCCAGGGATGGTGACTCCACCACCTCCCTGGGCAGCACTTTCCAATGGCCAATCTCTCTTGCTGGGAAGAATTTCTTCCTTACATCCAGCCTAAATCACCCCTGGTGCAGCTTGAGACTGTGTCCTCTCCTGTCACTGGTTGTCTAGGAGAGGGGGCTGACACCCACGTGGCTACAACCTTCTTTCAGGTAGTTGTAGACAGCTATAAGGTCTCCTTTGAGCCTCCTCTTCTCCAAGCTAAACAACCTCATCCCTGTTCCAGTCTAAATGGTTTTCTGCCTGGTTTTTGGAAACTAGAGTTTGGTTGGAATTTCTGATCCAGATTGGGAGGCTGAACACAAGCAGCCAGCAGAATGGGAGCTCATTCTGTATTCTTTATGGTAGAAGCACTGCTACACCTTTAGACAAGTAGCTAATTATGTCACATATGGTTGATCAGTTCTGGTGAGGACAAGGAGCATGCCAACGGAACAGAGATAATTTGTTGTAATGGACTGCCTAATCCACTTGCTGGCTTATCCTATTAATATAGACATTCACAGATCTGCAACTGTCTAGGACATGCAACACAGGAATGTGCAAATGCATCCACAAGCCATTAGAGATGTGCTTTTGTTATGACTGTGTGAGAGATTACTGCCACTTGAGTTATTTTCTTGCAGAGTTTGTTGGGACTCTGAGCTCTTCATGAATGCCTGTAGCCATGGAACCAGGGAGGTGGTGCTGAGGGGCATGGTGCAGGAGCAGGCTTGGTAGAGTTGGAGAAGGGTTGGACTCGATGTTTAAGGTCACGAGGTCTAGGTTGGATGTTAGGAAGAAGTTCTACACAGAGAGAGTGATTGCCCATTGGAATGGGCTGCCCAGGGAGGTGGTGGAGTCAGCATCATTGGAGGTGTTCAGGAGGAGACTTGATGGGGTGCTTGGTGCCATGGGTTAGTTGTTTAGGTGGGTTGGATTGACTGATGGGTTGGACGTGGTGATCTTGAAGGTCTCCTCCAACTTGGTTGATGATGATGATTATTATTATGGTTCTATGATTCTGTGATTCTAAGATTTTATGATGCTGTGATGCTATGATTCTGTGATACTATGATTCTGTTACTCTGTGAATCTGAGACTATGACTCTGTGATTCTGTGACTGTGTGGTTCTATAATTCTGTGTTTCTATGATTCTATAATTCTGATTCGGCCTTGCTGCATAGCCAGCAGGTCAAGGGAGGTGATTCTCCCCCTCTACTCTGCTCTGGTGAGCACTGTGTCCAGTTCTATTACAGGAAGGCTCTGGAGGTGCTGGAAGATGTCCAGAGAAGGGCCAGGAGGAGGAGCAGAGGGCTGGAGCTGCTCTGCTCTGAAGACAGACTGAGAGAGTTGGGGCTGTTCAGTCTGGAGAGGAGAAGGCTCCAAGAAGACCTAATTGTGGCTTTCCAGTATCTGGAGGGGGCTCCAAGAAAGCTGGGGAGGGACTTTTGAGGGTGTCAGGGAGTGATAGGACTGGGGGAGATGGAGCAAAACTAGAAATGGGGAGACTGAGGTTGAATGTTAGGAAGAAGTTGTTGCCCATGAGGGTGGTGAGAGCCTGGCACAGGTTGCCCAGGGAGGTGGTGGAAGCCTCATCCCTGGAGGTTTTGAAGGCCAGGCTGGATGTGGCTGTGAGCAACCTGCTGTAGTGTGAGGTGTCCCTGCCCATGGCAGGGGGTTGGAACTGGCTGAGCCTTGAGGTCCCTTCCAGCCCTAACAATTCTGTAAGTCTATGATCTAAGATTTTAGGATTATGTGATTGTTGCTCCATTGTGATAAGATGTCAGAAGCTAAGTTGTGGACTAAGCTCCCTGGACTCATCATGGAATAGAGTAAATCAGGCAAACACTTCCATAAATAGTCAAAAATGAGGATCAGCATCTTTAACTTTGCAGCTCTAAGGCTCCATTGAATAGGATATGACTCCATGCAGGGTTTTGCTTGGTTCCTCTGGCTCCTTGTGCAGTAGGTGTTTGTCTAGCACTGTCCCTGCAATTTCGGCTGCACTGCATGATGTGTGCAGATGTGCTCCATCAGCATCCCAGGAGGGAAGGATTCTCTCTGCTCAGTATCATTGCTCCCAGATGACGTCTACCTTATAGAACAACTTTCTGGGCTACCTCCTCTGGGATCAGGTAACCATTTAAATTCTCTGGATTTTGGTGTTTTAACAAGGATTTAATTACAAAGGTAAGTGTGTGCACCTGCTAAGGCAGGACTAATTGTTGGATAATGGGGCAATCTTTCTCAATGCAACCAGGTTTTGTGGTGGTAAGCTGCACTAATGAAGCACACTGAGAGAACAAATCCTCTCCATGTTTAAAGGCTTATTTAAATTAAAGAAATCTGTAAAGACCAAGAGGCTTTTTTGCTTCTTCTCATCACAGATATTGACATCTCTGGAGCTGAAGTTCATGGAGCACCTCCATTACTACTGAGGGTATTGTTTGGTATTATTTTTAGAGTCAGAGAATTGTTTGGGTTGGAAAAGCCCTCTAAGGTCATCCAGTCCAACCTTCAACCCAACACCACCTTGAGCATTAAACCATGTCCTCAGGTGCCATGGCCACAGGTTTCTTGAACACCTCCAGGGATGGAGACTCCACCACCTCCCTGGGCAACCTGTGCCAGTGTTTCACTACTCTCATTGTAAAGAACTTCCTCCTAATATCCAGCCCAAATCTGCCCTGCTCTAGCTTCAAACTACTGCCCCTTGTTCTGTTCATAGAATCACAGCATCACAGATTCATTTGGAGAAGCCCTTTAAGATCATCCAGTCCAACCTTCAACCCAACACCACCACGGCCATTAAACCAGGTCCCAAAGTGCCATGGCCACATCCTTCTTGAACACCTCCATGGATGGTGGCTCCACCACCTCCCTGGGCAGCCTCTTCCAATCCCTGACCACTCTTGCAGCAAAGACATTTTTCCTCATCTCCGACCTACACCTCCCCTGGCACAATTTGAGGCCATTTCCTCTCCTCCTATCACCTGAGAGTAGGGAGCAGAGCCCAACCCCCACCTCACTGCAACCTCCTCTCAGGGAGCTGCAGAGAGCAATGAGGTCTCCCCTCAGCCTCCTCTTCTCCACACTAAACCACCCCAGTTCCCTCAGCTGCTCCTCCCCAGCCCTGTTCTCCAGACCCTTCCCCAGCTTTGTTGCCCTTCTTTGGACACTCTGCAGCACCTCAATGTCCTTCTTATCGTGAGGGGCCCAAAACTGAACCCAGGATTCCAGGCACGGCCTCACCAGCGCAGGGGCACAATCATTTCCCCGGTCCCGCCGGCCACACCGTTCCTGATGCAGACATATCTGGTGTGACTTGAAGAAATGATTTGTGGCATCATCCTGTAATGATGCTTTCTGACATTTTTACCTCATTTGCTGCTTTTGAAAGCTGGTTTATGTCTCGAGCTGCTCAGTTGGAACCGATCAGCTCCATTTTCACGGCACTTCTGCATTTCCTTCATCCCCTACATCTGCTGCAGGCCTGTGTGGCATGCATGGGGTCAGCAGCCCAGTTTCAGCTTTCAGAAACTCACACCTTCTAAGTCAGCCCTTTGCCAATTTACAATTGCAGAAGCCAGCAGCTAAACTACAGTGTTACAACTTCATCATCTCAGGCTAATAAAAAAAACCCCAACTGAACCCAAGTGAGGGCTCCATAAGCCAGATGGGTTCCAATGCCCCTGTCAGAAGCTATGTTGATCATATACCACTTGGTTTTGTGTTTCTTAATAACCAAAAACATGTTAGCATTAAAAAAGCAAATGCACTTGACAGCATCAATTCCATTATGGTTCCCAGTCATCTGCTTTATTGGGTTTGAAGGAATTTAGCCAGAGAGCTCTATTTTGACTGGAATGTCATTAACAAACTTTGCAGCCTGGGCAAATGGTAAACAGTTTTGAGGGGAAAAAAATAAACTATTTCAACTTTCTCTCTTTTTAATGTTTTTTCCTCCTTTAATTATTTTTCCTTTTATTTCAATTTTTTTTTGCCACCTCCCTTCCCCCCCCTCCCCTTTGCTCTTCTTCTGCACTAAAGAAACACCACTTAAAACCAAACCCACAAACAAGTCAGTGCTTTTTTTTTCCAGCAGCAAGATGAAAAATATTGACCAATTACAGATGATGAAACATGGCCAAATTTTATTCCATTTGCTGCTGAATGGTGTTTTCCTCTGCCTGTGGAATGGATGGGAAGCAATTCGTGGTTCTCACCCTCAGGCAGACCCCAGATTATTGGTGCCCAAGCAGAAAGTTCAGTATTTGGCCCATAAATATCAGAACCCCAGAATAACAAAATCAACAAATCAATTCATGTCACTGCTTAGGGGCTGTGTGCAAAATCCACAGGCTACACCGTGGATCTCTGGTCTTTGAGTCTTCTTAGGCAATGCCTATGCAGTAAGTCCTCACCTCTATGTCTGCTCCCATCATATAGCAGTGGCAAGAACCCCCCCTAAAAACAGACATTGAAGGATGAAAAGGAATTTGTCTTCCTCTGCAGCCCAAGCAGCAAAGGGAATCTTTCCTTGAGGTTCTGTTCTTTGAGTCTTCTTAGGCAATGCCTATGCAGTAAGTCCTCACTTCTTCACCTGCTCTCTTTTTGCCCATCTTAAAAGAAGAAAGTGGTAAGAATCCACCCCCTAAAAACAGACATTCAAGGATGGAAAGGAATTTGTCTTCTGTGCAACCCAAGCAGCAAAGGGAATTTTTTCTTGGGTTCTGCTCCTTTTAGGCAATGCCTATGCAATAAGTTCTCACTTCCTTCTTTCCCCTCTTTTTGCCCATCTTAAAAGAAGAAAGAGGCAAGAATCCCCCCTAAAAACAGACATTCAAGGAAGAAAAGGATTTTGCCTTCCTATGCAGCCCAAGTAGCAAAGGGAATCTTTTCTAGGGTTTCTGTTCTTTGAGTCTTCTTAGGCAATGCCTATGCAGTAAGTCCTCACTTCTTCACCTGCTCTCTTTTTGCCCATCTTGAAAGAAGTGTCAAGAACTCCCCTCAAAAAAAGAGACCCAGGGAAGCAAAGGAATTTGTCTTCCTGTGCAACCCAAGCAGCAAAGTGAAGCTTTTCTTGGGTTCTGCTCCTTTTAGGCAACGCCTATACAATAAGTCCTCACTTCCTCCTTTTCCCCCTTTTTGCCCATCTTACACTAAGAAAGTGGCAAGAACTCCCCCTAAAAACAAGCATGCAGGGAAGAAAAGGAATTTGTCTTTCTGTGCAAGCTAAGCAGCAAAGGGAATCTATCCTTGGGATTCTGTTCTTTGAGTCTTCTTAGGCAATGCCTATGCAGTAAGTCCTCACTTCTTTGTCTGCTCCCATCATAAAACAGTGGCAAGAACCCTCCCAAAAAACAGACATGAAGGGAAGAAAAGGAATTTGTCTTCCTCTGCAGCCCAAGCAGCAAAGGAATCTTTCCTTGTGTTTCTGTTCTTTGAGTCTTCTTAGGCAATGCCTATGCAGTAAGTCCTCACTTCTTCACCCGCTCTCTTTTTGCCCATCTTAAAAGAAGAAAGTGGTAAGAATCCACCCCCTAAATACAGACATTCAAGGATGGTAAGGAATTTGTCTTCTGTGCAACCCAAGCAGCAAAGGGAATCTTTCCTTGGGTTTCTATTCATTGAGTCCTCTTAGGCAATGCCTATGCAGTAAGTCCTCACTTCTTTGTCTGCTCCCATCATAAAACAGTGGCAAGAACCCCCCCAAAAAGCAGACATGAAGGGAAGAAAAGGAATTGGTCTTCCTGTGCAAGCCAAGCAGCAAAGGGAATCTATCCTTGGGATTCTGTTCTTTGAGTCTTCTTAGGCAATGCCTATGCAGTAAGTCCTCGCTTCTTTGTCTGCTCCCATCATAAAACAGTGGCAAGAACCCCCCCAAAAAAACAGACATGAGGGGAAGAAAAGAAATTTGTCTTCCTGTGCAAGCCAAGCAACAAAGGGAATCTTTCTTTGGGATTCTGTTCTTTGAGTCTTCTTTGGCAATGCCTATACAGCAAGCCCTCGCTTCCTCATCTTCCCCCTTTCTGCCCACCTTAAAAGAAGAAAGTGGGAAGAGCTCCCCTCAAAAGAGAGACACAGGGAAGCAAAGGAATTTGTCTTCCTGTGCAACCCAAGCAGCAAAGTGAAGCTTTTCAGCCAATTCCTCAGTGTCTTAGAGCTCGCTGTTATTAATGTGGCTGGGGGTGCATGCTGCTGATAATTACTGTTAGCTGGAATAATTAATAAGAGTAATTGCTTGGTATGGTAAGAGAAAGGGGAAGCTCTGGGAAGGGGAAGGAATAGGCTGGAAGAGTGATAGACTCCCTGAGCGCATTTTTATAGACAGGAAGTTCAGCAGAAAGCATCCTGAGGATAGAGGAATTGTCTGGATGCCAAGGACAAAAGTTAAGACATATAAAGCTTAAGTGAGATAGGAGTAGCCTGGAATGCTACAAGAAGATCCTATCATGGGTGTGGGAGACAAATGAAGGGCTATAGGTTTTAAAGAGGTACAATATATTAGGGATTGTGAGGTTGTCTAAAATGAGTCGTGCAGGCTTCATTTCTGGTGCAGCACCACTTGAGACAGCCAGAAGTCAGGCAGAAGAGAGAGAAGTGATGCCTGTGAGAGAGCTTTTGTGTAGTTTATCCCAGCTAGAGAGAGGACAAACTAGTCATTAGAAACAAAATACAGGTGCCAAGGGTGTAGAGAATGACCACAATTTTGGTATAATAGGATAAATTTCCTGCACATTTTGCACTTGGGGAATGCAGGCAGAGCTCTCAGCGCTGTTCACAGGAGCAGTGCCTGAAGCAGGGCTGGATTCAGCCCCTGGGGATGGGGAGGCTGCTCCATGATGCAGCTTTTCCCCACCATGCCTCTCACAGTACCAGTAATTCCAGCCAGTGCTGGTGCTGGACCACCATCTCCTCTGGGAGCATATCCAGGCCCCCTCCCCCCCAGCAAAAAGCCTTGCTGACTGCAGTGCTTGCTGCCCCCAGGACACCCCCAGCTGCCTGCTGCCCCTGCTGAGCCAGCTGAACTGCTCACACAGCTGCTCTCAATTCAGGCTTGAAGCACCTGAGCTTCACTGGCAGCTTGTTAATGGTTCTGATGGCTACGTGAAGATGAGCTGGGAAAGGATCACATTGAGCCAGAAGCTGTCCCCAGAGAGATGGTCCTGGATGATATCCTCTTTGGCCAGCACAGGTGAGACCAGGACAGAAGAAAGAACTCGCCCCTGAATTCTCTCCTGACACCATCAGCCACAGCCCAGAATCTTCCAGAGGCAGAGGAAGTCTCTCTGTTTCCTGACCCTAAAAGGATAGGAGCTGAAAGTCTGATTGTTTGCATTTATTTTGGTTTTAATCACAGTCAGGTTTGGGTTGGAAGGGACCTTTAGAGGCCATTTAGTCCAACATCCCCTGCAGCATGCAGGGACATCTCAACTAGAGCAGGTTGCTCAGGAGCCCATCCATCCTGGTTTCCAGGGACAGGGTTCCCACTCCCTCTCTGGGAAACCTGGGCCGGTGTCTCACCACCCTCAGTGTAAATCTTTGTAGACCTTTAACGACAAGGCTTTTCAGAGCTCTGCTATGGTTTGTGTGCAGATGTATCACAGAGACTCACCAAGGCTGGAAGAGACCTCAAAGATCATCCAGTCCAACCTGTCACCAAAGACTTCACGACTGCACCATGGCACCAAGTGTGACATCCAATCCCCTCTTGAACACCTCCAGGGTCGGTGACTCCACCACCTCCCTGGGCAGCACATTCCAATGGTGAATGACTCTCACTGGGAAGAACTTTCTCCTTACCTCCAGCCTAAACCTCCCCTGGCACATCTTGAGACTGTGTCCCCTTGTTCTGGTGCTGCTTGCCTGGGAGAAGAGACCAACCACTTCCTGGCTACAACCTCCTTTCAGGGAGTTGTAGACGGCAATGAGGTCTCCCCTGAGCCTCCTCTGCTCCAGGCTAAGCAACCCCAGCTCCCTCAGCCTCTCCTCACAGGGCTGTGCTCCAGATTCCTCCCCAGCCTCGTTGCCCTTCTCTGGACACCTTCAAGTGTCTCAATGTCCTTCCTAATCTGAGGGTCCCAGAACTGGACACAGGACTCAAGGTGTGGCCTCAGCAGTGCTGAGCACAGGGCACAATGAATTCCCTGCTCCTGCTGGCCACACTCTTCCTAATGCAGGCCAGGATGCCCTTGGCCTTCTTGGCCCCCTGGGCACACTGCTGGCTCATGTTTAGGTGACTGTCAACCAGCACCCCCAGGTCCCTCTCTGTTTGGCAGCTCTCAGCCACTCTGACCCAAATGTGTTTCCCTTTCATTCAGCTGCCCTCTCCCTCACCTCTCCTGCTCTTCCCCGATGAGCTTGGTGCTGTCTGTACACTCCTCCTGTGCATAAACACCTTCCCTACCCACCACACACTGAGCAGGACATACCTGTAGAAACGAATGGGGGGAGACATAAGGAAATATGGGATGGCAGAAGCTATCAAGAAATCAGAGCATTGCTAATGCCATGCAGAACAAGCGGGCTCAGAGTGACTTTTACTTTGATGTTAGTCACAGGGATATTGCAGCCTGCTAGAGACAAAGCAGAGCATTTAATTCTGTCACAGGAGATAAGAAAAGCTTGTATGGACAAGGTGTGACTGTGTATGATTTCACCTTCCTAATATAAATCTTTTAGGGAAGAGCAACTGAAACCGAAGAAAGATAGATAGAGTTAATTGCTTCTGTCTGGCACAGGGTAAAATCCCATTACAAAGGCTTCAGTCTGGATCTTGTCTTCCCCCATGACTCATGCTATAGAAATTAATTAGGGTCAGGCCACAAGAAGAGATGCCAGCCTGCCAGTGCAGAAGAGTGACATGGTATCTTTCCCAAAATAAGGCAGGAACTGCTGCTGCCACCACGGAGCCCATCCTGCTCCCATCCCTGCTTTAGTGGCTTCCCAAGACTGAGGTCAGCAGACACTGGTTTAAAGGGGTATCCCCCAAGCCCTCCCCCATTTCTAGCAGCTGATCTCCAGAAGTGGACAGAAGGTGCTAACAGCTTTTCTTCTAGTGTTTGAAGGGAAATGTTGGTACAGCAGCAGTCCAACTGGGTCTTGCTCTCTGGTGGGACTTCTTGGCTGATACCCCAGTGTAAATAAAGGATCTCATGAGTGCTGCCAGCTTAAGGAGTTACTCCCTTAGCTTAAAAGGACTCATTTGCTGTGTACCATCTCTGACAAACAGAGAAGACTCTAGAGATGTAGAAATGAGACTGACATAAACCACTCTCTATGTAAAGAAGTTTCAAGGTTGTGTTTGTGTGTAGCACCAAACCAACTTGTCCAGGGGAACAGCAGATAGCTTGTTGGAAGCCTATCCCATTTATTTAGTGATCAGGCAAGTCCTTGTGCCCTGTGCTCAGCACTGCTGAGGCCACACCTTGAGTCCTGTGTCCAGTTGTGGGCTCCTCAATTTAAGAAGGACATTGAGAGACTTTAATGTGTCCAGAGAAGGGCAAGGAGGCTGGGGAGGGGTCTGGAGCACAGCCCTGTGAGGAGAGGCTGAGGGAGTTGGGGTTGCTTAGCCTGGAGAAGAGGAAGCTCAGGGGAGACTTCATTGCTGTCTCCAACTCCCTGAATGGAGGTTGTAGCCAGGTGGGGGTTGGTCTCTTCTCCCAGGCAATCAGCACCAGAACAAGAGGACACAGTCTCAAGCTGTGCCAGGGGAGGTTTAGGCTGAGATGAGGAGAAAGTTCTTCCCTGAGAGAGAGATTGGCCATTGGAATGTGCTGCCCAGGGAGGTGGTGGAGTCCCCATCCCTGGAGGTGTTCAAGAGGGGATTGGATGTGGCACTTGGAGCCATGGTTTAGTAGTCATGAGGTCTTGGGTGACAGGTTGGATGACAGGACAGGATGATCTTTGAGGTCTTTTCCAACCTTATTGATTCTATGACTCTATGATCTGGCCAGGCCTTGGAGAAAGCAGTGTCCCAAGGATTAACTGCCTTGACAGAGCACACAGAACCACCAGCCAGCTTGTTCTCAACGCCCAGGTTAGCATGGCTAGAGCCAGATAACTCAGCTGATGCAGGAGTCTACCAGGCACAGTTTTGCAAAGCACCATTTAAGAGGTTCATATCTACCCAGAGAGGCTTTTCCCAGACAGTCCTTTGTTCAGGTCAATGTCTGGACACCCAATCTTCTACAGGCAATGTAATTTCTCTGGTAATTGCAGCTTTGGTGCCACTATAGGTTGGACTCAATGATCCTCGAGGTCTCTTCCAACCTTAGTTATACTGTGATACGACAACAACTTGGTTCTCAGGCAGGTGGAAGCATCCAGGAGACATCTGTAGCAGGGTAGAGCTGCCATACCAAGTGTCCTCCCTCTGCCTTGGGGCATAGGGGACTTCTTTCTTCCCCCCCCCCCCCCGCTTTGGTCTCAAGCAGTTGGAAAAATGCCTTTTTACTGTGGATACAGTGAGTAGAATTTGGGGCAGACAATGCTTCACTGAGCGCTGGGTGAGGATGCTGGGCTGGATGCAGCCTTGAGCATCCCATTCAAGTGAAATGTATCCCTGCCCATGGCAAGGGGGTTGGAACTGGATGGTCTTTAAGGTCCCTTCCATCCCAAAACCATTCCATGAATCTGTGACTCTTCCCACCTCTAAGCAGCAGCACAAAGAATATGGGGGGAGGCTAAATTAATGAGGTAAGTAAGAGCAGGTTCAGATCCTGCAAGATGCTGGCTGCTGCCAGGTAAGAACTGAGAACACAAGAGGTTTCTTCAGGAAGAAGTTGTTCCCCATGAGGGTGGTGAGAGCCTGGCCCAGGTTGCCCAGGGAGGTGGTGGAAGCCTCCTGCCTGGAGGTTTTTGCAGCCAGGCTGGATGTGGCTGTGAGCAACCAGCTGTAGTGTGAGGTGTCCCTGCCCATGGCAGGGGGTTGGAACTGGATGAGCCTTGAGGTCCCTTCCAACCCTGACAATTCTATGATTCTCTCTGAAATCATCAGGGGAAAACAGAGCAAGAAGCTGCATGTCCTTGTGAAACCAGAGCCCTGTGGCTGCCTTTGTATCATCTTTCCTGTGTCATCTGGTTTGGGTTCTCTCCTCTGTGCCTGTATCACTTAAAGCACAGACACCTCGAGGTCAGAAGGTGCCACATGCAAAAGCAGGCCTGATATTAAAGTCAGTGACTGGAAATAAAGACATTGTCCTGAAACTCTGGGGACGGTTGTGATGCTGCAGGAGCCTCCCCTCTCCGCCGCCTCCCCCTCCCCTGGTCACTGGTGGCTCCACGAAGGGGCTCCTGGGGACGGTGCTCCTTGAGGCCAGCCAAACAAAGCACTTAATCATCTGCTTAACTTTAAGCACCTGACGAGCTCCGTGGAGCTCAACACAACAGCTCACGTGCCTGAAGTTAAGCACATGCTTAAAAGATTTGTTGGATTAGGGCCCAGCTGATTAGAGCTCTCCGAAAGTGGCTGTGATCTTTAAAAGGACAAAATGGCTTTCTCCACGGCACAGGGGAGAATAGGAACAGCTCTGGAGAAATCTGGTGGAGATATATATACACATATATAATCATATATATAAATGAAGTCCTTTAAATCTTTCCCATCTATGCTATGCATCAAGAGGTAAGGGAAAGCTATTAAAGTTTCTTTGAAAGAGGTGAGCCTGCAGAAAAGAAACTAAAGAAGGAAACAAGCACCAAAAAAGAGGCTTTATTTTTTTGGTCATCAACTGCAAGAGAGTGGAAATCAGTCAGGGAGAAAGCTGCAGTACAATGGCACAGGAAATGAAAAGGAAGAAGCTGGTGGAGGCTCTCCTTCGCTCCCACCTCCCCCCACCCTCTTTAAAGGAGGTATTGAGTGACTTCTTCAAACCCAGTCTTAAAAAGGAGAGGCAAAGTTAACCACAGGTCAGCCTGTGTCAGGGTCACTAAGGCCAGTGGAGGAAATTACCTAAGGAAACTAAAATCTAGGACATACCCAGGGCCTGGAGGAAATGATGGTAGATGCTAAGAGACATCTGGAAGGAAATCTTTGATTTATTGTCATAATTTAAGGGAGTTCTTAGAAAACAAACAACCACACCATAAAATACAGGCAGGAGAAACTAAGCCCTCAAGCCATCACCCTGCAACCTTGGGTGAGTCACAGGACAAGGCATACTCAGAGGTTTTCCCCCTTTGCCAATGGGAGCAGGAGAGGCTTCCTCTCCGAGCTCCCAAACTTTCAGGCAAGTTGGGGGGACGGGGGGGTGTTGAGAAGGAGCATGGCTACTGCAGTGCTCCGGCCCAGGACAGGATAAAGTGCCACATGACAGTCTGCTACAGAAGCTGAAAGCAGCAGGAGCTCAGAACAGAAGAGGTGAGAAGATAAAAAGCCAGCTGAAACCCAATGTCACGCTGCAGAGCAGTGCTGAGTGGGGCCCCCGCAGGGACCGCTGCGTGGACCTTGAAGGATTTCGTGTCTGCATGATTAACTAAGATGAAGAGGCCAGCTGCAAACCTTAATTTCCTGATGACACAAAGGGCCAGGAACAATATATATATATATCTCTTTATATATATATAATATATAAACACACATAGAGGGTTTGAATCTGGAATGGCACTGGGATAACAACACAGCAAAGGCTGTTCAGCGCAGACAAAACCAACATTGCTCATTGCTGCTCAGGTCTATTGGTACTTCCTAACCAAAGGACAAGGTTGTTTCCCAGATAATGTTGCTCATGGACAATCCCATGGAGACACAAACAACCACAACAGCAACAAAAGAGGCAATGAAAAATGACTATGAAAAGCGACAATGAACCCAAAGAGCAGAAACGCAATTGCCAACAAATCTTCTGTTATTAGCAGTCTCAGGTAATGATTAAAAATTACAAGTGCTTCTCACATCTGATCAGGAACAGATGCTTCTAATTTAAGAGAAGTAAAGGCTGCTAGGAGACTGCTTCCAGGTGTTGGTCCACGGGAAGAAGCAGCAGAATGAGTGATTATATCCAGCAGCTGTACCTAGAGCTCATGCCTTAAGGTAGTGGGGCACGTAGTCACCCTGCTCTGGCAGGTCAAGGGTGCTCTGGTGATGGGTTGGACACATCTTTGGACTCCCAGTCTTCAAAGAGAAGAGTAGGCTCCAGCCACTTAATTAAGCCACTAAATTATAATTGGCATAGAGAAATACACAGTCTCAAGCTGTGCCAGGGGAGGTTTAGGCTGGAGGTGAGGAAGGAATTCTTCAGAGAAAGAGATACTGGCCATTGGGATGTGCTGCCCAGGGAGGTGGTGGAGTCACCATCCCTGGAGCTGTTCAAAAAGAGCCTGGATGAGGCACTTGGTGCCATGGTTTAGTTGATTAGATGGTGTTGGGTGATAGGTTGAACTTGGTGATCTCAAAGGCCTTTTCCAACCTGGCTGATTCTGTATTCTATTCTGTAAATAGACAATATTCTTTTATGTTATGAAAAAGCAGGTCTCAGAGTAAAACATCAACAATGTCAGGCACTGTTTGCCTCCTAGACTCTCTCTCTCTCCACATTCAATTAAATTTTGTAGTATATATGCATACATGAGGGAAAACTTCTTCACTGTGAGCATGCTGGAGCCCTGGAGCAGGCTGCCCAGAGAGGTTGTGGAATCTCCTTCTCCAGAGACTTACAAGCCCCATCTGGATGTGCTCCTGTGTGACCTGCCCTAGGCTTTGGCAGCGGGGGTGGACTCAATGATCTCTAGAAGTCCCTTCCAACCTCTAACATTCTGTGATTCTATGGGCAACAAAGCTGGGATCTGAAGACCAGGGCTGGGGAGGAGCAGCTGAAGGAGCTGTTTAGTGCGGAGAAGAGAAGGCTGAGGGGAGACCTCATTGCTCTCTACAGCTCCCTGAAAGGAGGTTGTAGTGAGGTAGGGGTTGGGCTCTTCTCCCTAGGAACAAGTGATAATCTGAGAGGAAACAGCCTTCTTACACCAGGGAAGGTTTAAGTTGGATATTAGAAGAATATTCCTCATTGATCTGCTTATTGAAGACAAGAGCAGGCTCCCGAGGAGGTGGTTGAATGCCCACCCCTGGAGATGATCGAAAGAGGCAGAGATGTGGTGCTGAGGGCCATGGTTTAGCCCCAGCCTTGGTAGAGTTAGAGAATGGTTGGACTGGAGGATCTTAAAGGTCTTTTCCAGTCTAGGCAGTTCTGTGACTCTGTGAAATTGGCAACTTCTGCTCTGGTGCAGAGAGAAAATGAAAAGCCCTAACAAACAAAGGTTCACACATTGACTTCCCTGAGACAGGGAATTCTGTCTTGAGCCATTTATGTTGTTAGGGAAGATTTTCAAATGGAGGGGAAAAAAAAGAAAAAGAAGCATACCACTCACCCCCCCCCAAATTTTCATGGCCTGTTTCACTTATTCTTCCCAAACCACACTTGAGGTCTGAAGCACAGCCCTGTGAGGAGAGGCTGAGGGAGCTGGAGGTGGTTAGCCTGGAGAAGAGGAGGCTCAGGGGAGACCTTCTTGCTCTCTCCAACTCCCTGAAAGGAGGTTGTAGCCAGGTGGGGGTTGGTCTCTTCTCCCAGGCACCCAGCACCAGAACAAGAGGACACAGTCTCAAGCTGTGCAGGAGGAGGTTTAGGCTGAGATGAGGAGAAAGTTCTACCCAGAAAGAGTAATTGGCCATTGGGATGTGCTGCCCAGGGAGGTGGTGGAGTCCCCATCCCTGGAGGTGTTCAAGAGGGGATTGGATTCAGCACTTGGTGCCATGGTTTAGTTGTCAGGAGGTGTTAGGTATCCGGTAATAGGTTGGACTTGACGATCTCTGAGGTCTTTCCCAACCTGGTTGATTCAGTGATTCTTCTATGATTCTATGATTCACTGAAATCCACTCTACTGCTGTGCAGCTGTTTGCTTGTCATCAGCTGACACATTTGTTTGTTGGTTTGGTGTTTTTTTTTTCCCCACTGCCCTCCAAAATTTCCAGTTGAAGGTTTTTCTCCTCACGTGTCAGCCTTGCAACGGGAACGTTTGCCACTGTGGTTTGAATTGGTGGAAGCTGCTTTCAGCCTTAGCCTCTTCCACCCACTCTAGATGGAGGCAAGGCTGTTGTGTAATTTGCAACAGTTCCACAGTGTTTATCCCTGGCTTGGTGAGATGCATTAGGAGGAGACTTTGAAATGATTGCTTCGTGAGTTCCGTTGCTCCTATAAATCCCTCCATTGTCTCCAAACAGGTTAATTGTTTCTTGTCACCTCCCACACGATATTCAGTTATGTAAAGCTGGTTATGTACAGACAGTGTGGGGTTTGCTCTTCCCTTGGGAGCTGAAAGAAGTTCATATACTGCTGTGTAGAAAACAGAAGCGATTTGGCCTTTACCAGTATCAGCTTTCTCAGCAGGCTCCCTAACTCTGCATTCACTGCTCTGAATATTGTAGAATCATAGAATTGTTTTGGTTGGAAGAGGCCTCTAAGATCATCAAATCCAACCATCTACCTTACACCACCATGGCCATTAAACCATGTCCCAGTGCTATGGACAGACATTTCTTGAACATCTCTGGGCACAGTGACTCCACCACCCCCCTGAGCAGCCTGTTCCAAGCCCTGACCACTCTTGTAGCAAAGATATTTTTCCAACCTAAGCCTCCCCTGGCACAACTCCAGGCCATTTCCTCTCCTTCTCTCACCTGAGACTAGGGAGAAGAGACCAACCCCCACCTCACTGCAGCCTCCTCTCAGGGAGCTGTAGAGAGCAATGAGGTCTCCCCTCAGCCTCCTCCACACGCAACACCCCCCAGCTCCCTCAGCTGCTCCTCCCCAGCCCTCTTCTCCAGACCCTTCCCCAGCTTTGTTACCCTTCTCTGGACCTGCACCAGAGCCTCAATGTCCTTCTTGGGATGAGGAACCCATAACTGAACACAGGACTCAAGGTGTGGCCTCACCAGTGATGAGTACATGAGAACAATCACCTCCAGGCTCCTGCTGCTCACACCATTGCTGATCCAGGCCAGGATGCTGGTGGTCTTCTTGGCCACCTGGGCACACAGTGGCTCTTGTTCAGCCAGCTGTCAATTAACACCCCCAGTTTCATTCTCTGTTGGTCAACTTTCTAGCCACTCTGCCCCAAGCCTGGAGCCTTCATGGGGTTGTGATCCAAGTGCAGAACCTGACATTTGGTCTTCTTGAAACTCCTACAACTGGTCTTGGTCCATCACCCCAGTTTGTCTACATCTCCCTTCACAGCCTCCCCACACTCAAGCAGATCAACACTTCCACCCAGCTTGGTGTGGTCTGCAAACTTAATGAGTTGATCCCCTTGTCCAGCTCATTGATAAAGATATTCTCCATGAAGATGGCAAGCCCTGGTTTCCCAGGGTGCCCTGGTTTCCCAGGGTGCCCTGGCAGTGAGCATGGGGTTTCTGCTTTCACCAAAGGCATTTTCTGACCACCTGAGGGCTCCTGAAGACAGCAGGCACCTTGTCCATGGTCTGCCTTTCTCCACAAGGAAGGTTGCTTAGAGACTAAACTAACCAAGCAAGCTGGAAGTGCCATGGGTATGAAGCCAGAGGCAATGTATGAGAGCGAGCAGGTACCTGTCAAATCATTCTTGAACGCTCTTTGAAGCCATCCATGAGGCCCTTCCTGAAAGTGGGCAATGGGTGGGTGTGCTAAGTGAGAGGCAGAAGCTCATCCTGTACTGAAGCCCTGGCACAACGTTTTAATTGCCACTTAAATCACACTTAAGCAAGGAAGGGCTGGGATTTGGGGCAGCAATCTTAGACTCTTAACCTATCCTGCTGACCAAATTAGGAGATGACAAACAAGGCCTCTCAGATATTTCCCCAGAAAGTATTAAGGACAAAAAAAAAAAGAGAAAAGGGTACCAAGAAAGGGAGAAAAAATGTTATCTTTCTATCACAGGTTAATAATTGGCTGAAGATGTTTACCTGAGTTGCTGGTAATGATAGCCTCTGGCGCATCAATACAGGTGGAATACATGCTGTCTTGAAAGAAATACTGAAGGAAAAACATTTTATAGCTCATCCTGCCCCAAAAAAAGAGTGCTCTGATAACAGGAGGCTCTTAAAGGCAAAGCACCTTCCTCCTTCCTCCTTCTCCTTCTCCTTCTCCTTCTCCTTCTCCTTCTCCTTCTCCTTCTCCTTCTCCTTCTCCTTCTCCTTCTCCTTCTCCTTCTCCTTCTCCTTCTCCTTCTCCTTCTCCTTCCCCTTCCCCTTCCCCTTCCCCTTCCCCTTCCCCTTCCCCTTCCCCTTCCCCTTCCCCTTCTCCTTCCCCTTCCCCTTCCCCCTCCCCTTCCTGTTCCACTCCCCCCTTTCCCTCCCCTTTCCCCTCTCCTTCCCCTTCCCCTTCCCCTTCCCCTTCCCCTTCCCCTTCCCCTTCCCCTTCCCCTTCCCCTTCCCCTTTCCTTTTCCCCTTCCTCTTCCCCTTCCTCTTCCCATTCCCCTTCTCCTTCCTTCCTTCTTCCTTCTTTCTTCTTCCTTCTTCCTTCTTCCTTCTTCCTTCTTCCTTCTTCCTTCTTCCTTCTTCCTTCTTCCTTCTTCCTTCTTCCTTTTCCTTCTCATGAGACCCCCACCTGCAGTACTACATCCAATTCTGGTGCCCCCAGTATAAGAAGGACATCAAAGCACCAGCATGGATCCAGAGGAGGCCACAAAGATGATCAGAGGGCTGAAGAACTTCCCCTATAGGGACAGGCTGGGAGAGTTGGGGTTGTTCAGCCTGGAGAGGTGAGGGCTCCAGAGAGACCTTAGAGCAGCCTTCCAGTACCTGAAGGGGCTGCAGGAGAGCTGGGGAGGGACTTTGGACAAGGGTTTATAGTAATAGAGTAATTATTAGACTGCAGATTAGGAAGAATTTCTTTCCAGTGAGGGTGGTGAGACATTGGAACAGGTTACCCAGAGAGGTTGTGGATGACTCCTCCCTGGAGCTGTTCAAAGCCAGGCTGGATGAGGCCTTGAGCAACCTGGGCTAGTGGGAAGTGTCCCTGCCCATGGCAGGAAGGTTGGAACTGGGTGATCTTTCAGTTCCTTTCCATCCCAAAGCATTCTGTGATTGTATGATTCCTAAACCCTTTCATTTTCAAGTGGATCAGCCTGAGTATCCCCTGCGTGGTGTAACGAAACCCTGTGTCAGTGTCATTTGCATTCCACCCAACAGCTAAATGCCCAGGAGGAGAGGAGCAGAGGAGGAAGGGAGCATGCTCCTGCACATTTCATTCTCCCTGGGCTGCTTTGCAGGGCTTTGCCATCCTGTGCTGCCTTTGTTTGGAGGGGGTATTCCCTCACAGGCGGCTTTCTGCCAAGGCACTTCTGCATGAAGCTCAGAAGAAAATGGCCCATCAGGTCCTGAGCTGCTCTCTCTATCAATACTCTCCCTATAATGGAAGTGACTGCAAGACTCCTGGAGTAACAGCTGCTCCATATGTAGACATCAAATTGCATCAAAGACCCCGCGCTGCTCCAGCCCTTCCCCACATCCACGGAGATTGAGCTAATTGACGGCAATGAAAATAGCTGAGCTGCCAGCGCGAGCCAAGGAAGTGTTGGGGGGCCAAGAAAAACTGCTCTTGGCTTATGCCACTAAACAGCTTAAGTTTCAATTTCGAAAATGACTTCAGTTTTACTTAAATAATTCCCTCTGCCAAGCAGCCAATTTGGGGAGCTGATGAATGGCAGCGTCGCCCCATCTGCGCCGAATGCAATATCCATTTGATATGACCTGTAGCAAAGGAAGGAAAAAGGAGGGAAGCATTCTATTCCCAGCTTCTCCCTGGCACTCTCTGCCAGACTAAATGGGGATGGGGTAAAGAATTAATAAAAGACTAGTTTGCTCACATGGGAAAAGGAACAAAGGAAATGATCGCCTCCTACAACTGGAGCTGTGCTGAGCGCTTTGCCGTGCAGCCTCTTTCATCTGCATGCTTTGGGACTAGCATGGACATAGGAAGCAAGGCTGATGGTTTTATTCTATACAGGTCCTATATAATGCTAATAAAAAAGGAAGAGAAAAAAAAAAAAAAAGAGCAGATGGAGTCTGAGAAGGCTACAAGCAACCACTTGAAATGCTTAACTGAACGTGAGCATGCAAGGAGGACAGATAATCCAGCAGCAGCAGCAGCAGCAGGTTGTGGCTCTACCATTGTGCCAAAGCGCCAAGAGTTCAGGATTGAAGTTTGTTTCAGTTGAATTTGCCAGACCCTGAGTTGATCCTTCCCAACCATCAGGGTAGAGCTTTTTTGTTATTGTTGTTTTTAGGGTGAGATAGAATAGAATAGAATAGAATAGAATAGAATAGAATAGAATAGAATAGAATAGAGTAGAATAGAGTAGAGTAGAATAGAATAGAATAGAATAGAATAGAATAGAATAGAATAGAATAGAATAGAATAGAATAGAATAGAATAGAATAGAATGGAATGGAATGGAATGGAATGGAATGGAATAGAATAGAATAGAATAGAATAGAATAGAATAGAATAGACCAGGTTGGAAGAGACTTTTGAGTTCATCAAGTCCAACCTATCTTGAACCAGATCTTCCAGCACAAGCCAGATTTGCCCAGGGAGGTGGTGGAGTCACCATCACTGGAGCTGTTTAGGAGGAGACTTGATAGAGTGCTTGGTTGCATGGTTTAGTTGATTGGGTGGTGTTGGATGATGGGTTGGATGAGATGATCTTGAAGGTCTCTTCCAACCTGGTCTGGTCCATTATATTCCATTCCATTCCACTCCATTCCATTCCACTCCATTCCATTCCATTCCATTCCATTCCATTCCATTCCATTCCATTCCATTCCATTCCATTCCATTCCATTCCATTCCATTCCTAAGTGAAATACAGATATCCAGCAAGTTGAGGGAGGAATTTTACCTTGCTTTATCGATTACCTGGGTTGGGGTGGTGCTCCTGGCCTTCCACTCAACATTCTCACCTAGATTTGCATTTTCCTCAACTTGAAAGCATAAAAATTTCAGCATCAAGCCACCACCAGGGAGTGCAGGCAAAGGCTTATACCTCAGTGCCTTTCATCTCAATCTCTCCATGTGGCCATGGTGTTGGTGTGGGAACACCAGAGCATGGGGGCTTTTTCCCTCCACTTCTAGTTCATGCCATCTTCTTAGCCTTGGTTTTATTGTATATTATTTATCCATTAGGAAACAAAAGGGTGCCAGCATCTCCTCACATGTCACTAGGGTTGGTACAATGAAAATATTTTGGCTTATACTCATTGAAAATATTTTGGCTTATACTCATTGAAAATATTTTGGCTTATGCTCATTAGAACTTTAATAGAAAGGAGGAAAAAAAAGTCTCAGCTGATGGGCTGAGATTTGCAGTACAATAAATCTCCCCAAGGTCAGGGAGGACAGGCACCAGTTTTGGACCAGGGACTGGGGAAATGGATTCTTATTATAACTTTATTTGAGAGCAAAAAAGCAATGAGTGGAGAAGCGCTCGCTAGGAGAAAGTGGACCCCATGTGTAAATCAGATGACCACATTAAAAAGATTAAAATGACAGTGGCAGCTGAAGTCCAAAGGAGGAGTCTACAGGGACCTATAAAATTAGAACTATGAGAGGGAGGTAGCCCTTAAACTTTTAACCAGGTATTGTAGCCTATGAATGACCACATTAGTTAATTTTCATTGTGACAATCTAATTTTGTATTGATTGTTTGCTTTGACTAGTTGGCTCTCCCAGGAGATTACTAAAGTCTGAAAAGAGAAATTCTACACAGAGAGAGTGATTGCTCATTGGAATGGGCTGCCTGGGGGGGGGGGGTGGAGTCACCATCATTGGAGGTGTTTAGGAGGAGACTTGGTGGGGTGCTTGGTGCCATGGGTTAGTTGTTTAGGTGGTGTTGGATGATAGGTTGGACTCGATGATCTTGAAGGTCTCTTCCAACCTGGTCTATTCTATTCTATTCTATTCTATTCTATTCTATTCTATTCTATTCTATTCTATTCTATTCTATTCTATTCTATTCTATTCTATTCCATTCCATTCCATTCCATTCCATTCCATTCCATTCCACCCTATATTCTATTCTATTCTATTCTATTCTATTCTATTCTATTCTATTCTATTCTATTCTATTCTATTCTATTCTATTCCATTCCATTCCATTCCATTCCATTCCATTCCATTCCATTCCATTCCACCTTCTATTCTATTCTATTCTATTCTATTCTATTCTATTCTATTCTATTCTATTCTATTCTATTCTATTCTATTCTATTCTATTCCATTCCATTCCATTCCATTCCATTCCATTCCATTCCATTCCATTCCATCCCCATCCTTGAATACTCTTTTGGAAAGCAAAGCTCAGGCATTCCACAAAGCATCCTGCTTTTCACAAGGTTGCCTGGGGGACTGCGTGTCCGTGGGACAGCCTTGCCCTGCCCCATCTCAAGGTTCTCACTCGGGCCACTGGGAGTTTTATGAGGAAGGATGGAGAGAGGACTTCAAGAATTGGCCCCCGGTGAAGAGCCTTATACAACGCCAGCATTGTGCTGCATGCACTGCCAAGGGCCCGTGGAGAGCTGTCTGAAACAGCAATAGACACAAGGATTTACGACAAGAAGCAGCAATTGCAATATCTGGCGCTAAACATTTAATCTATGGTTACAGTTTTTACTTCAGATCGGAGCTGAAGTCAGCAGAATTAAATCTTCCAGTGTATTTCAGCAGCCCTAAATCCTTCTGATACTGTTAACAGTGGCAGGCTTCCAAAATGCATTCTGTTAATAAGACAGTAAAGTATAAAACCAAGTTATCTTTTTCAAGGGAGAGGAGGGGGGAAAAAAATAATAATAAAATAAAATGAAGAATAAAAGTAAGGAGAAAGAGCCTTATAAAGCTGCACTTGTGCTGTCCTGGCCGTTTGCTAGCTGAATTTCTTTCCAAATTATTTTTCTAACCCTCTGTCCTTGGTGAATAAGAGAAAATTCTACTAGGAGAGAAATTCTTCTCCCCCCCCCCCCCGCCCCATCCCCCAAGCTTCAATTTTTCCCTCTCATTTTCACAGGTTAGGAGAGGTTAAGAAATCACCAATCAGCTGGTTACATGCAGGAGCAATTCTCTGTAGGCCAGCAAAAGGGATTCAGCAGCTGTTACCTTCCCTGCCGCACTTAACATAACTTTGTGTTCACCTGCAGCTACAGAAGATTTATGCAGAGCGCACTGGGAGGCTGCTCAGCTCCCCAAGGCAACTCCATTAGCTTTCCCAGGAGCTGTATTAAATGCATATTAAACCACACATACACAGCCCCTTCAAGCCTAATGCACTGGGTTCCAGCTTTAAACTGGCAAAAATGAGGCTATGCCCAGCAAAGGAGCAGGTACCATGCTTGAGTCCCTGCTTTACATCTCAACATTAAAGAGCTTACAAGAAATAAGACCTTGCTCTGAGGTCCCTGGGGGCCAAGCTAGGTCTTACAGGTTTCATTGCATCCTTTGGTCCAAATGTCTTTGCTGCTTCTTTGGTTCATCCAACATGGATCACCACAGACCTGATCACAGGCTCACAGAATTGATTTTACAGGCTCACAGGATGTCAGGGGTTGGAAGGGACCTCTGGAGATCTTCCAGCCCAAACCCCCTGCCAGAGCAGGACCATAGAATCCAGCACAGGTCACATAGGAGCACATCCAGATAAACCTGGAAAGTCTCCAGAGAATGAGGCTCCAAAACTTCTCTGGGGAGCCTGTTTCAGTGCTCTGTGACCCTCACAGTGAAGAAGTTCCTCCTCATGTTGAGCTGGAACCTCCTGTGCTGGAGTTTCTATCCATTGCCCCTTGGTCCTGTCACAGGGTTCAACTAAGCAGAGGATGTTCCTTCCTGCCTGGCAAGTGATGATTGTTTCTTTCAAGCTCTTCTGTGAAAAATGGTCAACTGACCTGGCAATTTTTTCTTCACTTGTTCTCTCCTTCCCTTAACACAAACATTAAGGCAAACTTCAAGCCTTGTCCCCCACAGCATGCATTTTGCTTAAGCATATTTCAGAGAATCATAGAATCTCAGAATGATAGAATGGTTTGAGTTGGAAGGGATATTAATCACAGAATCACACAGAATTAACCAGGTTGGAAAAGACCTTCAAGATCATCAAGTCCAACCTATCACCCAATACCTTCTAACTAAATCACTAAGTGCCTCATCCAGTCTTATTTTAAATGCTTCCAGGGATGGTGACTCCACCACCTCCCTGGGCAGCACATTCCAAAGGCCAATCTCCCTTTCTGCGAAGAATTTCTTCCTCACCTCCAGCCTAAACTTCCCCTTGCACAGCTTGAGACTGTGTCCTCTTGTTCTGGTGCTGATTGCCTGGGAGAAGAGACCAACTCCCTCTCGGCTACAGCCTCCCTTCAGGGAGTTGTAGACAGCAAGAAGGTCTCCCCTGAGCTTCCTCTTCTCTAGGATGAGCAACCCCAGCTCCCTCAGCCTCTCCTCACAGGGCTGTGCTCCAGACCCCTCCCCAGCCTTGTTGCCCTTCTCTGGACGCATTCAAGTCTCTCAATGTCCTTCTTAAACTTAGGAGCCCAGAAATGGACACAGGACTCAAAATGTGGCCTCAGCAGTGCTGAGCACAGGGCAAAATGACTTCCCTGCTCCTGCTTATCTTCCAGTTCCAATTCCCCTGCCATGTGTTAGTTTCTTATAGGTCATTTGAAGCAGGCAGGTGCCATGGAACATGTTGATCTATAATGTTAGAACTTGACAGATGAACAAAGAGCTCAATATGGGGTTTTACAAAGTGAACTGTTGGCTATTTACCACTTTTATAATTTTAATAGTTCTTAAAGGAAATTTGTTTCCTGCAGAGAAGTCAACAGAATCATTGCAAAGCATTATAGAGCTCGATGCCAAACTTTTGATATGAAAGGCTGGTGACAGATCATACTTGCAGAGCCTATTCAGATGTTAAGTGGTATCACCTACATCAGCCAAGGTCCTTAAACTTTCTGCTTGCAGTATTTCTCATCAGCTAATGCAATGGGAGACATAGAATGGTAGAATGGTAGGGGTTAGAAAGGAGCTCTGAAGATCAAGTCCAACTTCCCTGCCAGAGCAGGATCACCTAGGGCAGGTCACACAGGAACACATCCAGATGGGTCTTGAAAGTCTCCAGAGAAGGAGACTCCACAACCTCTCTGGGCAGCCTGCTTCAGGGCTCCAGCACCCTCACAGCAAAGAGGTTTTTCCTCATGTTGAGGTGGAACTTCCTGGGTTCCAGTTTGTATCCATTGCCTCTTGTCCTATCACAGCACACCAGTGAAAAGAGCCTGGCCCCTTCCTGACACCCACCTTTATAATCATTCATCAGCTCAGCTCTCAGCCTTCTCTTCTCCAGACTAAACAGCCCCAGGGCTCTCAGTCTTTCCTCATCAGACAGAAGTTCCAGTCCCTTCCTCATCCAGAGGAAAGGTGACTTGGGCAGATCATGATGTCCAGACAGCACAGGGTTCCTGGCAGCGCTAAGGTGGGTTGAGGCAGTGTGGATCAGAACGAAGGAGCAAGAGCCAGCTTGATGACAGCACTGCTCTTTGCTGTGGACACCACAGATTGAGAAAATCTGCTCCCTCCTTTGTTTGTCCAGATGTTCTGGCTTAGGACAAATTTTCATTAGAGCAAAGGACACAGAGTAGGTTTCAAAAGCTTAGCGAAGGAACATACTGAGGCCTTCGCTCAGTTTTCTGCCAGTATTTAAGCCTCAGCCTCTTGAACACGAATCAGAGACATTCTTGCAGTGAATCTTGTAACTGAATTCTGACCTGGGTTACTCATCTCTCAGTCGCAGTTAATTTAAGGAAACATTAGAGGCAACTTCTTTGTTTGCTAACATGGACCAAAACCCAACCAGCAAACCAACCCCAAACCAAACACAAAAAAATAACCCAAACCAAAACCGACCCAAACAAACCAAAACCAAGCCCCAAACAAGTGATATAAAATGCTACCAACATTTGGTCTGCCTCTTCTTCCACTTTTCCTTTTTCTGTCAGAATTAAGAGAATTTCCCTGTTACAGGTGCAAAATAATAACAGGAGATGATGTGGAACAGCTGGAATGTTCTATCTGCATGATCCTGAGCCTGTTCAAACAGCAAAAGCTGGGTCCTGTAGAGCAGCTTGCATATCCAAACCAATTTAAAGTGTGCTTAGGAAGGGAGAGGAGGAGGAGCACAGCAGGGGAGCCAGGCACCAAAAGAGCCAGAGCTGTTTTTCAGTGTCCCTCTTCCAGCAAAGACTTCAGATCGTTATCAACAAGGCACAAGAAGCTGATTTCTACGAGAAGCTCTTATTAACGGTGTGCAGGAGTCACTTTTTCCTGGAAGGGCTTTGTGCTTTGGCTTCCCTGCCCTGAGCTGGGTTTTGGCATAGCAGCCCTGAAGACCCTTCGACAGAGGCAGGTTTGTGGGCACAGGCAGAATTCCTGCAGCTGTGCAAACAGTAAAACAAAGCTAACACCTCCTCTGCTGCAGCCCTGCAGATCCCTGAAAGATAACAAGGCAGAGGATTTACAGTGGATTCAAGGTGCCTCTCTGCTCTGGAATTCCTTCTGACTCATCAAAGAGATGACAAACAAGTCCCTCACTCCTTAGGTGTCAGACAAAACTTGGAGGAGCATAAATATCCAGTTGCATTTCCCCTTCCAGCAGCTTACTGTGTGGCACATTGCGGCTGTGTACGTGGCCCGTCGCTCGCTGCGCCCTTCTCAGACCTGCAGGCAAAGTCCAGTCGGCTGCTGAGGAAAGTTCTGGGATGTTCTTCCCTGTTCTGATGGACTCCAATTAAACAAAGGGAAAAAAAAAGAAGAAGAGCTTTTTCTAATGAACTAAGTGAACAGAAACCAGTTCTGCAGTGCATGCCATTATCCCTTTGTTTTTTATTTCCTCATGGATTTCTGTAGGTCTGGCTCTTTTCTCTTTCTGACAGTCATACAACTCTCTTGAGTTAATAAAATTACTCCTCAATGCTGTCTCAACATTTTCAGTTTTCTCTATGTTACCAATTTTATACTAAAAGAACCTCAGGGCATTGTTGGTGTTGGCAATGAAAAAAGGAAGGTTTTGGCAGTTTTGTGAGGTAGCTGAGTTTTGGCCCACAGGAAGGGCTCGTGATTTAGGACTGCTGGACAGGCACATTACCAGGAGTTTTCTATTACAGTTACAAGCAAGTAGCTCACAGTGCTGACATTTACATGGTATGGAATCGCTGAAATCTAGGCAAGAAAAAGATATTGACTTAGAGAGAGAGTCATAAAGTAACACCAGGCCTCCTTCTGTGGCTTGGTACTCCACATTTGGCTACTGTCTGACTCCAAGGATGAGTACCCAAAGCCTGGGTAAGGCATGGAGGAGGAGTCTGCTGCCTGGTGGTGATCCAGCTGAGGTGATGAGGCTCCTGCCTGCAGTTTCTGCAGTGCTTAGCAAGAGGGCTGATGAGCTGACATCTCTCCTATGAGGACAGACTGAGGGAGTTGGGGTTGTTCAGTCTGGAGAGGAGAAGGCTCCGAGGAGACCTAATTGTGGCCTTCCAGGATCTGCAGAGAGCTACAAGAAAGCTGAGGAGGGACTTCTGAGAGTGTCAGGGAGTGATAGGACTGGGGGGAATGAAACAAAGCTAGAAATGGCTAGATTGAGGTTGGATGTTAGGAAGAAGTTTTTCCCCATGAGGGTGGTGAGAGCCTGGCACAGGTTGCCCAGGGAGGTGGTGGAAGCCTCCTGCCTGGAGGTGTTTGCAGCCATGCTGGATGTGGCTGTGAGCAACCTGCTGTAGTGTGAGGTGTCCCTGGCCATGGCAGGGGGGTTGGAACTGGCTGAGCCTTGAGGTCCCTTCCAACCCTGACAATTATATAATTATATGGTTCTGTGAACTAAAGATACTGCAAAATGCAGAGTGAAATGGGTGGGAATCAGCCAGGCCTCAAGGTGGTGGCAAAGGTGGGGGACAAACATGTACTTACCCGAAATGTAATGTAGCTGTTCATCCAAAAATCAACTAAAGCAAATAATCAGGGGCTACTCATGTAAGCAACTATTATACAGCTGCTCATCTAATCAGCTAACCAGATAGCTGCTCATCTAATTAATTAATTGTGTAGCTGCTCATCTAATCTACTAGCCCTGTAGCTGCTCATCTACTCAACTATGTAGCTGCTCATCTAATCAGCTAACCAGGCTGCTTGTTTAATTAACCAACCATGTAGCTGGTCATAGAATCATTAAGGTTGGAAAAGACCTCAGAGATCATCAAGTCCAACCTATCACATAACACCTCATGACTAACTAAACCATGGCTCCAAGTGCCACATCTGGTCCCCTCTTGAATACCTCCAGGGACAGGGACTCCACAACCTCCCTGGGCAGCACATTCCAATGGCCAATTACTCTTTCTGTGGAGAACTTTCTCCTCACCTCCAGCCTAAACTTCTCCTGGCACAGCTTGAGACTGTGCCCTCTTGTTCTGGTGCTGATTGCCTGGGAGAAGAGACTAACCCTCTCCTGGCTACTACCTCCCTTCAGGGAGTTGTAGAGAGCAAGAAGGTCTCCCCTGAGCCTCCTCTTCTCCAGGCTGAGCAACCCCAGCTCCCTCAGCCTCTCCTCACAGGGCTGTGCTCCAGACCCCTCCCCAGCCTCATTGCCCTTCTCTGGACACCTTCAAGTCTCTCAATGTCCTTCTTAAACTGAGGGTCCCAGAACTGAACATCTAATCAACTAACCAGGTAGCTGCTCATCTAATTAGTCATGTAGCTGCTCATCTAATTGACTAACCAAAAAGGTGCCTCATAGTGTACTACAGATTTTATGTGGCACTATGTTATGCTCCAGCTTGCTGATAAAGACTGAGCCACTCACCTGCATTTAGATAAACTTCAATTTCTAACAGGAATAGGTTTGATTTCTCATTGAAGTGTCATAAATACAAAGCTGGGGAAGGGTCTGGAGCACAGCCCTGTGAGGAGAGGCTGAGGGAGCTGGGGTTGCTTAGCCTGGAGAAGAGGAGGCTCAGGGGAGACCTTCTTGCTCTCTACAAGTCCCTGAAAGGTGGTTATAGCCAGGTGGGGCTTGGTCTCTTCTCCCAGGCAAGCAGCACCAGAACAAGAGGACACAGTCTCAAGCTGTACCAGGGGAGGTTTAGGCTGGAGGTGAGGAAGAAAATCTTCATAGAAAGAGTGATTGGCCATTGGGATGTGCTGCCCAGGGAGGTGGTGGAGTCCCCATCTCTGGAGGTGTTTAGGAAGAGCTTGGATGAGGCACTTGGTGCCATGGTTGAGTTGATCAGATGGTGTTGGGTGATAGGTTGGACTTGATGATCTCTGAGGTCTTTTCCAACCTGGTCTATTCTATTCTATTCTATTCTATTCTATTCTATTCTATTCTATTCTATTCTATTCTATTCTATTCTATTCTATTCTACCCTACTCTATTCTATTCTATTCTATTCTATTCTATTCTATTCTACCCTACTCTACTCTACTCTGCTCTACTCTACTCTACTCTACTCTCTTCTGAAACTCTCCCTCCCATAAAAAAATTGCAGTTACCAAAATGTCACCTTCCAAATCCAAATCACCACGAGGATGTTGTTGATAGTTTGCAAATGAGGAGCAGAACACAGCCTCCCTCTAAATGTTTCAAAACAAACCCAGCCTACTGGAAGCCTTCCCTTCTATTAATCATGCTATATAATGGGCTGAGTCCAGACCTGATATTTATTTGACTCCAGAGGGAAGATCTCCATAACTCAACTGCATCTTTGCCACTCATGAATTATCAAGTCTTGCCTTGCTTGTGGGATGAATATATCTCAGTTATGTATGCTCTCTTTTCCTCCCACTCTCTCTCTCTCTAGGTTTTTTTTTGTGGTGTCAATTTTTATTTATATGCATATACCTGCAAGGCTCACAGTGGAGATTGTTACTTTGCAGTAAGCTGAGGCAAATCAATTTGGTCCTGCAGACAGAATTTATTGTCTCGCTGCAGCGTTCTCCGGGCTGGGTGCAGGAGATCCCTCCACAGACTTGCCCAGAACTGCTGGCCTGAGCCACGTGGCAAAGGCGTGAGGGGGTCCGGCGTCCGACCCAGCTGCCAGGCAGCGCTGGGGTCCTGCTGCTAGCTTGCAACACCAGCACCATGACATGTATTTGATGTCACTTCGATGCAGATTCTGACACGGGCCAATTTATGGCCCAATTTATGTCTTGACTCTCGTAGCAAGGCCAAGCAAGCTATAAAATGTAATAAGAATTTCTTCAATCAATGTCCAGAGGAAAAACAAATCACTTGGTTCCTGACAGATTATTGCATCAACACTCTGCTAAAGTCCTCACAAGTGTGTGACATGCCCCCAAGCTCCAGCAAACATGTGGAATAAAAGGCCTGGCATGACAACATCCCATCCCTGAAATGGGAGCTCCTCAACTTTACAGCCCTTGCCAGGTCAGTCTTTCATCCTTGCAGCTTGCCAGTTTGTCAAGAAGAAAAGCCTTCTTTGTCTCTGCCTCCCCTCCTCGTCACAGCTTCCACCTTTCCAACCTATCAAGACTTCTTTGACTCTGTCTTGCACACAGCAGGTAGCCATCTAACAAGTGTCAGCATAAAATGCCCTAATGAGGCTGTGGTCAGATGCTGATATCACAGCCTGGCCAGAGAGCCTGTTACATGCTTGAGTCTCCTCACTTTCAGGTGGTCTCAAGCTAGACAGAAACTTGTACTCTCCCCTTCAGCTCTTCATAGAATCAAAGAATTGTTTTGATTAGAAAAGCCTCCTAATCTCACCAAGTCCAACTCTCAACCCAACACCCCCATGGCCATTAAATCATGTCCCAAAGCACCATGGCCACACATTTCTTGAACACCTCCAGGGATGGGGACTCCACCACGCCCCTGGGCAGCCTATTGCAATCCCTGACCACTCTTGCAGCAAAGAAATTTTCCCTAATCTCCAACCTAACCCTCCCCTGACACAATTTCAGGCCATTTCCTCCCCTGTCACCTGAGACTAGGGAGAAGAGACCAAACCCTACCCCAATGAAAGCTTCTTGCAGAAAGTAAGGAAGTCTCCCTCTGCCTCCTCTTCTCCAGACTAAACAGTCCCAGTACCCCTGTCTCAGCCAGCTGTTAGAAGACATTGCCTGTGGCAAGCAGGCATGCACAGCACATATTTTTAATTGAATATGGGTTATGGGATGCTGTGTTTTTTTCAGAAGCACAGTTACTGCCTCTCTAATGTAGAACATATGGTCCTGCCCTGTGGACAGCATAAAGCAGGCAGGAGAAAATGTGCATATGATCTACACTCTATACCTTCATTCCAGCAGTCCTCTGATTTTGTACATGTGAGCATGAGTAGGTTTTGTTTCCTGTATTGAATCAGAGCAGCTGGCAGGAGACTTATCTTAGCTGGGAAGGTCTTTGCCCCGGTAATTTCAGGAAAGTTGCTGTGTAGATTGGGCTGACTCCTTAGGTGGCTATAAAAAGGAAAGGTGAAGGAGGAGTAGCCCACACCTGAACATTTCTCTGCACACATTAAAAGCATTGCACCCTGAAGCTCCCCAAGCATGCCAGAGGTACTCACACAGCAAAACAAATGGACTCTGACCTCAGGAAAGGTTTGGTGTATGTTGTCCTGTCCCTCTTCAGAACCACTGTGGGGATTGAGCTGGGGCTCCTCCTTAGCCAGCAGAGGACTAAATAGACTCATAGAATCAATAAGGTTGGAAAAGACCTCAGAGATCATCAAGTCCAACCTGTCACCCAACACCTCCTGACTAACTAAACTATGGATCCCAAGTGCCACATCCAATCCTTTTTTTAACACCTCCAGGGACAGGGACTCCACCACCACCCTGGACAGCACATTCCAATGGCCAATTACTCTTTCTGGGAAGAACTTTCTCCTCACCTCCAGCCTAAACTTGCAAGAGCTGGAAGACCCCAAACAGCTTCTGCTGCCACTTTGGTCCTGGTAGCCAGAGAGCAAAGTGGTTTGCAGAGCTCTTAGGCTCGGATAGAAATTCGGCCAAATCTTGCTCTCAGCACTACCTAGAGGAGTTGTGTTGCTTGCACATGGTTTGAGCATCTCATACTATGACTAATGACACCTCTTAGTTTTGGTCATCTAGATATCTGCAAAGGTTTTCTCTGCTATTTCCTGGGTCCTACTACAACCAAAATGTCTCTGGCCATAATTTAAGGTACATATTCCTTCTATTAGCATCCCTTTGGTCTCAAAGTCAGCTCCTGCTGCTGCTTGTTACCTTTTCCTCCTTCCCTGCTGCTTTTTTTACTAACTTTCTTGGCTTGCTTTCATCACCTGAGGGATGTTTTAGGGTGTCAGGGAGTGATAGGACTGGGGAGAATGGAACAAAATTAGAAATGGGTAGATTCAGATTAGATGTTAGGAAGAAGTTGTTTGCCATGAAGGTGGTGAGAGACTGGCACAGGTTGCCCAGGGAGGTGGTGGAAGCCTCCTGCCTGGAGGTTTTTGCAGCCAGGCTGGATGTGGCTGTGAGCAACCTGCTGTAGTGTGAGGTGTCCCTGGCCATGGCAGGGGGTTGGAACTGGCTGAGCCTTGAGGTCCCTTCCAACCCTGACAATTCAGTGATTCTATGAATGTCAGTACAGCACCTCCCAGCAGTGAAGCAAAGAAAAGTGTGCAGTGTCTGTCAAACCTGGGTCAGCCTCTCTCCACTACTGATGAATAGAATAGAATAGAATAGAATAGAATAGAATAGAATAGAATAGAATAGAATAGAATAGAATAGAATAGAATAGAATAGAATAGAATAGAATAGAATAGAATAGAATGGAGTGGAATGGAGTGGAGTGGAGTGGAGTGGAGTGGAGTGGAATGGAGTGGAATGGAATGGAATGGAATGGAATGGAATGGAATGGAATGGAATGGAATGGAATGGAATGGAATGGAATGGAATGGAATGGAATGGAATTAACCAGGTTGGAAAAGACTTTTGAGATCATTGAGTCCAACCTATCACCCAGCACCATCTGATCAACTAAACCATGGCACCAAGTGCCTCATCCAGGCTCTTCCTGAACACCTCCAGGGATAGTGACTCCACCACGTCCCAGGGCAGCACATCCCAGTGGCCAGTCTCTTTTTCTGTGAAGAACTCCCAAAGAACAGAACTGAAAGTGAGGAAATTTGTTTTATCAGAGATTGTTACTGTGTTTGTTGTTTTGGCTTTCTTTTGGGTTTTGGTTTTGCTGTTTAACTTTGTTTCTTTGTGTGGTTTGCTGCTGTTTCCTTTTTGCTTGTTTGATTTTGGTTGGTTGGGGTTTTTTGGTTTGTTTGTTGGCTTTGTTTCTCTTGAAGATTTCTCCTGTTCCCTTCTCTTGTGTTTTAAAGCCCCAGCATGTGGGGTTAAGTTGGAAGGAAAAAAAGGAAAGGGCTGTGAAAAGAGCCTGTCACTGTGCCAGGGTATGTCACAGCGTATTTTTGTCACTGTACAAATAATTAAAGACCAAAAGTAGGCAGTTTTGCATACTACAGCAAATCTTACTGTACTCGTGGCTAAAACCCCACCACAGCATGTGCTGCAGTTCAGTCTTACACCTGGTGGCATTGCAGGCACTGGTGTGGGCAGTGGGTGCACAGAAAGCTCAAGCTCCAAAGCCCTCTCTGTTCTCTTCACTGCAATTTATGGTATTATTATGCTGCAGGTGGTTCTAGAAATCACACCTAAAATGCTGTGCTCTGTCTGTGTTAGCAATGCCTGTTGTAAAGCGGCCAGCAGGTGTAGGGAAGTCATTCTGCCCTGTGCTCAGAACTGGTTAGGTCACATCTTGAGTTCTGTGTCCAGTTCTGGGCTCTTCCGTTTAGGAAAGATGTTGAGATGCTGGAAGGTGTCCAGAGAAGGGCAACAAAGCTGGGGAGGGGTCTGGAGCACAGCCCTGTGAGGAGAGGCTGAGGGAGCTGGGGTTGCTTAGCCTGCAGAAGAGGAGGTTCAAGGGAGACCTTCTTGCTGTCTACAACTCTCTGAAGGGAGGTTGTGGCCAGGTGGGGGTTGGTCTCTTCTCCCAGGCAAGCAACACCAGAACAAGAGGACAGAGTCTCAAGCTGTGCCAGGGGATGTTTAGACTTTAGGTGGGGAGAAAGTTCTCCAAAGAAAGAGAGATTGGCCATTGGGATGTGCTGCCCAGGGAGGTGGTGGAGTCACCATCCCTGTAAGTGTTTAAGAAGAGCCTGGCTGAGGCACTTGGTGCCATGGTTTAGTTGATCAGATGGTGTTGGGAGATGAGTTGGACTTGCTGATCTCTAAGGTCTTTTCCAACCTGGTTAATTCTATTCCATTCTATTCTACCCAGAGTGTAGGGGAGCCCTTGATAGCTGGGGACAGGGTGTCCAGAGGAGAGTGATGAGACTGGTGGGGCGGCTGGAGGGAAAGTTGTATGAGCAAAGTCCAAACACAAATCTTCAGAAGACCAAGGTCATCCTATGATTACATAAAGGTTCAAGAAAATCCATGTTTGGCAAGGACAGGAGGAAGCATTTTCCATGTGCCAACAGCTTGTAAGTCACAAGCTGCTCAGAGATGAACCAGCAGCCTAACCCTGTCTCCTTAGTACGAGAATCACAGAATCATAGAGGCATGCAGAAAGGCTGAGGGAGCTGGGGTTGTTCACCCTGGAGAACAGGAGGCTTAGAGGGGACCTTATCACTCTCTACAACTACCTAAAAGGAAGTAGCAGTCAGGTGGGGGTCAGGCTCTTCTCCCAGGCAACCAGTGACAGGACAAGAGGGCATGGCCTGAAGTTATGACTAGGGAGGTTTGGGTTGGATATTAGGAAGCAATTTCTCACAGCAAGGGTGATTAGGCACTGGGATGGACTGCCCAGAGAATCAGAGAATCAATAAGGTTGGAAAAGACCTCAGAGATCATCAAGTCCAACCTGTCACCCAACACCTCCTGACAACTAAACCATGGCACCAAGTGTCACGTCCAATCCCTTTTTGAACACCTCCAGTGATGGTGACTCTACCACCTCCCTGGGCAGCACATCCCAATGGCCAATCTCTCTTGCTGGGAAGAACTTTCTCCTCACCTCCAGCCTAAACCTCCCCTGGCACAGCTTGAGGCTCTGTCCTCTTGTTCTGGTGCTGCTTGCCTGGAAGAAGAGTCCAGCCTCCACTTGGGTACAACCTCCCTTCAGATAGCTGTAGAGAGCAATAAGGTCTCCCCTGAGCCTCCTCTTCTCCAGGCCAAACACTTCCATCAGAGAGAGGTAAAGCAGAAGCTTGCTGAGTCTGCACAAACTACTGCTGCCCTGTGCTGCAAAACATCCAACCTGTGCTTCCTCTCAGAGCCTGTTGTTCCATGCTGGATGGCCAGTAAGGGGGTGGCTAACAGGAAGCTTGGCCCTCCTGTCACCCAGAGGTGTTTTTTCCTGCACCAAGAAGCCTCTTGGCTTCAAAAAACCAGAACCACGGGACTGTGCCGGTGAGGAAATCACAGCGTGAGCTGACACTGGGGGAAGCTCTTTGCCCCCTAGGATCACAGACCAGAATCAGGGAATCACAGAATTATTTTGGTTGGAAAAGACCTCCAAGATCTTCGAGTCCAACCATCAATCTAACACCACCATGGCCATTAAACCATGGCCCCAAGTGCCATGGCCACAAGTTTCTTCAACACCTTGAAGGACAGTGACTCCACCACCTCCCCAGGCAGCCTGTTCCAATGCCTCACAACTCCTGTAGGAAAGGAAATATTTCCTAATATCCAACCTAAACCTCCCCTTCAGAGTCTGAGGCCATTAGATGAGAACTTTTCCTGGGAGAAGGCATGACACCATCAAGCAGCATAAATATGTCAGTATAGAACCGTGCAGTGCATGGCTGTTTGTTGGTGATCTGGCTGAGGAGATTGAGAGCAACCTCAGTAAGTTTGCAGATGGCACCAAGTTAGGTGGGAGTGTTGATCTACTGGAGGATGGGAAGGCTCTGCAGGGACCTGGCCAGGCTGGATTGATGGGCAACAGCCAGGTGCATGGGCTGCAACAAGGCCAGGTGATGAGTCCTGTGTCTGGGGCACAAAACCCCAGAACTCTCCAGGCTTGGGGCAGAGTGGCTGGAAACTGCCCCGCAGAGAAGGACCTGGGAGTGCTGGTTGGCAGCAGCTGAAGATGAGCCAGGGTGTGGCCAGGTGGCCAGAAGGGCCACCAGCAGCCTGGCCTGGGTCAGCAATAGTGTGGCAAACAGGAGCAGGGCAGAGATTATCCTCCTCTATTTAGCACTGGTGAGGCCATGACTTGAGTGCTGGGTTCAGTTTGGGGTCTCTCACTTCAAGAAGGACATTGAGATACTGGAGCAGGTGCAGAGAAGGACAATGGAGCTGGGGAAGGGTCTGGAGAAGAGGGCTGGGGAGGAGCAGCTGAGGGAGCTGGGGTTGTTTAGTTTGGAGAAGAGGAGGCTGAGGGAGACCTCATTGCTCTCTACAGCTCCCTGAAAAGAGGCTGGAGCCAGGTGGGGGTTGGGCTCTTCTCCCTAGTAGTGAGTGAGAGGATGAGAGGAAATGGCCTCAAGTTGCACCAGGGTAGGTTTGAATTGGACATTAGGAAAAACTTCTGTACTTCTCTGGAGATATTCAAGAGCTGCCTGGATGCACTCCTGTGTGACCTGCTCTAGCTGCTCCTGCTCTGGCAGGGGGGTTGGACTGGATGATCTCTCAAGGTCCCTTCCAGCCCCTAACATTGTGTGATTCTGTGAATTCATCCCAGGATGTTGCTGTGCTAGCTGGACAATAGAGAGCTTTGCCAATATGTGTGTGCCAACTGCTCTTGATGTTTCTGGGGTTATCTTGGCATGTGTCTCTGAGATTTCCATTCCTTTTGTTGTGTGCTGAGCTGGACTCTGTGCTTTGCTCGTGCCATAGGTGAAAACACAGCAAAAGCAAATCAAGATATTCCCATCAGAGCTGCTGGTATGCTAAGCACATCTGCTCAAGAAACCAAAAGGGGTCCCAGCTCCACATGCAGCTGTGACTGCTTGTGCATGTCCCCCTGACTGTGTCCATGCTCTTCCCTTTCATGTGCACAATAGTACAATTAATCATGATGCTGACAGGGAATTTATGAGGTTTCATTGTTGAACTTGAGGCAGTCTGCAGGAGTCCACATCCTCAGGACCACTGCTTCAGGCTCTCTACTAACTCAGGAAGATAGTTGAGTTTTTCAGGATTGTGTGGAGTCCCCAAAGGTGTTCCCTTGGGGAAGAGATTTTGGAGTGAATGACTGCATGACACAAAGGCAAGAAATAAATCAGCACATGGAAGAAAAGAAGGTTATCAGGATAAAGCAGCATGGCTTTGCCAAGGGGAAATCATGTTTGACTATTCTGATAGCCTTCTATGATAGCCTACACTAGACTAAGAATGGAATGGAATGGAATGGAATGGAATGGAATGGAATGGAATGGAATGGAATGGAATGGAATGGAATAGAATAGAATAGAATAGAATAGAATAGAATAGAATAGAATAGAATAGAATAGAATAGAATAGAATAGAATAGAATAGAATAGAATTAAACAGGTTGGAAAAGACCTTCAAGATCATCAAGTCCAACCTATCACCCAACACCATCTAATCAACTAAACCATGGCACAAAATGCCTCATCCAGTCTCTTCCTAAACACCTCTGGTGATGGTGACTCCACCACCTGCTGTGGCTGCAAGGAGAGCAATGGATGTTGTCTACTTTGACTATCAAGGCTTTTGACACTGTCTCACATAACACCCTTGTAGACTAGCTGAAGAAGTGTGGGTTAGGAGAGTGGACAGTGAGATGGATGGAGACCTGTCTGAACCACAGAGCTCAGAGGGTCGTGATCAACATCACAGAGTCCGCTTGGAGACATGTCTCCCCTTAGAGAAGGGGTCAGGCTCTCTTCAGTGGTTCCAGTGATAGGACAAGGGGACACAGGAAGTTCCACCTCAACATTAAGAAAAACTTAGAATCATAGAATCAATAAGATTGGAAGAGACCTCAAAGATCATCAAGTCCAACCTGTCACCCAACACCTCCTGACAACTAAACAGTGGGATGGGGCCTCAACCACCTCTCTTGGCAACCTGTTCCCGTATTCCACCACCCTCATGGTGCAGAACTTGTTCCTAATGGCCAATCTAAACAGCCAAGGCTATCCCTCATCAAACTACCATCCCTAGGGCCAGCAAGCCAATGTCAGGGACACTCAGCAGGGAAACAAGGGGCAGGTTCTACGTGAACCTTTTTGACATCCACAGAACAAAGCTACCCCAGGAACAGAAAAACTGGTGAGTGAATTGTGAAGATTATAATGTGGCACCAAACCCCAGAGTATTATCAGTAGTGAAGTCTCTGCAGTTGTGTGAGGACTGATTCATTCAGTTTTCTTCAGAGAACTTCCTTTCCTTCATGCACCAGATCAAGGGAGGTTCTCCTCCCCCTCTACTCTGCCTTGGTGAGACCTCACCTGGAATACTGCATCCAGTTCTGGGCTCCTCACTTCAGGAGGGACAGGGATCTGCTGGAGAGAGTCCAAGGGTGCTACAAGGATGCTGAAGGGACTGCAGCACTGCCTGGGGATGAGAGGCTGAGAGCCCTGGGGCTGCTTGGTCTGGAGAGGAGAAGACTGAGAGGGGATTTAATAAGTGTTTCTAAAGAGCTGAGGGCTGGGGGTCAGGAGGGAGAGGACAGGCTCTGCTCACTTGCTCCCTGTGAAAGGACAAGGGGCAATGGACATAAACTCCAGCACAGGAGGTTCCACCTCAACATGAGGAGGAACTCCTTCACTGTGAGGGTCACAGAGCCCTGGAGCAGGCTGTGGAGTCTCCTTCTCTGGAGATTTTCAATCTCTATCTGGATGTGTTCCTGTGTGACCTGTGCTGGATTCTATGGTCCTGCTCTGGCAGGAGGGTTGGACTGGAAGATCTCCAGAGGTCCCTTCCAACCTCTAACATCCTGTGATCTGTGATCCTGACCTTCCTCCATCAATGCAAGAACTATTTTTCACAGAAGAGCTTGAAAGCAACAAACATCACTTGTGGCCATTAATTTTATGAATGATTTGTTGGAAACTGCATTAAATGGGCAACATCAGCACACAAATGAGCTTGGACATGTTCTTATTCCAAGCCTGTGCAGATGGGCAATTTGCTGTGTAATCAGTTTTCACAGTCACCCATTCAGGCAGGGTCACTTGGCTCGTAACCATGCTCGTGTTCTGCAGCTTTGTATTTCACAACATCTCAGAGATGTTTAGCCTGGAGAAGAGGAGGCTGAGGGGAAACCTCATTGTGCTCTACAACTATCACAGTATCACAGTATCACAGTATCACTTAGGTTGGAAAGGACCTCGAGGATCATCGAGTCCAAACTATCAACACAGACCTCATGACTAGACCATGGCACCAAGTGCCACGTCCAATCTCCCCTTGAACGCCTCCAGGGTCGATGACTCAACCACCTCCCTGGGCAGCCCGTTCCAATGACGAACGACTCGCTCAGTGAAGAACTTCCTCCTCACCTCGAGTCTAAACCTCCCCTGGCACAGCTTGAGACTGTGTCCTCTTCTTCTGGTGCTGGTTGCCTGGGAGAAGAGGCCAACCCCTTTCTGGCTACAACCACCTTTCAGGTAGTTGTAGAGGGCAATGAGGTCACCCCTGAGCCTCCTCTTCTCCAGGCTAAACAATCCCAGATCCCTCAGCCTCTCCTCACAGGGCTGTGCTCAAGGCCTCTCCCCAGCCTTGTTGCCCTTCTCTGGACACGTTCAAGTGTTTTGATGTCCTTCTTAAACTGAGGGGCCCAGAACTGGACACAGGACTCAAGGTGTGGCCTAACCAAAGCAGAGTACAGGGGCACAATGACTTCCCTGCTCCTGCTGGCCACACTATTCTTAATGCAGGCCAGGATGCCATTGGCCCTCCTGGCCACCTGGGCACACTGCTGGCTCATATTCAGGTGGCTGTCGATCAGCACACCCAGGTCCCTCTCTGTTTGGGAGCTCTCCAGCCACTCCGACCTCAGCCTGTAACTACCTGAAAGGTGGCTGAAGTGAGGTGGGAGTTGGTCTCGTCTCCTTAGGAACAAGAGATAGGATCATAGGAAGTGGTCTCAGGTTGCAACAGGGGAGGTTTAAGTTGGACATCCAAAAAAATATCTTTCCTTCAAGAGTGGTCAGGGATTGGCAGAGGCTGCCCAGGGCGGTGGTGGAGTCCCCATCCCTGGAGGTGTTCAAGAAATGTGTGGCTGTGGCACTTGGGGCCATGGTTTAGTGGCCATGGTGGTGTTGGGTTGATAGCTGGACTGGATGATCTCAGGGGGCTTTTCCAACCCAGACAATTCTATGATTCTGTATACAAGGGCAGTGACCAAATAGAATTAAGAAATAAAATACAGCAAGACTATGTCCATATTGAAAGGGCATTTCTCAGGATCAGAGGATGTTAGGGGTTGGAAGGGAGCACTGGAGATCTTCAAGTCCAACCCCTCTGCCAGAGCAGGAACATAGAATCTAGCACAGGTTGCACAGCAAAGCATCCAGGTAAGTCTGGAAAGCCTCCAGAGAAGGAGACTGCACAACCTCTCTGGGCAGCCTGTTCCAGTGCTCTGGGACCCTCACAGTGAAGAAGTTCCTCCTCAACAAATTTCAAGAAATATAGTACTCTGGGAGTGTATGTTGAGAGAGTCCAAGTGGAGCTGGCTGGGAAGCAGCATGGGACTACTATTTTAGCTTCTCCATGAAAGCTATGTGTGTGCTGGAACCCAAGTAAATTGCAGCAGCAACAATTCTGTATGCAAGTAAAAATCTGTCTCATATCAAAGTAGGAGAGTGGTGTGGCAACTCCCTGGGACTATGCCACCTGGGGACCTGGGGGTGCTGATTGACAACTGCCTAAACATGAGCCAGCAGTGTGCCCAGGTGGCCAAGAAGGCCAATGGCATCCTGGCCTGCATCAAGAATAGTGTGGCCAGCAGGAGCAGCGAAGTCACTGTGCCCTGTGCTCAGCACAGGTTAGGCCACACCTTGAGTCCTGTGTCCAGTTCTGGGCTCCTCAGTTTAAGAAGGACATTGAGACACTTGAAGGTGTCCAGAGAAGGGCAACAAAGCTGGGGAGGGGTCTGGAGCACAGCCCTGTGAGGAGAGGCTGAGGGAGCTGGGGTTGCTTAGCCTGGAGAAGAGGAGGCTCAGGGGAGACCTCATTGCTCTCTTCAACTCCCTGAAGGGAGGTTGTAGCCAGGTGGGGGTTGGTCTCTTCTCCCAGGCAAGCAGCACCAGAACAAGAGGACACAGTCTCAAGCTGTGCAGGAGGAGGTTTAGTCTGAGATGAAGAGAAAGTTCTACCCAGAAAGAGTAATTGGCCACTGGAATGTGCTGCCCAGGGAGGTGGTGGAGTCATCAACCCTGGAGGTGTTCAAAAGGGGATTGGATGTGGCACTTGAAGCCATGGTTTAGTCATAGGGGTCTGTGGTGACAGGTTGGACTTGATGATCTTTGAGGTCCCTCCCAACCTTGGTGATTCTGTGATACTGTGAAACCCAACACCTTCTGGTCTTTCCAGCATGGAAGATGCTGCACAGGAGGACACACAGAGATTGAACCACCAAAGTGATACAGAGATCAGAATATCAAACATATGGGCAAATATCAGAGGAACTGAATTTATACAGAGATCACTCACTGGGGACGTTGCCATTATGCAGCAGTGAGTTTAATGAAGGGAGGGAATTCTTCACATCAGTACAAGGAGGTAGAACAAGAAGCAGCAGCCTCGAACAAAGGAAGAAAAAGTTTAGGTTAGCTACTATGATATTTTTTTTTAATCTCTTAAGACAGACAAGCTGGGGATGAAAAGAGACTGCCCATAGAGAGGCCTTCTATGGCAAGGTCACAACATTAACAGATGAAGCATGAGCAACTGACATCATTGACCTGGACCTGAGCAAAGCCTTCGACACTGTCCCGCACCGCATCCTGGGCTCCAAGCTGGCGCAGGATGGGTTCCATGGATGGAGCATTCAGTGGATACAGAACTGGCTTGATAGCTGCACCCAAAGGGTGGCTGTCCATGGGTCCATGTCCAGGTGGAGGCCAGGGACAAGCAGAGTCCCTCAGGGATCAGTCCTGGGACCAGGCTTGTTTAACATCTTTGTTGGTGCCATGGACAGTGGCACTGAGTGCACCCTCAGCAGGTTTGCTGCTGACACCAAGCTGTGAGGTGCAGCAGACAGCTGGAGGGAAGGGATCCATCCAGAGGGACCTGGACAGGTTGCAGAGGTGAGCCCATGAAAACCTCTTGAGGTTCAACAAGACCAAGGGCAAGGTCCTGCAGCTGGGTCAGGGCAATCCCAGGCACTGATATAGGCTGGGCAGGGACTGGCTGGAGAGCAGCCCTGAACTAAAGGCCTTGGGGGTGCTGGGGGAGGAGAAGCTCAACAGGAGCCAGCAGTGAGCACTTGCAGCCCAGAGAGCCAAGCAGAGCCTGGGCTGCAGCAAGAGAAGTGTGGCCAGCAGGGCCAGGGAGGGGATTCTGCCCCTCTGCTCCACTCTGCTGAGACCACAGCTGGAGCTCTGGGGCCAGCTCTGGAGCATCTGTGCCAGGAAGGATCTGGAGGTGCTGGAATGTGTTCAGAGAAGGGCCACAAGGATGAGCAGAGGGCTGGAGCTGCTCTGCTATGAGAACAGGCTGAGAGAGTTGGGACTATTCAGTCTGGAGAAGAGAAGGCTCCAAGGAGACCTAACTCTGGCCTTCCAGTATCTGAAGGGGGCTCCAATAAAGCTGGGGAGGGACTTTTGAGAGTGTCAAGGAGTGATAGGACTGGGGGGGATGGAGCAAAACTAGAAATGGGGAGATTGATATTGGCTGTGAGGAAGAAGTTTTTCCCCATGAGGGTGGTGAGAGCCTGGCACAGGTTGCCCAGGGAGGTGGTGGAAGTGTAAATAAACTCAGAGAAGGTGCAGATGTTCTCCTACTGCTGTGCACTCTTTTACTTCCCCTACACACAAATTCTGAAGGACCTTACATTTATTTGTTGATTTGTGTCCTTAGTGTGTTTTTGCTTATCAAAGGAATTTCCCTTCAGCTTTCACAAACCTGGTTAAACAGAACTCAAATGGCTGAAGAAACAAAACTTCTGCTGTTTTAGAAACCTCTAGAAAGTATAAACCAGCATCAGATTAAGAGCTGATACCTCCAAGACAAAAGCTCAGCTGTGCCTTATTGGTAGTGCTCAATTTCCAGCACACATTCCTAACCTGTTAGGCTGTAAAACACTGGACCAAAGCAGGGTGTTGCTGTGTGTCTTGATTGTCATAGAATGATTCTAGTTGGAAGGGACCGACAAGATCATCTAATTCCAACCCTCCTGTCATGGGCAGGGACACCTCCAACTGCACCAGCTTGCTCGTGCCCTCATCCAACCTGTCCTTCAACCCTTCCAGGCTTGGAGCCTCCACAACTTCTCTGAGCAACCTCTTCCAGTTCCTCACCACCCTCAAGGGAAAGGATTACTTCCTGATGTCTCATCTAAATCTAGCTTCTTCCAGTTTGAAGCCATCACCCCTCGTTCTGTCACTCCATGCCTTTTTAAGAAGTCCCTCCCCAGCTCTCCTGCAGCCCCCTTCAAACACTGGCAGGCTGCTCTAAGGCTCCCTGGAGCCTTCTCTTCTCCAGGCTGAACAACCGCACCTCTCTCAGTCTGTCTGCACAGCAGAGCTGCTTCAGCCTCTGAAACATCTTCATGGGCTCCTCTGGACCTGCCCTAACAGTTCCATGTCCTCCCTGTTTTGCATGCCCGAGGTGGAGACTCAGCAGAGTGGATCAGAGGGGCAGAATCCCCTCCCTCCACTTGCTGCCCAATGGCTGGGGATGCAGCCCAGGACACAGTTGTCCTGGGAACTGAATTGCTTGTATTTATTCTTTTGGAGGAAGGGAGGAGGATCAAGGTGGCTTCCACCTAAGGAGTAAAAAAATTTCTCTCCTCTCCTCTCCTCTCCTCTCCTCTCCTCTCCTCTCCTCTCCTCTCCTCTCCTCTCCTCTCCTCTCCTCTCCTCTCCTCTCCTCTCCTCTCCTCTCCTCTCCTCTCCTCTCCTCTCCTCTCCTCTCCTCTCCTCTCCTCTCCGAACCTCTCCTCTCCTCTCCTCTCCGAACCTCTCCTCTCCTCTCCTCTCCTCTCCGAACCTCTCCTCTCCGAACCTCTCCGAACCTCTCCTCTCCGAACCTCTCCTCTCCTCTCCGAACCTCTCCTCTCCTCTCCTCTCCTCTCCGAACCTCTCCTCTCCGAACCTCTCCTCTCCGAACCTCTCCTCTCCGAACCTCTCCTCTCCTCTCCGAACCTCTCCGAACCTCTCCTCTCCGAACCTCTCCTCCTCCTCTCCTCTCCTCTCCTCTCCTCTCCTCTCCTCTCCTCTCCTCTCCGAACCTCTCCGAACCTCTCCTCTCCTCTCCGAACCTCTCCTCTCCTCTCCTCTCCTCTCCTCTCCTCTCCTCTCCTCTCCGAACCTCTCCTCTCCTCTCCTCTCCTCTCCTCTCCGAACCTCTCCTCTCCTCTCCTCTCCTCCCCTCCCCTCCCCTCCCCTCCCCTCCCCTCCCCTCCCCCCTCCCCCCCTCCCCTCCCCTCCCCTCTCTTCTCCCCTCCCTTCTCCTCTCCTCTCCCTTCTCCTTCCCTTTCCATTTTAGTTGCTGTTGTTGTTTTAATGGCATCCTTTTTGAAGCCACACTCAGAGGTTCAGCAGATTAGAGAAAAACCCCAGGCACAGAGACGAGCAGGCAGGGCCGTGCAGGTGGGGCACAGAAAGACACGGGATAATACAATTTATCACAGGGATTTAAGCAGAAGGAGAGGGTATCTCCGTGCCAAGTGTGATTTGACTCATGTGGACACATACACATGTATGAGTGCACACACAGACGTGAGCCTCTGCATGTGGGTAGGAGAGAGGAATCTCTCCTGTGCCTTGTGCTGGAGGTATTCACTGGAAATGATGTATGGAACGAAATCCCCACGCTCGTGGCACGCGGGGAGTATCAGGCAGCGCTCCACAAGCCCTGCAGAGCTGGGCTTTGCTATTGGCAGATCAAACGCAGCCAGAAGAGCAAAGCAACCTGAAAGACTCTGGGGAAAACAAATATTTTCTGATATTATTATTATTATTATTTTACTAAAGTTACCCAATAACATCCCCACCCTTTTAATAGCATTTCTCCCATTTCCTCTCCCTCTGCCATTCCCCTGGGCAGCCAGCTACATTAGCGGGAGCCTTCGAGAGATAAGAGCCCTCCCCACACAGATTTCCCCTTGAAAGCCCTTCACACTGTGTTAAAATTACATTTTGAATAACACTTTCTGGCCCTTTTTTTTTATTAATTTTTTAAGGTGTTTTTACCATCTGAGAGTCTCTTCGTGGCAACAGGAGTGGGTGGCCGCATGGGGACCCGAGGGGTGTGCTCTTTTCTCCTCCCCAGCTGCAATCACCGTGCATTTAAAGTTGCCTCTCTGAGAATCCAGCGTGAATTAAAGCATCTCCCAGCTGTACCAGGAGTTTTAATGGAGATCCCTTGTAAAAGGGACCCTCACTCCAAGAAGGACTATGAAGGGCTCCAGTGTGTCCAGAGAAGGGCAACAAAGCTGGGGAAGGGTCTGGGAGGGCAGAGCTGGGGAGAAGCAGCTGTGGGAACTGGGGGTGTTTAGTGTGGAGAAAAAGAGGCTGAGGGGAGACCTCATTGCTCTCTCAGCTCTCTGAAAGCAGGTTGAGTGAGGAAGGGTTTGGGGTCTTCTCTCCAGTATCAGGTGACAGAAAGAGAGAGAATGGCCTGAAATTGTGCCAGGGGAGGGGTAGGTTGGAAACGAGGAAAAATGTCTTTGCTGCAAGAGTGACTCAGTGATCATTGAAGTCTCTTCCAACCAAAACAATTCTATGATTCTGTGGTGGGTTAATGCTCATTCTGAAAACACAGTGGAGGGCTTGTGAGTGCTTTGTCCTCCCTGCAGGGCGGTTTCCCCCTGGGAAACTGAGCCTGTTCCACTCCCCCCTCCCTACCCAGCTAGGGCATAAAAGGCAGGACATTACAGCCATTAGGTCTCCTTTCGGTTCCTGCCTCTCCCTGATGAGAGCTACTGCAGCTGCCTTCCTGCTCTTCTGCCATGGGGTTGGGCCTGATCCTTCTCCCTGCTGCCTCTGTGCCTCTTCGGAGGGAGAGACTGGTTTTGTATTCTTGTTTTATTTCCGCTTCCCATACATCCTCGTTCCTTGCCCTTGTGAACCTTACCTCTTATTGTTATATATATAACACATATATATGTGTGTATGTATATATATATATGTGTGTGTGTATGTATATATATATGTGTGTGTGTGTGTATATGTGTGTGTGTATATATGTGTGTGTGTATATATGTATATACATATGTGTGTGTATATATATATTTTAAAGAAAACTCTTTACCTCTCTACTTCCAAGCTGACTCCAAATTATTACTTGGTGGATCTGCTCCTTCCTTCCCTTTCCTTTTTTCCCCCCCCTCTCTGTTGGGAGGGAGGACGGAGGAGCGGGGGAGAGATTCTCAGCCTCGCCCCCATCTGAGCTCTTAACTCCCCGTTAAGGCTCAAACCACCACAGATTCCAAGGAGTATCTTCTTCACTCCTTCCCACCAGCTGCTCCTGAGCCACGAGAAAGCCTCCAAGGGAAGGAGCAGCTATGGCCATCTCCTCCTCTGGGGCGGTGAGGTTTGCCTCCACCCACTGCTGGTGCTCCAGCACACTTTAGCGCTCCTGGCCCGGCCTGTTGACGGTGAGATCATTTCAGCTGGGCTATAGATTGCTGAAGAAGGACGTTTATTTATAATAGGCAGTGCAGGAAATTAGGCCATTGTACTTCTGCACAGGGGAAAGATTCATAAAAAGTCACACAGAATTATTCTTCTATAAGTGACAATGACATCGTTGTAAGGAGGAAGCAGAACTTTATTTGTCTTACTTAAAATGATATATGGAGCACTTGTCTGTTTATTCCACTGCAAACAGCTTCTGCAAAAACAGCAGCAACTCCCTGGGGGGGTTCTGCTGATAGTTATAAGTTACTTGAGCAAAACCTCTCAAGTGAGCTACTGCCTTACAGGTAGCCATTATTCTAGATTCAAAGGGCTTTTTGGTGGTGGTGGTGGCTGCTTGTTTGTTGGCTTTTGTTTTGTTTTGCTTTAAATTATGTGCTGTGGGCTGCTGCTTTTTCAAGTATAAATTGTGTGGCAACCTGGCCACTTTTCAAGGGGGTAAATATCTGTGCCCGAATCAAAGGAGAAAAGCAGTCAATAGAGTGGCTTCATAATCAAATCTGGCTCAGGTTAAAGCAAAGCTAGCTTGATGGATTCAGCTGAAACCTGGTAAATAGCAGCCTGCATAATTAAGCTGCTCTACCTTGGTGGGAGTCTCCCTGGAAGCTTATGGGCATCTCAAAGGCACAAGAGTGACAATCAGCAGCTAAGCCGAGGAAATGAAGAGGCAATATTGCCCACCCAGACGTCATTCCTTACCCCCCATTACCATGGGCTCACTCTCAGAAGGCTTAGCAGAATTTGTCTACGACTCTTTGATGGGACCACAACATCTTCCTCTAATTTAAGAGTGGATTCTGGGTCTGGGGAAAAAAAAATATGAAGGGGAAAAAAAAAATACCAATCAAATAGCAAATATTATTCAAGGGGCAAAAATCAGCTTGGGGCTGCTCTCTCTTTCCCATTCGTGCCAGCTTATGAGCCTGCTGTCTGTGAAGTCTCAGCCTTCAGCAGCACATTGGGAGGGGGTTATCAGACAGATGACAGGAAGAAAAAAAAACCATAGAAAAGCAGGATATAAACAAGCCTTGGAGTCCTCATAAACAGTTTGCCTCTCCTCACGAGGCTGGAGCACCTCTCCTATGTGAACAGACTGAGAGAGTTGAGGCTGTACAGTCTGGAGAAGAGAAGGCTCCCAGGTGACCTCATTGTGGCCTTCCAGTATCTGAAGGGGGGCTACAAGAAGGCTGGGGAGGGACTGCTCAGGATCTCAGGGAGTGATAGGACTAGGGGGAATGGAATGAAGATGGAGGTGGGGAGATTCAGGCTGGAGGTGAGGAGGAAGTTCTTCCCCATGAGAGTAGTGAAGCCCTGGAATGGGTTGTCCAGGGAGGTGGTTGGGGCCCTGTCCCTGGAGGTGTTTAATCCCAGGCTGGATGAGGCTCTGGCCAGCCTGCTCTAGTGTGAAGTGTCCCTGCTCATGGCAGGGGGGTTGGAGCTAGCTGATCATTGTGGTCCCTTCCAACCCTGACTGGTTCTATGATTCTATGGATCTATGAGGTCTAATTCTATG